>NC_053489.1:32015135-32345635 GCF_905171775.1 Rana temporaria | reverse complement strand
GGGGGGGCAGTGATGCAGGGTGCTGTGTAATGTAAAGGGGTCCAGTGATGCAGGGTGCTGTGTAATGTAAAGGGGTGCAGAGGGCTGTGTAGTGTAAAAGGGTCCAGAGGTGCAGGGGGCTATGTGATGTAAAGATATACAGAGGTGCAGGCGGCTGTGTAATGTAAAAGGGGTCCAGTGATGCAGGGTGCTGTGCAATGTAAAAGGGTCCAGAGATGCAGGGTGCTATGAGATGTAAAGGGGTCCAGTGATGCAGAGTGCTGTGTAATGTAAAGGGGTCCAGTGATGCAGGGTGCTGTGTAATGTAAAGGGGTCCAGAGGTGCAGGGTGCTGTGTAATGTAAAGGGGTCCAGAGGTGCAGGGGGCTATGTGACGTAAAGGGGTCCAGTGGTGCAGGGGCTGTGTAATGTAAAGAGGTGCAGGGTGTTGTGTAATGTAAAGGGGCCCAGAGGTGCAGGGTGCTGTGTAATGTAAAAGGGTCCAGAGGTGAAGGGGGCTGTGAGATGTAAAGGGGTCCAGTGATGCAGGGTGCTGTGTAATTTTAAAGGGGTCCAGTGATGCAGGGTACTGTGTAATTTTAAAGGGGTCCAGTGATGCAGGGGGCTGTGTAATGTAAAGAGGTCCAGAGGTGCAGGGTGCTGTGTAATGTAAAGGGGTCCAGTGATGCAGGGTGCTGTGCAATGTAAAGTGGTCCAGAAGTGCAGTTGTGGAGAGGGGTACACAGTAGTAACAAAAAGATATTGAAGGATGCAGAAGTATGCAGGGGGCACAGTGGGGTGTTTTTACATTTTAACGTGGGGGGGGGGGTGCCAGATATTGGATCCGCCCCGGGTGCCAAATGCTTTAGGTACGCCCCTGGCTGGCTGGTAAGTGTTCTGGGAAATACATGTTGTTTTGTGTGCTCCGTGCAAAGCCCTTCCATTTACCTTACTCTAAAAGCTAGTTATAAATTTGGGGGATGATAATTTTTTTTGTTTGTAACAGGTACTTTTTTCCCCCGTTCCTAAATGTCTGTGGTTGCGGGAATGTGCCAGTAAAAATAGCCGAGATCGGTTCCGCTTGGAACTGCGCATGGAGATTGGAGGCAGGGGGTGATGGTGGCTGCAGTGGCACCGCAGAGGGGGATGGAGGCAGGGGGCGATTGGAGGCAGGGGGTGTTAGTGGCTGGGGGTGATTGGAGGCAGGGGGTGTTGGTGGCACCGCAGAGGGGGATGGTGGCACCGCAGAGGGTGGGGGATGGAGACAGGGGTTGTTGGTGGCACCGCAGAGTGGGATGGAGGCAGGGGATTATGGAGGCAGGGGACGATGGAGGCAGGGGGTGATTGGAGGCAGAGGGAGATTGGAGGCAGAGGGAGATTGTGGCACCGCAGAGGGGGGTGAAGGCAGGGGGTGCTGGTGGCAGAGGGGGATGGAGGCAGGGGGTGATGTGACTAGCAAATTTGCCCTTATTATATCGAAAATAACAAAAATATGTTTTTTTACCTTAATATCTACCTTAAATCACATTTCTATTTGCCTAGCGAACTTGTTTGTAGCCTAAATACTGTAATTTGCATCTAAATATGTAATTTAGTAACTTTTGTGAAATGCCAGTAAAAACGTGGCTGCGCCAGTGCCAGTAAATTTCAATCTGGTAGGTTGGCAACACTGCTCTGACCCCTGTTTCCGACAACCAAAAATAAAAAACAGTAGTAAAAACCTTACAAAAGATTCTAACTCTTCAACATTTTATCATTTTTTTGCTGCCATTGTGCTATGTGCTGGGTGTCCAATGTGCCCCTTCGCCTTTAAGGAGGATCGGGCTACCTCCAGGTCCACCCACCCCTAATTTATCCATTAGAATGTATGTGCTCCCACTATAAAGACTCTCATAAATTTAGAAGGGTTAGGACTGCAAGTAATACAGGGTGCCGTGAAGGGGCCTTGCAGCTTACGCATGCATTTGCAAATGTGTGCTGACTAAACCCCTGTTTTTAATGCATACTGTTGGACAGGTTATTTCAGTTGGTAAGCAGACTGGTTGGTGAGTTGAGCTGGAAACTTTCTCTGGTTTTGTCTTTCATGCGTTGCCTTTTCATGTCATCCTTGCTGTGAAGGCCAGTTATAGGTGGGGGTAGGAGGCGTCATCTGTTTGTTACCCTTGTCCCAACAAGCTTTCAAAACCTGATGAGCTGGCCTCACTTAGGAGCCCCCAGACCAAACCCCAACCTGGGACAGTTCGCCATGAAGCCAGGAATTTTCCCCAGCACCTGTGATCACATACACCCATCTTCCCTTTATACATTTAGGGCTAGATTCAGCAAGATTTCGGCGGGCGTAGCTTATCTCAGATACAGGGCCGTCTTTACCGCAGGGCAAATGGGGCAGGTGCCCTGGGCCCTGTCACTGTTGGGGGCCCAAAGCAACCCCCTTTGTTTTTTTTTAGGGGTCCGGAGGCCCCCAGGGGCCCGGAGGACCCCAGGGCCCCAGATGGCAACCCCCCCTTTTTTTTATTTATTTTTAAATAAAAAAAAAATTATATATTTTTATTAAAGGGACAATTTTTTAATATATATTTTTATTTTATTTTTTATTAAAGGGCCAATTTTTTTTTTAGAGGTCTGGGGGTCCCAAGGGGCCCATAGTTCCCCAGGGCCCCGGATGACAACCCCCCCTTTTTTATAAAAAAAAAATATTTTATATATATATATATATATATATATATATATATATATATATATATATATATATAAACATGTTTATTATTATAGGACCCAGAGGTCCCCAGGGCCCCAGATGGCAACCCCCCCTTTTTTTTATAAAAAACATTTATTTTATATATTTTATTTCTTTTTTTTCTTTTTCTTTTTTATATATATATATATATATTTTTTTATTAAAGGGCTCAGAGGTCCCCATGTGGCAAACACCCTTTATCTTTTTTATAAATGTTTATTTTTTTATTTTTGTTTATATATTTTTTTTATTTATTTTTTATTTAAGGGCCCTGGATGGCAACCCCCCCTTTTTTTTTTATAAATGTTTCTTTATATATATTTTTTATTAAAGGGCCCAGAGGTCCCGGATGGCAACCCCCTTTTTTTTGTAATCTATTTTTATTAAAAGAAAAATATTATAGGACCCAGAGGTCCCCAGGGCCCCAGATGGCAACCCCCCCTTTTTTTTTATAAAAAAACATTTATTTTATATATTTTATTTCTTTTTATATATATATATATATATATATATATATATATATATATATATATATATATATATATATATATATATATATATATATATATTTTTATTAAAGGGCTCAGAGGTCCCCATGTGGCAAACACCCTTTATCTTTTTTATAAATGTTTATTTTTTTATTTTTGTTTATATATTTTTTTTATTTATTTTTTATTTAAGGGCCCTGGATGGCAACCCCCCCTTTTTTTATATAAATGTTTCTTTATATATATTTTTTTTTAAAGGGCCCAGAGGTCCCGGATGGCAACCCCCTTTTTAAAATATATTTTTTATATATATTTTTTATTTCTTTTTTTCTTTTTATTAAAGGGCCCAGAGGTCCCCAGGGCCCTGGATGGCTACACCCCTTTTTTATATATATATTTTTTTATTTCTTTATTTCTTTTTTTGTAAAGGGCCCCCCGCTTCTAAATTTGCGGCAGCCCCCCCCCCCTGCTTCTCAATTCCAGGCGGCAGCACCCCCCATCCCGGTTCTCTGCTCCAGGGGGCCCATGCCTGAAGCTGTGTAAGTGGCCCCATAATTCCTGATGGCGGCCCTGCCTCCCGTTAAGCCCCTGTGCTGCCCACAAATCAGGCTGAAAATCATCAGTGGCACGCAGCCAGTGACAGTACTGCTTCCCTTCCCAGTGTTTTAAAATGTACAGCACTCCTGGCTTCCCTTTAGATGCGCACTTCTCCCTTCCTGCCACTGGGTGCTGCTTGCATATAAAAGTGAATTAGAATGTGATTTTATAACATCCCCAGTTTGCTCTTCCTGAGGCTGACTTCTTCATGTCCTGCTCCTCAAGGTATGTCACTGTTTGCTAATCTATATTGTAAATTGAAGTTTTCTGTAGAGTGTGCCCAAAGTCTTTATAATATTTGATGATTCACTGCAGGTCTGGTCAGTGTTTTAAAAAGTTCCTCTATTTTACACATGGCATGGCATGGGGTCACAGCACCGTCTGTCCATTCTGCTTTAGCACCATGGGACCCCATGCCATGCCATGTGTAAAATAGAGGAACTCTTTAAATCACAGACCAGACCTGCAGTCCAGGCTGAGTAAAGCCTCAGAGCACATGACATTACTGTCTGTATTTAACTGCTTGATGGGCTTATTTTGGGCCTGGCTGGTTCACATGTATGTGTTTTGGCGGCCCACATTTGCGCAGGCACAGCAGCCCATTCATTTGAATGGGCCGCCATGCCTGCGTTTCCTGCAAAGAAAAGCGCATGCCTCATGTAATAGGCTGCGCACATGGCACGCCTATGCCCATCAAGCACTGAAATACAGCACTGTCTGTCCATTCTGCTGTCTGCTGTGACTTATCTGCAGTTCCCGCACTGTCAAACTTGCTGCATTTTTAGATGTTTAGGTCACGCTTTTAAAAACACAGTGCGTTTGTGTGTGCAAGAACTGCAGGTAAGTAGCATGGTGCAAAAGCAGAATGGATTTCAAGGCAACTGTATTTTTAAAATGCTGAATGCACCTTTTTTCTGCAGGAAACAAAGGCATGGCAGCCCATTCAAATCAATGGGCTGCTGTGCCTGCACAAATGAGGACCGCCAAAACATACATGTGAACCAGCCAGGCCCAAAATAAGCTGGAGGGGGGCCCAAAAAAAATGTTTGCCCAGGGCCCAAACCATATTAAAGACGGCCCTGCTCAAATACACTACGCCGCCGTAAGTTAGAGCAGCAGGTCTTGTATTCACAAAGAAGTTGTGCTCTAACTTACGGCGGCGTAGTGTAACTGGGCCGGCGTAAGCCCGCCTAATTCAAAAAAGGCTGGTTGGGGACGTGTTCTATGCTAAATAATCGTGACCCCACGTATTTGACGTTTTTAACGAACGGCGCATGCGCCGTCCGTGGACGTATCCCAGTGGGCATGCTCCAAATTACACGGCAAAGACTCATTGGTCTCGACGTGAACGTAACTTACGCCCAGCCCCATTCACGGACGAGTTACGCAAACAACGTAAAACGTGAAAAATTTGACGCGCCCCCAACGTCCATACTTAACATTGGCTGCGCCATCTTTTTGGTGGTTTATCTTTACGCCTGAAAACGCCTTACGTAAACGGCGTATCTTTACTGCGACGGTCGGGCGTACATTCGTGAATAGGCGTATCTCGCTGATTTACATATTCCAGGCGTAAATTAGCGTACACGCCCCTAGCGGCCAGCGTAAATAGGCAGCTAAGATACGACGGCATAGGAGACTTACGCCGGTCGTATCTTAGCAACATTTAAGCGTATCTCAGTTTGAGTATACGCTTAAAGTTGCGACGGCGGGGATTCGGACTTACGACGGCGTATCTACTGATACGCCCGTCGTAAGTCTACATGAATCTGGCCCTTAATGTAAAAAAATAAAGCTTAGAAGATCCCCTGATACACAATAAATATGCAAATCGGAGGTAAACCAAGCAATCAACAAATCTGGATCATAATGGTATCATACCGATCTGGGAATATTGCCATCTACAGGGGTCCAAACTTAAGTTACGCCATTCAGCGATGATTCAGTCCATCGGAGGCTTTCAATTATTTTCCTCATTTCCTTTTTCCGCATCAAAATTACATTTTTGTCTCAGTGAGTTAACTTTTTTTTCCCCGCACCTACATCTGTAATCTCCCGTGAGGAATTACCATTAATGGCGCACACCTCTCCGCGGCAATCCGAAGACCAATTAGCTCAGATGACGGAATTTACAGCCGGGTAATATTTATAGCTCGGCAGACTGATGTGTTTCCAGCCAAGTAACATGGATTATTCCGACAAAGAGCCCATCAGTCACCCTCGCTGAGCCTGACGTAGAATAATGCGGTGGATGATCCAAGGGGTATTGGGCCGTGCGCGCAATATGATAAACCGGCGATGGTGTTTAGAAATTTTAGCGCGTGGAGACACAGGTGCTCAGTCTGATTACACCCTAATAGAAGAAATCACAATAAAGAAATAAGAAATTGTAAATCAGTAACCGGCAGGAGGAATCAAAGAAAACTATTGTAATAGAAATGAGAAACATTCCAAATATTATCGTCCACCTGAGGTTTACTTGAATGAATTCATGATGATACATAAACCAATGTGAGTGAGGAATTTTATCATGGGAATTAGGGGTCCAGGCAAAGAATTCATGATAGCGGCCATAAAAATTAAGGCTGGACTCCAGGCAAACAGCTTAACACCCACAATATGGGAGCTTTTACCTGCCAAAGGATTTGCATTGTCCATCCAGCCAGAAGATTTACAAAGACTTGTAGGTAGATTCAGTAAGAGTTAGGCCGGCTTATCACTAGATAAGTCGACCTAACTCAGAATCTACGCCGACCTATGTTTAAGCGTATGCTCAAACAGAGATACGCTTAAACATAACTAAGATAAGACGGCTTGCGCCGTCCTATCTTAGATTGCAATTTTTCGGGTGGCCGCTAGATGGCGCTTCCATTGCGGTCGGCGTAGATTATGTAAATGAGTTTGTACACCGATTCACGAACGTACGCCCGGCCGCCGCAGTCGATTTACGCCGTTTCCGTAAGGCCTTAGGCGGTCTAAAGTTATTCCACCTATGAGGTGGAATAACAATGTTAAAGTATGGCCGCCGTTCCCGCCACGAGGTTCGAATTTTTTACGACGTTTGCGTAAGTCTTCCGCGAATCGGGAGTTACGTAGTTTACATCCATGTCGAAATCAATAGGCCCGTGCAGCGTACGTAACCGCAATGCACACTGGGAAATGTAGTCGCCCGGCGCATGCGCAGTGAAAAAAAAACGTCAAACACGTGAGGTCAAGCCTCATTACCATGAAACACGCCCGCCTCCAAGTCATTTGAATTTAGCGCCCTTACGCCCGCCCGCTTTAGGCTACGCCGCCGTAGATTAGCAGGCAAGTATATTGAGAATCATTACTAGCTTAGCTAATTTACGGTGGCGTAGCCTAAACAGGCTAAGCTACGCCGCCGTAACTTTACACTATTGTACCTGAATCTACCTATTGATTTTTCTATGATGCCTTTTCACTTCCGGACCCCCACCCCCACTTATGATTGGACAGTGGAAGGAGAAGAAGCAGACTGATGAACTCATCACTCTACTCCAGTGATGGTGAACCTTGGCATCCCAGATGTTTTGGAACTACATGTCCAATGATGCTCCACTACTCTGCAGTCATACCTCCCAACTGGCACGAATTGTGCGGGACTTTCCCGCAATCACAACTGTTTCCCGCATTCTCGCAAGAGAGGATCTTTTCCCGCATTAGTGAAGAAGAGGTCCGAGGTCCCCTTTACCCCCTCCCCACGCTCCTAAACTGCAGCACGGGAGGAGGAAAAGCCGTGAAAATGAGGAGGAAGAGGCAAGGATGCCCCCCCGCTTTTCAACTTTAACGGCTGGTCACCCCCCCCCACTCAACATCTTTAATGTAAACCTCCCGAGCAAAAAAAAAAATCTGACATCCCACGGCAGCAACAACCCCGCCCCCGCTCAATATCTTTAATGTAAAAAAATGTAGGCATCTTGCGGCACCACCCCCCCCCCCCCCCACTCAACAACTTCAATTTCCGATAAAAAATCTTTGGCACCCCGCGGCAGCAACTGCCTCCGCTCAACAACTTTAATGTCCCACAGTACAATGTAGAAAAGTTGGGAGGTATGTGCAGTGTAGTTGAGCATCATGGGAAATGTAGATCCAAAACATCTGGGGCGCCAAGGTTTACCATCACTGCTCTACTCTTTCCTGTTCTTAACATGCTACTTCTATCGATTGGCTCCTTGTGCTGTTTCTGCCTCTCCCAGTCGGAACTCTACTGCATTATGGACTGCAAGAGGCTGATACCAAGTCGAATGTAGAGACTGAACACATAGCTCTATTAATGAAATATGGTTTTAATTTCTAAATCTGGGCATAAAGAAGCGAGATGGTCAGCCAGATCGCCATTCGATACAGACGGTGTCAGAGTACAGTAAGAAACAGGAGTTGTAAATGTAGGGGTTATCCATACAACTTTAATTAAAACTGGAGAAGAAATATTTTGCTTGCTGAAAACTTAGGGCCAGATTCACAGTCAAAATACGCCGGCGTATCTACTGATACTCCGGCGTATTTTCAAATTTGCCGCGTCGTATCTTTAGTTTGAATTCTCAAACCAAGATACGACGGCTTTAGGCTTTGATCCGACAGGCGTACGGCTTCGTACGCCTTCGGATAGTAGGTGCAATACTTCGGCGCCCGCTGGGTGGAGTTTGCGTCGTTTTCCGCGTCGGGTATGCTAATTAGCTGTTTACGGCGATCCACGAACCTACGTGCGCTCGTCGCATTCTCTAACGTCGTCACTAGTCGGCTTTTCCCGTCGTAAAGTTACGGCTGCTATTTCATGGCTTATATTTAGACTAGCCATGTTAAAGTATGGCCGTCGTTCCCGCATCGAATTAAAACATTTTTTTTTTGCGTAAGTCGCCTGGGAATAGGAAAGGACGTAACGCACGTCGCCGTTCAAAAAATTACGTCGGTGCGACGTCATTTCGTGCAAAGCACGGCAGGAAATTACAAAACGGAGCATGCGCAGTACGTTCGGCGCGGGAACGCGCCTAATTTAAATGATACACGCCCCATTTGAATTAGGCGGGCTTGCGCCGGATGGATTTATGCTACGCCGCCGCAAGTTTACAGGCAAGTGCTTTGTGAATCAAGCACTTGCGCTGAAAACTTGCAGCGATGTAACGTAAATGGGATACGTTACGCCGCCGGAATTGTACATGAATCTGGCCCTTAATTGCAAAGCTTCCTTTTTGTTTTTTAAATAACAAACATGTCATACTTACCTCCACTGTGCAGCTCGTTTTGCACAGTGTGGCCCCAATCTCCTCCTCGCATTAGAAAACCCCCTAGATGAAGGGAGTGTTACCTTGCGGGAGCACTCCCGTGTCCAGCATTCGGCGTCCATAGAAACGAATGCCAGACTCAGCCACCCCCCCGCCATTGGATTTGATTGACAGCAGCGGGAGCCAATGGCTGCGCTGCTATCATCTATCCAATCAAGAGCCGGGACCCCGTGCAGAAAGGGACAGAGCGTCCCTGTCGTGGGAAATACGGGCTCAGGTAAGTAAAACGGGGGAGCTGGAGGGCCGGTCACTACGTTTTTTCACCTTAATGCTTAGGATGCATTAAGGTGAAAAAACACGAGGGTTTACAACCCCTTTAAGTATTAAATATTAAATAGAATGTTTAAGTGTTTTTTTTTAAATATGTGAAGTTGATTATTTGGCACCTTAAAAGTCCTTTGTATGTGGGGTACACAATAAAGGCAATTAAATCATCTGTCTTGGTTGTTTTGGGACTTGGTGTTGCAACCTTCTACATGTCTTTGTAGATGCTAGACATGTGCATTCATTTTCGTCCGAATTTCGGGTATTTTCGTTATCGTTTTAACAAACGAAAACGAACGCGCAGAATCCGAAATCTGAAAGATCAGACATAAATGCTTTTTTTTCGTTTTCGTTGCTACAACAGTTCCATATAGATAGGAGATTCAACATGACGCTGACAATAGCGATCTGTGTCTATTGAACCTGTGGTCGAATGTGCCTAACCTTAACTCTATTAGTCCAAGATTATTCGACATAGAGAGGAAAGATTCAACATAGAGAGAAAAGATTCGATATTATAGAGATAGTGTTGGGGTAGACCATTCGACAAGAACGACGAAGATTCAACGAAGCAGCGAAAAACAAACAAACGTTGAATCTGTCAATTGAAGGCTTATGAGGCCAGATTCATAAAGAAGATACGACTGATACGCCGTCGTATCTCCGAATCCGGCCGGTCGTATCTATGCGCCTGATTCATAGAATCAGGTTACGCATAGATCTCCATAAGATCCGACAGGTGTAAATGACTTACACTGTCGGATCTTAGGCTGCAATTCCAGGCCGGCCGCTAGGAGGCTAATCCATTGCGGTCGGCGTAGAATATGCAAATGAGTTGTTACGCCGATTCGCGAACGTACGCTTTGCCCGTCGCTGTAAATGTACGCCGTTTCCATAGAGATACGCGGCGTAAAGATAAAGATGCCTCCTAGGTGGTCTAGCCAATGTTAAGTATGGCCGTCGTTCCCGCGTCGAAATTTGAAATTTAACGTCGTTTGCGTAAGTCGTCCGTGAATGGCGCTGGACGCCATTTACGTTAACGTCGAAACCAATGACGTCCTTGCGATGACATTTAGCGCAATGCACGTCAGGAAATTTTAGGGACGGCTCATGCGCAGTAGGTTCGACGTGGGAACGCGCCTAATTTAAATGATACACGCCCCATTTGAATTAGGCGGGCTTGCGCCGGACGGATTTACGCAACGCCGCCGCAAGTTTACAGGCAAGTTCTTTGCGAATCAAGCACTTACCCATAAAACTTGCGGCGGTGTAACGTAAATTCAATACGTTACGCCGCCGGGATTCTACGTGAATCTGGCCCATGGTGTCTGTCGAAAGTTCTAAGAAGATTCGACAAGCAGCTAAACTGTACGATGCCGTAATGGTACATTTCCGGTCAAATGCTCGGCCCATAGGCTATAGAAGAATTTGAATGTTGGTTGACTAGTAATAATAATTGATAAAAATAATTATTACTAGTGTCATACAACATTAGAATTCTTCTATAGCTTGTAGACGGAACATTCGACCGGAAATGTACGATTGCGGCATCGTACAGTTTAGCTGCTCCGTCGAATGTTCTTAGAACATTCGACAGACACCATAAGCCTTCAATTGACAGATTCTACCTTAATTCATTCGGATTTTCGCATGAATGCATTGTTTAATGAAACAAAATAAATAAAAACGAATTTCGGGAGTAACTAAATACATTTATTTTTCGGACGAAAATGAAATTTCGAAAACAAAATATTTCAGTGTGCACATGTCTAGTAGATGCCGCCCCCCCGCTTGACCTTGCCTTGTGTCCCGGGCTCACTAGTCTCTTTATAGCGGGTGTCAGGATGGCGGAGAGTGGTAGGACTTCTGGGTTCAGAGCCTTGTGGATGGCAAAAAAACTGATTGAGGCGGTCGGAGCGGAAGTGAAAGCAGGTACCTGTCAAAATTAGGTATCCGCCCCCCCCCCCCTCCTCCCCAAAAACTCCATTTCACAAACAGGAGTGGAGGAGGAAGCCTTATGCCGCGTACACACCATCACTTTCTGCGATGGAAAAAAACGTCATTTTCAAAAACGTCAATTTAATTGACCGTGTGTGGGCAAAAACGTCGTTTTATGTCTTCTAAAAAACGACAGAAAAAAATTGAAGCATGCTTCAATTTTATGTGTCGTTTTTCAAAAGTGCACTTTTTACCTCACAGAAATTGACCGTGTGTAGCAAAAAACGTCGTTTTCTAAGACGTTTTTTCATCCACGCATGCCCAGAAGCTAGCTTCAATGGTAAAACGTGGTGGAACGTAACCTGACTTTGCAAGATCATTGTGAGAAAACGATGGTGTGTATGCAACTTCGTCTTTGAAAATTGAAGTTTCAAAAACGTCATTTTTTACTTCACAGAAAGTGTCGTTTTTTTTCATCACATAAAGTGATGGTGTGTACGGGGCATTAAAACTGAACTTCCCCTTTTGGGTGGAGCTTCACTTTAATTTTGTTTTAGTTTTCTCTCCCCCCACTATTGTTCCCCTTTAAATATACTGGGGCAGATCCACAGAGCGAGTACGCCGGCGTACTTTCAAATTACCCGCGTCGTATCTTTGGTTTGAATCCTCAAACCAAGATACGACGGCATCTGGGTTAGATCTGACAGGTGTACGTCCTCGTACGCCTTCGGATCTAAGATGCAATACTTCGGCATCCGCTGGGTGGCGCTCACGTCGTTTTCCGCGTCGGGTATGCAAATTAGCTATTTCCGACGATCCACGAACGTACGAGCGGCCGGCGCATTTTTTTACGGCGTCTCAAGTCGGCTTTTTCCGGCATATAGTTAAAGCTGGTATTTCGTCGCGTATAGTTTGACCTGCCATGTTAAGTATGGACGTCGTTCCCGCGTTTATTTTGAATTTTATTAATTTTTTTGCGTAAGTCGTCCGTGAATCGGGATGGACGTAATTCACGTCTAAGTTAAAAAAAATGACGTCGTTGCGACATCATTTAGCGCAATGCACGGCGGGAAATTTATAAACGGAGCATGCGCAGTTCATTTGGCGCGGGGACTCGCTTCATTTAAATGAAACACGCCCCCTAATCGCCAATTTAAATTCCGCCGCCAGAGATACGCTACGCCGCCGTAACTTACGGCGCAAATTCTTTGGGGATTCAAAGCAACCAAAAGTAAGTTACAGCGGCGTAGCGTATCTCACATACGCTGCGCCCATCTATTTCTATGTGGATCTGCCCCACAGACGCCAAGAAGAACTTTTCTAAAAGTACAATTCTTGTTACGACCTTTAAGAGAATGAGCCATAACGATTTCTGTTGTGTGTTTTCTCTGGTGCAAATGATTTGCTTTATTGAGGCTTATTTTGGCAAGATGCGATTTGCTGTACATAAAAAAACGTAAAATAAAATTGTAATCCTTGACTTAATTACTTCCAGGCTGGGATCGGCAGCCTCTCTCCATCGCAATTAAATATCAAAATCTCCTTATCTCCGAAGGCTCGCAAAAATAAATATAGTAGCTCGGGTGGCTTATGGGTTCATATGGGTTATTTATTAGTTTTAATAAATCGCGTTCAGAGCGGCTTACGCTGAAGTTTCATTTCATCATTAACTTTTACGGTTCTTTTTTTTTTCTATTACATAAAAAAACAAATATGATAATAAAATATTGTATTAACCCTTATTGATGGGGTAGGATTTCTATTAGCAGGACTTGAATCTGGGAACACCTAGTCCAATACAGATGTACTGTATGATTGTCATACTTTACTCAGCAGGCCATCCAATATGAAGCAGGAAGTCTAGATCGGGGTTTGTCAATCAGGGTACCTCCAGAGGCTGTAAGGGGTTCCTTGAGCAATGAACACTTTCTGCCTCTCCGATAAGATCAATGGTGTCAGTGGGAACTTATTAGCTATGGGCCAGATCCACAGCCCTGCAGCGCAACGTAATTTAACCGATTTAAGTTACACTGCCGCAAATTTCCTAAGTTAGGTATCGATCCACAACACACTTACCTGGAAATTTGCGGCGGTGTAACTCAAATCCGTCCGGCGCAAGGCGTTCCTAATCTAATGGGGCGAGTCCCATTTAAATTAGGCGCGCTCCCGCGCCGGACGTACTGCGCACGCTTGTGACGCAAATTTCCCGACGTGCTTTGCGCGACGTGACGTCATTTTTTGATCGGGCGGCGCGTAGCGTATTTCCGTATTCCCGTACGGCTTACGCAATCGACGTAAAATGTAAAAATTAGACGCGGGAAAGACGGCCATACTTTACACAGCAGTACGCCTGCTGTGTAAAATTAGGGCTGGTTTACAAAAGTGTAACTAAGCGACGGGAAAGTAACGTAGCGGCGACGTAGCGAACGCGAAAAAGCTTTGAGGATCGACGTAACTCCTCATTAGCATACCTGACGCGTAATTTCGACGATGAATGCCCCCAGCGGCGGTCGCGGTACTGCATCTTAAGATCCGGCAGTGTAAAACTATTACACATGTCGGATCTTCTGTCTATCTCTTGGAAACTGATTCTGTGGATCAGTTCCAAAGATAGAAACAGGGATACGACAGCGTATCCCTTTTGAGGATCTGGCCCTATGTGTAAGGGGGTAATTCTTCTCAATGACCACAAGTGTGAGGAGGATTCTTCCCAATGACCATCACACTAATCTAACATGAGTTGTAGATATACAGTAGGTGTTTGTGATATTGTGCTTTCAGCACGACAGCGTCGCGCTGATACTCGGCGACAGGGTGCCGAGATCTCGCCGACATCTCACACTCACTGGAATAGTGACAGCACATCCCAGCAAGCGCGTCATAGAAGCGACGGGAGATCCGACTTGGATTCCCGCCAATTCTACACGTGTGCGGCGTTTGTTATGAATCCTGAAGGGGAAGTCCCCGCCGGATTTTAAATAAAAATCCGGCATGGGTCCCCCCTCAGGAGCATACCGGGCCCTTAGGTCTGTTATGGGTTGTAAGGAGAGCCCCCCTACGCCGGAAAAAACGGCGTAGGGGGTCCCCCTACAATCCATACCAGACCCGTATCCAAAGCACGCTACCCGGCCAGCCAGGAAGGGAGTGGGGACGAGCGAGCGCCCCCCCCCCTCCTGAGCCGTACCAGGCTGCATGCCCTCAACATGGGGGGGTTGGGTGCTCTGGGGCAGGGGGGCGCACTGCGGCCCCCCCCACCTCAGAGCACCCTGTCCCCATGTTGATGAGGACAGGGCCCCTTCCCGACAACCCTGGCCGTTGGTTGTCGGGGTATGCGGGCGGGAGGCTTATCGGAATCTGGGAGCCCCCTTTAATAAGGGGGCCCCCAGATACCGGCCCCCCACCCTAAGTGAATGAGTATGGGGTACATCGTACCCCTACCCATTCACCTGCAAGAAAAGTGGTAAAAACACAAATAAACCACACAGTGTATTAAAATATTTTATTTTTCTGCTCCGGAGGCCGCCCCCTGTCTTCTTTATTAGCTCTTTTACCAGGGGGGGCTTCTTCTTTGACGTCTTCGGGTGGGTGGGGGCCGCCGTCTGGTTCTCTTCCACCGCCGGGGGGGGTGGCTTTTAAAAAAGCCCCCACCCCCCCGGCGGGTTTCCTCCGGCGTCTTCGGCGGGGCTCTTCTTCTTCCGCTATCCCGACGGGTCTTCTCAACTCTCCGGGGTTCTCCTTCTGTCTTCGCCGCTCTCCGCTGTTGCCTCGTCGCACCCCGGTTCTTCGTCTCGCTGTCCGGTGTCTTCTTCCGTGATGTACGTCTTCTTCCGTGCTGTGATGAGTTCTTCTTCCGTGCTGTGACGTCATGTTCTTCACTTCTCTCCTTCTCCCGATGTTGCCACGCCGGTCCTCCTCGCTGAAATGACGGATGCGCGCCTTGCATCGGACCTATATAGGCCTCACAGTCCCATCATGCTCTGTACCTACCCATGTGATACCTACCCACGTGGGTAGGTATCACATGGGTAGGTACAGAGCATGATGGGACTGTGAGGCCTATATAGGTCCGATGCAAGGCGCGCATCCGTCATTTCAGCGAGGAGGACCGGCGTGGCAACATCGGGAGAAGGAGAGAAGTGAAGAACATGACGTCACAGCACGGAAGAAGAACTCATCACAGCACGGAAGAAGACGTACATCACGGAAGAAGACACCGGACAGCGAGACGAAGAACCGGGGTGCGACGAGGCAACAGCGGAGAGCGGCGAAGACAGAAGGAGAACCCCGGAGAGTTGAGAAGACCCGTCGGGATAGCGGAAGAAGAAGAGCCCCGCCGAAGACGCCGGAGGAAACCCGCCGGGGGGGTGGGGGCTTTTTTAAAAGCCACCCCCCCCGGCGGTGGAAGAGAACCAGACGGCGGCCCCCACCCACCCGAAGACGTCAAAGAAGAAGCCCCCCCTGGTAAAAGAGCTAATAAAGAAGACAGGGGGCGGCCTCCGGAGCAGAAAAATAAAATATTTTAATACACTGTGTGGTTTATTTGTGTTTTTACCACTTTTCTTGCAGGTGAATGGGTAGGGGTACGATGTACCCCATACTCATTCACTTAGGGTGGGGGGCCGGTATCTGGGGGCCCCCTTATTAAAGGGGGCTCCCAGATTCCGATAAGCCTCCCGCCCGCATACCCCGACAACCAACGGCCAGGGTTGTCGGGAAGGGGCCCTGTCCTCATCAACATGGGGACAGGGTGCTCTGAGGTGGGGGGGGCCGCAGTGCGCCCCCCTGCCCCAGAGCACCCAACCCCCCCATGTTGAGGGCATGCAGCCTGGTACGGCTCAGGAGGGGGGGGGGCGCTCGCTCGTCCCCACTCCCTTCCTGGCTGGCCGGGTAGCGTGCTTTGGATACGGGTCTGGTATGGATTGTATACGCTGTTTTTTCCGGCGTAGGGGGGCTCTCCTTACAACCCATAACAGACCTAAGGGCCCGGTATGCTCCTGAGGGGGGACCCATGCCGGATTTTTATTTAAAATCCGGCGGGGACTTCCCCTTCAGGATTCATAACAAACGCCGCACACGTGTAGAATTGGCGGGAATCCAAGTCGGATCTCCCGTCGCTTCTATGACGGCTCTGTCTCCATCGCGGCAAGCCAGCTCGGCGCTGGCTCCCGCGATGGGGCTCGTAGGTGCTCAATCTCGCTGAGAAAGAGAGCGAGATTGACACAAAATCGGGTTCACCTACTGTAGTCATTTTTAGCAGGGGTTCCCTGAGACCGGAAAGTTATTTTAAGGGTTCCTCTATGTTGAAAAGGGTTGGTCTAGACCAGGGGTCTCAAACTCAAATTACCTGAGGGCCACAAGACAAGTTTTCATATGCCATGGGGGGCCGCATGCAAACTTTCAAACTTCAAAAACAACAGTACTGGTGTCAGCGAACACATTATTAACCCCCAGCACTGGTGTCAGCGAGCGCATTATTACCACCAGCACTGGTGTAAGTCAGAGTTTGACAAATTTGCTTGGAATCTAGGTGCCAGCTAAAAAAGTTAGGAGCCAGAACACGCACCCCGTCCCGACGAGCTTGCGCGCAGAAGCGAACACATACGCGAGCAGCTCCCGCATATGTAAACGGTGTTTAAACCACACATGTGAGGTATCGCCGCGATTGGTAGAGCGAGAGCAATAATTCTAGCACTAGACCTCCTCTGTAACTTAAAACATGCAACCTGTAGATTTTTTTAATCGTCGCCTATGAAGATTTTAAAGGGTAAAAACGTTTTCGGCATTCCACAAGCGGACGCAATTTTGAAGCGTGACATGTTGGGTATGAATTTACTCGGCGTAACATTATCTTTCATAATATTAAAAAAAATGGGGATAACTTTACTGTTGTCTTCTTTTTTAATTAAAAAAAGTGTAATTTTTTCCCAAAAAAGTGCGCTTGTAAGACCGCTGCGCAAATACGGCGTAACAGAAAGTATTGCAACGATTGCCATTTTATTCTCTAGGGTGTTAGGATAAAAAATATATATAATGTTTGGGGGTTCTAATTAGAGGGAAGAAGATGGCAGTGAAAATAGTGAAAAATGACATTAGAATTGCTGTTTAACTTGTAATGCTTAACTTGTAATACCAGCGGCCACCACCAGATGGCGCCAGCTCACAAAAAAAAATGGCCCGCGGGCCGGGAATTTGAGACCACTGGGTTAAAGGAACACCAAAGGTTAGTTTTTTATTAGCTCAATTGATTGCTTCAAGCTAGAGCATTTAAATATCACTTACCTCGTTTTTCCTTTTGACCTCCAAAATACAGTAATCCAGGTTTGAAAATGCCATTTCCTGTCTCTCCTCTTCTTGCTTTCCACCAGCATCTGAGCTGTTTTGCATGGTGGAAAGAAGAATGTGCTCACCCCCTCCCTATGACTACAGCCCTGCGTGAAGATGCTCTAGGCATGTGCATTTCATATCGTTCCGAATCGAAATTCGGACAAATTTTTCATTATTCGGACATTCGGATGCATACGAATTCCCAAATTGCAATATTAATGAATTTACCGAATCCGAACGAACGTTTTCGATTCCGAATCGAAAACCCGTGGACGAAATTCGATCGGAATTCGATTTTTTTTTTTTCGAATTCCGATCGAATTTCGTCCGCGGGTTTTCGATTTGGAATTCGAAAATGTTTTTTTTTTTTTTTCAAATTCCGATCGAATTTCGAAATTATATTCGAAAAGAGACTATTTGTTGTCGAATCCGGTCTAAATACTTTAGAATTCGACCGGATTTTTCAAAATTCGGTCGAAAACGAACGAATTCCGAAAACGGTCGAAATATTTTCGAATTCGACCGGATTTTTCGAAATTCAGTCGAAAACGAACGAGTTACGAAAACCAATTTAACACATGTAACGAACCTAACTTAACGAAATTAATTAAATAACGTATTCAAACGAAACGAAACAAAATTTTCCCTTTTGCACATGCCTAAGATGCTCTCTTATCCCTCACAGGCATGGAGGCTAAGCCTAATGGGAACTGTAGTTCCCATTAGGCCGTGATGTAGCAAGAATGAATGCGCACCGCAAACCAGGAAGTCAGTGAGAATAACAATTTAGGAGTGACGGAGGTGAATAAAACGGCTTGATTTCAACAGGTATCAAACTAGTTATAATGCAAAACATTACTTTTTACTTTATGAGCTACTGTCAGACTTCAATTTAAGAGGAAAATATTTTTGTCTTTACAACCCCTTTAAGTGTGTCCTAGGGAGTGATTCTAACTGTGTGGGGGATGGGCTACCTGTGTCACGACAGTGATCGCTGCTCATGACAGGGAGCAGAAGATCATTGTCCTGTCACTAGGCAGAACAGGGAGATGCCTTGTTTACAACGGCATCCCTCCGTTCTGCCGCTCTGTGACACGATCGTGGGACCAGACGGACATCGAGTCCGTGGGTCCCACGGGCTTAGTCACCGAGCTCGCAGCAGGGGCGCTCGTGCGCCCGCACACCACGAAATTCAAAGCGAGGTATATATACATGTTGCTTTGCGCAGCCGTGCCATTCTGCCGACGTATATTTACTGACAGCGGTCGGCAAGTGGTTAAGATGGCACCCATTAAAATTAATGGGGTAGATTCAAGAAGCAATTGCGCCTGTGTAACCATAGGTTACACAGCGCAATTGCTTACTTGCCCCGGCGTAACGAGTGCTCCTGATTCAGGAACCTTGTTACGCCGACTGCAGCCTAAGATCTGCGCGGCATAAGGCTCTTATGCCCGCATATCTTAGGCTGCATTCTTGCGGTGGCCGCTAGGTGGCGTTCCCGTTGTGCTCAGTGTATAGTATGCGAATTGCATACTAACACCGATTCACAACGTTGCGCGAGCCCTGCGTACGCAATTTACTTCGTTTACGTACGGCGGTTTTCGCGCAAGGCTGCCCCTGCTATTAGCAGGGGCAGCCCATGTTACGTATAATCGTCGTTCCCGTGTCACGAAATTTTAATTTTACGTACTTTGCGTAAGTGAATCGTGAATGGCGCTGGACGCCATTCGCGTTCACTTTGAAGTAAATGACGTCCTTGCAACGTCATTTGCCGCAATGCACGTCGGGAAAGTTTCCCGACGGAGCATGCGCTCTACGATTGGCGCGGGAACGCGCCTAATTTAAATGATTCCCGCCCCCTACGGGATCATTTAAATTGCGTGCTTTTGCGCCGGGCATTTTGCCGGCGCGCCCGCGCAATTTTCGGGGCTTCTGCTCCGTGAATCAAGGGCAGCGGAGAAAATTTGCGGGGGCGCAGGGCAAAAACATTGCCCTGCGCCTCCGTAAATAATGCACAATTCTACCTGAATCCGGGCCAACGTGTTTTGGCCTGTCATGCGATTTTATGTGTCAAAAGGCACATGAGAAGTGTGAACCGGGGCTGATCAATTTCACTTGATCTCTGGAATTGCTTGTTCGGTTACAAAGTTTGCCAATTCCGATATTCGGTTATATTTTTAAATAGTACCATTCTTTATTTTAATTCCCACTCTCCATTCTGGGGCAGAATAACAAAGCGCCATCTACTATTATTAATTCTCTCTCTTTTTCTGTTTAAGTAAGCGTCTGGGATTAATTTTATCTCGGAATTCCGCGATAAGGCCAATGAATCTTATTTTTAGACAGGCACTTGGCAGACACAATAATCTTAGAGGCGGTAAACAAAATACTTTCTTTTTATGTGTCACAATATGATATGGTACGATAGCAAATCAATTTTAATTTCCTTATTCAGCGGCCGTGTTTACTGCGCCGTTACGGGATTGAAGAGTTCTGGGTCAGATCTTTAATTTTTTATTTTATTTTTCCTTTTCATTTTCTGCATTTTATGTTTCCCGACTACCTCTGCTTTTTCCGATTCAACTATTTTATATGAGCAGATGAGCTGAAAATTGGATTCTCACCGGAGAGACGGGGTGTATTTGCATAAATTCACTGGAGAACAAAGTGCAGAGATGGTGTTGTCCTCACACTATGACATCACAGTCACAAAATAATAATTCCAGTACAGGGGGATTTAATAAAGATTCACAAAGCCTTTGATGGGGCTGAAAGCATTCACCGGCAAATGCTGGGAGCACCGTGCATAATAGGTTTTCCTGCAACTCCAGTGGATGAATTATGCTGTGTATTATTTTGAGTTTTGCCCATAAGATTATTTTTTATTTGTTTATTTATTTTTTATTAGTATTATTATTATTATTATTATTATTATTATTATTTATTATTATAATTTTTTTTTATTTGTTTATTTTTGTGGTCACGTTTTCAGGGAATGCCTGTGTAAACTTGAGGTCTATGGACCTCAACTCGCATCAAAGTGGGACCAAAGTAGTACAGGGACTACTTGGAAGTCGGTGCGACTTGAAGCCACACATACATGAATGGCGCTCATTGAAAATCATGGGGTACGACCAGGGCCGATCCACCCTTAGGGCCCAGCAAAGCTGCAGGGGGCCCCCCAAATTACTAGAGGCCCCGCCTGGTGAGAAGTAATTTTTGGCCCCTCACCCCGCTTCTCAACTTGCTGGCTGCATGGGAGAAGAGGTAAGAAGTCAGCACAACCGCCTTCTCACTTTAATGTAAGATGTCAGTTCCGATAGCAGAACACCCCTCCCCCTGCTTCTCATCTTTAATATTTAATGTGACATATCACTGTCGGCAGTGCCCCCCCCCCCCCCCACTTCTCAACTTTAATGTGACATGTCATTTTGCTTAGGGCCCCAGGGAGGTCAGGATCGGCACTGGGTACGACTTGTCATGCGATTTTGCAGTCCCAAGTCCAGTACCAGCCCAAGACATTGTGCTGCCTGGTACCAAGAATGAAATGCTGCCCCCCCCCAAAAAAAATTACGCCCACAAAAATGCCCCCACATCCATTATTTTATATCATGATAACTAAAGTGGACCTATCCTGGCTCTATACATGTATATAGGAGTATAAAAAGGACCTGTTATGGCTCTATTCATGCAATTAACCCCACAGTGGAGCGGAACGGGAGGGGCGGTCGGGCGGCAATTAGCCCCACAGTGGAGTGGAGAGTGGAGCTGGCGGAATGGGATGGCGTGCAGGCAGGAAGTTTGCTGCCCCCCTGAAAGTGCTGCCTGGTACAATGGTACCATCGGGTGTGAAAAGGGCCTAATGCCGCGTACACACGATCTGAATTTCCAATGAAAAAAGTTAGATTGACCTATCATCTGTGTGTAACTCCGACAGAGAAAAAACCCACGCATGCTCAGAATCAAGTCGACGCATGCTCGGAAGCATTGAACTTCATTGCTTCGGCTCGTCGTAGTGTTTTACATCACTGCGTTTTGGACGGTCGGAATTTGGTCTGAGAGTGTGTATGCAAGACAGCTTGACCGGAATTCCGACGAAAAATTCCATCAGATTTTAGGCCATCGGAAATTCTGATCGTGTGTACGGGGCAATACAGTTTTATTTTCAGGACAAACTTTCAGCCCCTTTGTCTAAGGTCCAAGCTAGGGCCGAAACAACTAATCGATTAATCGGCAACTAATCGATTATGAAAATAATCGATTACAATTTTCATAATCGTTTAATCGGCCAGTAACATATTGGGGTTAAAAAAACTAAAATTAGCTCTTTATAGTACAAAAAAGCAAATCGCTACTGTAAATATTACTTTCACTGTCCCACAGTAAAAAGATGAACCCCTTACAGTAGCGATTATTTGCTTTTTTAACCCCATTATGTTACTAAACATCTCAGGCCTGAGTCACACCTCTGTTTTTTGGTGCTTTTTGCAGAAACACACTACAGTTCATTTACATGTTTTCCTATGGGACACGTTCACATCCATGATTTTTTTTTCAGCTGCTGCGTATTTGGAAAGGGCAAGGACGTTTTAACGCAAAACGGTGCCATTTTTTTTTTTTCAATATACTTCAATGGAGAAGCTGCAGAAAAGCATGTAATGTGTTTTTGCGGCAATTTGTGTTTTGTAATCTGCCCAACAACAAATTGGCCCAAAATTTTTTAAAAATGCTATTATCCGATTAATCGATTAATCTAAACAATAATCGGCCAACTAATCGATTATGAAAATAATCGTTAGTTGCAGCCCTAGTCCAAGCAGTACTGATATACAAAGGTCTTCACAAAAATGCAACTGCTAGGGCCAATTCACACATTCACACCAGAACGCAGTGTGGGAAATCCGCATTCCGTGTGCATTCCGTGTGCGTTTCTTAAACCGTGTTAATCTGAGTGTGATTTGCTGCAGGTGTCATTGTATACCTAACCACACCACAAACACAGTTTGCAAACACAATGCTATACCTGTACCAGATCGCATAGTACTGGCAGTTGCAGTGCGTTTTTAAAAGTAGTGCATTCACTACTTTTTGGTATGATCCAGTGCAGTTTCAGCCCATTTCAGTCCCTTCAAATGAAGGGCCTGAAAATCGATTTGCACAGGAACATATTACATGTCTGCTGTTTAATACCACTTTATGGCCCCTTTCACATGGGCGTTACGCTTTCTTCATCCGTTCAGTCACATTTTTTTTTGTTAGCAGATCAGATGAAAAACAGATCCGGACAGGGCCGTCTTTAGCACAGGGCAAAAGGGACAGCTGCCCCGGGCCAGTCATTGTTGTGGGGCCCAAAGTAGCTGGCCCTTGAGCCCACACTGCCTGCAAATAGTTGATAAATGAATTTGGGAGGGCCCAAGAAAATATTTTCCCAGTGTCCAATTAATATTAAGGGTACTTTCACACTGAAGCGCTGGGTGCGTCGGCGGTAAAGTGACGCTATTTTTAGCGGCGCTTTACCGTTGTATTTGCCGCCATTTTAGGTCGCTAGCGGGGCAGTTTTCAACCCCCGCTAGTGGCCACATAAAGGGTTAAACCCGCCCGCAAAAATGCCGCTTTGCGGTTTGGAGGCACTGCCCCATTGATTTCAAATGGCAGGGGCGCTGTAGGAGCAGTATATTCACCACTCCTACAACTTTTTTTACAGTCCTGCCAGCGCAACGCCCCAGTGTGAAAGCACTCAGGCTTTCACACTGGATATAAAGGAGCGGCTCTTTCCGGGCACTTTGCAGCCACTATTTATAGCGCAATATCGCCTGCAAAGCACCTCAGTGTGAAAGCAGTGTAAGGACGGCCCTGGATCCAGACTTCAGTTTTTACATCTGCTTTCTAATGAATTTCAAATTTTTGGAACGATTAGAATTCGAATTGGTCGAATATTGATCGACCGATCCGAATTCCATTTGAAGAATAGCTAATTGCTAAGGAGCAGGCCGTAAAGATGTCCGCTGTGTCCTTAACAACTGATGACTCGTCAGCTTTTAGCAGGATTCAATTACAAATTCTGAAAAAAAAACTGCGTGGGGGTCCCCCCATACATATCAGGAAAGGGGGGTGAGTGAGTGTCCCCTTCCTCCTAAACCATACCAGGTCACATGCCCTCAACATGGGGATGGTGCTTTAGGGTTGGGAGGGCTCTACCCCGCCCACCCAAAGCACCTTGTCCCTATGTTGACGCGGAAAGGGGACTCTTCCCCACAACCCTGGCCAGTGGTTGTGGTGGTCTGCGGGCAGAGGCCTTTTGGAATCTGTAATGCCCCTTAAACCCCCGATCTTGGCTTCCCCCATGTGAATGAGCATGATGTAGTGATAGCCAGCGTGGAACAAGGTTCAGCGGGTAATATTGGGGGCATTAGCGGTAGGGAGACAAAAATACCTAAACCCAAGGTAAGTAACTCAACAAATCTAAATTGCAGCCTCATTACCAACAAAGAGATAGTGACCAGACACAACTACGAGGCTTGTACACTAATGAAGTCTGGCTGACAAGAAATGGAGCTGCTTATGTACAGGAGGATTTAGATTTTGTGGGCATCTCCGAGACTTGGTTTAATAGCTCTCATGATTGGTTGGCCACCATACAGGGGTATTCCCTATCTCGCAAAGATAGGGAGGGTAAAAAAGGGGGAGGGGTATGCCTGTATATTAATAATGATATGCAAGTGAATGTGAGGGTCGACATCTCTAATGGAGCAAGGGAGGAGGTGAAATCCTTATGGGAAGAGCTCCAAAAGGAGGGAACTAAGGGGAAAGTAATACTGGGAGTATGCTATAGGCCCCCTAACCTGAGGAAGAAGGGGAAGAAAGAACTCCTATCACAGTTTGGAATGGCGGCAAGGATGGGAAGTGCCAATATAATCTATCTATCCAGATATACACTGGGTGGAAGGTAACGTGCATTTGTCTAAGGCTCATCATTTCCTAAATGTCTTGCAGGACAATTTCATGGGTCAGATCGTAAATGCACCAACAAGAAACAATGCTTTACTAGACCTACTAATTACTAACAATACAGACCTTATCACAGATGTATAAATAGGGGGCAACTTAAGAAACAGTGACCAGAGACAAAGACGCTGAGTGAGTGAGTGAGAAACTTGTATAGCGCTACACATGCGAACTGAATCGCCTCAGGGCGCTTGGTATCAATTTCCTACTATTTTTTGCCTTAAGAATAGATGGGTTTTGAGTTTTTTTTCTGAAGGCCAGATGATTCCCTTTCCGATCGGATGCTGGTTAGTAAAGCGTTCCATAGTCGTGGTCCTTGGACTGCGAATCTTCGTTCTCCTTTGGACTTGTATCGGCCTTGGGTATTTGGAGTAGATTTTGGTTGGTATATCGGAGGACGCGATTGGGGTTGTGACATTTTAATTTTTCGCATAGATATTGGGGTGCACTGTTTTGTACACATTTGTGCGTCAGGCAGAGTGCCTTGAATGTGATTCGATCTTTTACGGGCAGCCAGTGAAGGGACCTAAGGGAGGGAGAGATTGATTCCCATGTTTTTTTTCCTGTTACAAGTCGTGCCGCCGTGTTCTGGATGACTTGTAGACGAGCGATTTGGTATTTTGGGAGTCCGAGGTAAAGGGCGTTTGCATAGTCGAGTCTGGAGTTGATTATCGTTCCCACCATGACTGCTATGTCTTCTTTTGGGATAAAAGGAATGAGTCTACGTAGTAGAGGCAGCAGATGGTGGGATGAATACTGAACTTATTTGTGCATCCATTGTCATTTCGGAGTCAAAAGTGACTCCAAGACTTTTGACTTTGGTGCTTGGGATGATGGTTTGTCCCAGAATGGGCGGGGGTGTCCATGTTGTCGTGGCGAGTCTTTTTCGGTTGGCTTGAAACAGGAGAAGTTCTGTTTTTGATCCATTGAGTTTAAGGTAACTCTCCGTCATCCAATTTTCTATCAGAGTAAGGCATTTCTCTAGTCCGAGATAATGATGCTTTTTGTTGCTGATACGGAAATAAAGTTGGGTGTCATCCGCGTAGGAATGGTAGAGTAAATTCTGGTTACTGATGATTTCGAGAAGGGGGCGGAGATAAATATTGAATAGTACGGGCGACAAAGGTGACCCCTGAGGGACTCCGCATGACACTGTGCGTTTTTCAGAAGTGAAAGGACCTAGTTTCACTATCTGTGATCGGTTTTACAAATTGGAGGAGAACCAGGAAAGATCCGAGTCTGCCACTCTAGCTACTTCGGCTAGGCGAGTCAGCAGCAATTTGTGGTCTACTGTATCAAAAGCTGCACTTAGGTCCAGCAGTACCAGAAGACAAGATTCTCCTTCATCTGCAGCTTTGAGAGCGTCATCCCATATTTTAAGAAGTGCTGTTTCCGTTCCATGACCTGGACGGAAACTCGATTGAAGTGAATTCAGTAGTTTGTGGGTGTCTAAATGGTGTTATAGCTTTTGTACTACTGCTTTCTCCATTATCTAGCTGAATTTCAAAAGAGCCAACTTCCCTAAACTGCGCTCTTTGCTAGAAGATATTAAATGGGATAAACTCCTAGGAACAAAGAACAAGGAGGAAAAATGGGAGTGCTTTAAGAGCATACTAAATAAAGGTATCGGTCAGTGCATTCCAAGGGAAAATAAATGTAAAAGAGCTAATAAAAATCCTGGGTGGCTCAACTCCAACATAAAAAATGCATATAAAAGCAAAAGATAAGGCCTTCAAAAAATACAAAGTTAAGGGGTAATTGTCGTCATTCCAACTTTACAAAGAATTCAATAAGAACTGTAAGGGTGCAATCCAGGCAGTTAAGATAGAACTAGAAAGATGCATAGCGGAGGAGAGTAAAAAAAATCCCAAGAAATTCTTTAAGTATAAATAGTAAGAAAGGGATCATACTGGCCCCATAAAGGATGATGTAGGGAATTTGGTTACAAAAGACTGAGAGATGGCGAAGGTTTTGAATATATTCTTGTCCTCATTCTTCACAAGGGAAATGGGGGGGATACAATAACCAAAACAGTAATGTAAATTTTCATAGCATGTCACAGGAAGCACCCTCATGGTTAAAAGAGCACAGAATTAGAAATAGACTTGAAAAGCTTAACATAAATAAGTAACCAGGACCAGATGGCTTTCACCAAGAACTCAGTCAGGTAATAGCCAGATCATTGTTCCTAATTTTTGTGGAGAGTTTACTGATTGGAATGGTACCAGCTGGTTGGAGAAAAGTCAATGTGGCACCAATATTTAAAAAGGGGCCAAGATATATCCTGGGGGAACTACAGACCAGTTAGCCTAACATCAATAGTCTGCAAGCTATTGGAGGGTATGGTAAGGGACTACATACAAGATTTTAGTAATGAAAACGGTATCATTAGCAGTAATCAGCATGGATTCATGAAGAATCGTTCTTGCCAGACCAATCTATTAACCTTCTATGAAGAGGTGAGTTTCCATCTAGATAAAGTAAGGGCAGTAGACGTGTTGTATCTAGATTTTGCAAAGGCATTTGATACAGTTCCCCAAAAACGTTTACTGTACAAACTGAGGTCTGTAGGCATGGACCATAGGGTGAGTACCTGGATTAAAACCGGCTACAGGGGCGAGTCCAAAGGCTGCTGATAAATGGGGAGTACTCAAATTTGTCCAGTGTGGAAAGTGGGGTCCCCCAGGGTTCTGTCCTGGGACCAATCCTTTTTAATTTATTCATAAACAATCTGTATTGATCAGCTCAATCTCAGTATTTGCAGACGATACAAAGTTGAGCAGAGCAAACCCTTTTTCACAGGATGTGGAAAGCCTACAAGAAGACCCAAACAAATTTTTGGGATGGGCAACAACCTGGCAATTGAGGTTTAATGTTGAAAAATGTAAAGTAATGCATTTGGGTGCCAAAAATGTGAATGCAATTTACTCACTAGGGGGAGAACCTCTGGGGGAATCTAGTATGGAAAAGGACCTGGGGGTCCTAGTAGATGATAGGCTCAGCAATGGCTTGCAATGCCAAGCTGCTGCAAGCAAAGCCAACAGAATGACTATCACCCCTTTAGTCCATCATGAATGCTGCTTCCAGGCTCATCCACTTTACCAAGCATTCAGTGCCTGCCACCTCCTTCTGCCAATCCCTCCACTGTCTTCCACTCACCCAACTAATTAAATTCAAAATACTAACAAAGCCATCCACAACTCGGCCCCCAGCTACATCACTAAGCCTGTCTCAAAATACCAACCTAATTGTTCTCTTCATTCCTCCCAAGACTTCCTGCTCTCTATCTCCCTCATCACCTTATCCCATGCTCGCCTCCAGGACTTTTCCTGAGCCTCTCCTATCCTATGGAACTCCCTACCCCAATCTGTCCGACTATCTCCAACTTTGTTTACTTTTAGACGATCCCTAAAAAACCCTCCTCTCCAGAGAAGCCTATTTTGTCCCCTCCTAACAACTGTACATTTATTTTCTCCATCAGCTCATCCCCCACAGCTATTACCTTTTGTATCACTTGATCCTCCCTCCTAAATTGTAAGCTCTAATGAGCAGGGCCCTCTGATTCCTCCTGTTCTTGAATTGTATTATAACTGTACTGTCTACCCTCATGTTGTAAAGCGTTGCGCAAACTGTTGGCACTATATACCGTATTTATCGTCGTATACCGCGCACTATTTTGCCCTGAAAATCAGGGCAAAATCGTGGGTGCGCGATATACGCCGATACCCGCTTTCCCGCCACGAGTTTGAATACTGCGCCGGCATATACCGAGCGCAGTACACTCGTGAATCTTCGGCAGTCTCGGCGCCTCTCGCACTGACGTCCTGGGCGTACAGGACGTCAGCGCGACAGTTTGCGAGCCTGCCCGAAGATTCACGAGTGTACTGTGCTTGGTATATGCCGGCGCAGTATTCAAACTCGTGGCGGGAAACGAGCGGGGAGGACGTGAGGACGCCGCAGAAGGACGCCGGACGCGCCGAAGAGGACCCCCGACCCGCCAAAGAGGACCCCCGACCCGCCGAAGAGGACACCTGACCCACCGAAGACGGACGCCGGACCCGCCGAAGAGGACACCCGAAGCCGCAGAAGGACGCCGGACCCGACGAGGCCGCCAATGGACGCCGCGCAAGACACCAAAACTGTAAGTACAAAAAAACAAAAAAACTTTTTTCCACAGGATTGGGGGCCACTTTAGGGGTGCGCGGTATACGCGGGAGCGCGTTATACCGCGATAAATACGGTAAGTCCTCTATAATAATAATAATTGAAATAAAATAATCTTATACCTGATTAACTCATTTGTGTTTTGTTATTTCATCTTTTTTACATTGAGTTGAGTTGAGAGGTATCTTAATATAGCACGGTCTTACCCAGAAGGGTCCTGGGGGAAAACATTGCTGAATTCCTGGGAAAAGAGGACCCAGGAACCAAAAGCAGCACAGAGCGGCAGAAAGGATGGAAGAGAGAGGCTACGCAGGAAAGGCTTGTGTGAAAAGCCAAGTCTTCAGTAACCGGCGGAAGACCGGGATAGTATGAGCCTCCTGGAGCTCGACTTGGACGCTATCCCATAATGCAGCACCCTGGTGGGAGAAGCCCCGACCACCACGCCAGATCTTCTTGGGCACCGAGATGTAGAGGAGATCTCTGCCCGTAGTTCTTAGGCCCCGTACACACGTCCGAGGAACTCGACGTGCCAAACACATCGAGTTCCTCGTCGAGTTCAGTGTGGAAGCCGCCGAGATCTCGGCGGGCCGACTTTCCTCATTGAACAACGAGGAAATAGAGAACATGTTCTCTTTTCGGCCCGACGAGCTCCTCGTCGGCTTCCTCGCTGAAAAGTGTACACACGACCGAGTTTCTCGGCAGAATCCAGCTCCGACCGAGTTTCTGGCTGAATTCTGCCGAGAAACTCGGTCGTGTGTACGGGGCCTTAGTGATCTGACACAAGCTTGTTTATGAAAACAAGAGCAGAGATAGCTTGAGGCCAGGCCTCTTATAATCTTAAATTATGATCTCAATTTATCACATTATCATCTCAATTTTGGAAGAGATGGCAGTTTTAAGAATCTCTTTCTTTACCCCTTCAGCCCCAGAAGATTTGGCTGCTCAGTGACCAAGCCATTTTTTGTGATACGGCACTGCATCGTTTTCACTGACAATTGCGCGATCATGCGATGCTGTATCCAAACAAAATTGATGTTCTTTTTTTCCCCACAAATAGAGATTTATTTTGGTGGTATTTGATCACCTCTGCGGTTTTTATTTTTTTGCGCTATAAACAAAAGAGTGTCTATTTTGAAAAAAAAAAACACAATGGGGCAGATCCACATACATCTGCGCCGGGCGCAGCGTATCTAAGATACGCTACGCCGCCGTAACTTATCTTTTTTATTTTGAATCCTCAACGAATCTGCGCCGTAAGTTACGGCGGCGTAGTGTATCTCTCGCGGCGTAAGGGCGCGGAATTCAAATGGCTGTGATGGGGGCGTGTTTTATGTTAATACGTCGTGACCCGACGTAAACAAAGTTTTTTTTTTAACTGCGCATGCGCCGTCCCTGGGGGTATCCCAGTGCCATGCTCGAAATTAAACTGGAACCCACCAATGCTTACGACGGTGACGTCATTCTACGCAAATTCCTATTTGCGAACGACTTACGCAAACGGCGTAAAAAATTCAAAATTGTACGCGGGAAGGACGGCCATACTTAACATTGAGTAGGCCTCAGTATAGCAGCTTTAACTTTACGCCGTAAAAAGCCGAACGCAAACGCCAGAAAAAAATGCGCCGGGCCGACGTACGTTCGTGGATCGCCGTAAATAGCTAATTTGCAGACTCGACGCGGATTTCGACAGGAACGCCACCTAGCGGCCGCCGAAAAATTGCAGCTTAGATCCGACGGCGTACGAAGACGTACGCCTGTCGGATCTAGCCGAGATGCCGTTGTATCTTGTTTTAAGGATTCAAAACAAAGATACGACGCAGGAATTTTGAAATTACGCCGGCGTATCTATTGATAATTTCTTTGTGGATCTGCCCCAATATTTTTTACTTTTTGCTATAATAAATATCCCAATTTAAAAAAAATATGTTTCCCTCAGTTTAGACCAATATGTATTCTTCTACATATTTTTGGTAAAAAAAAAAACAATAAGCATATATTGATTGGTTTGCGCAAAAGCTATAGCGTCTACAATATAGGGGATAGATTTATGGCATTTTTATTATAATTATTTTTTTACTCGTAAATCATCGTTTTTTATCGGGACTGCGATATTGCGGTGGACAGATTGGACACTTGACACATTTTTGGGACCCGTGACACATATTCAGCGATCAGTGCTATAAAAATGCACTGATTACTGTATAAATGTCACTGGCAGGGAAGGGGTTAACACTAGGGAGCAATCAAGGGATGTTCCCTAGGTGTGTTCTAACTTTGGGGGGGGGGGGATGGGACATGACTAAGGGGAGAGAGAGAGATCAGTGTCCATACTTTGTATGAACACATGATTAGTCTCCTCTTCCGTGAGAGAACCAGGATCTGTGTGTTTACACACACAGATCCCAGTTCTCGCTCAGTCACGAACGCTCGTGGGTGTCCGGCGGTGAGCCACGGGCGCGCGCACGTGCCTTCGGCGTGGCGCGATCCCCCTAGTGGTCAAAAGGCGAAGCAACGTAAGGTAACGTTGTTTCGCCCAGGGGAGCCAACCTGCCGCAGTACTGCGGCAGCTGGTTGGGAAGGGGTTAACTCTTCTTTCTAGAATGAACTCTGGCCCAGATTCAGGTACATTTGCGCGATATTTGCGGGGGAGCAGGGCAACGATTTTGCCCTGCGCCCCCGCAAATACTTTGCGCTGCCCTCGATTCACGGAGCAGTAGCTCTGTAAATTGCGAGGGCGCGCCGGCAAAATTGCCCGGCGTAAGCGCGCGCAATGAAAATGATCCCGCCGGGGGCGGGAATCATTTAAATTAGGCGCGCTCCCGCGCCGAGCGTACAGCGCATGCTCCGTTGGGAAACTTTCCCGACGTGCATTGCGGCAAATGACGTCGCAAGGACGTCATTTGCTTCAAAGTGAACGTGAATGGCGTCCAGCGCCATTCACGAATCACTTACGCAAACGACGTGAAATTCAAATTTCACGTCGCGGGAGCGGCGGCTATACTTTAGCATTGGCTGCCCCTACTATTAGAAGGGGCAGCCTTGCGCTAAAGTTGCCGTACGGAAACTCCGTACCTGGCTTGCGCAGGGCCGGCGCAAGTTTGTGAATCAGTGGTAGTATGCAATTTGCATACTACACGCTGATCACAATGGGAGCGCCAACTAGCGGCCCACGCAAGAATGCAGCCTAAAATCTGCGTGGCATAAGAGCCTTATTTTAGCCTGCAGTCGGTGTAACGAGGTTCCTGAATCAGGAGCACTCGTTACACCGGAGCAAGTAAGCAATTGCGCCGTGTAACTTATGGTTACACAGGCGCAATTGCTTCTTGAATCTGGGCCTCTGTTTCATTGTTCGATGTACATGTGGTGAACACAATGAAATAAATAGTTGACAAAACACTTTCTTCATAAGTTCTCTAATATAATAAGATAGCAAATGTATTTTCCTTTTCTCCTTTGGCTGTTGCGCACACAATGCCTCCGCCGAGCGTTCTGGGATTACACTTCTATTTATATTCTGTTTAGTTTCAGCTTTCTAATTGAAGTTTTCACCTTTGCTGTGAAGGCTCTTAATTAAAAGAGCAGTGTGTTGCTTTTCCACAACAGAGGACCAACACTAGATCATCCTGTGAAAAGAGGAAACGCTCCTTCTGTATATCTGTATATCAGAAAGTCGGAAAAGCTTTTTATTATCCAAAGAACAAACACAATGGATGGAGATAATTCTTCTCAGGAGAGTTTGCAAGAAAACTAAAAATAACACTTCCCAAAAGAAACATATAGAACAGCCACCAGAATATGGCAACTCTGAGTTTCCTCAGGGCTTTCAGAGTCGGGTCTGTGACTCTACAAATATGCTGAGAACCAGTGGTGGCTGGTGCTCAAAATTTTTGGGGGGGCGCAAACAAACGAAAAAAAAAAAAACATAAATTGCAGCCTCACTGTGCCCATCAAACACAGCTACTGTGCCCATCAAACGCAGCCACTGTGCCCATCAATTGTCGCCACTGTGCCATCAATTGTCGTCACTGTGCCATCAATTGTCGCCACTGTGCTATGCCATAAAACGCAGCCACTGTGCCATCAATTGTCGCCACTGTGCCCATCAATTGTCACCACTGTGCCATTAATTGTTGCCACTGTGCCATCAATTGTTGCCACTGTGCCCATCAATTATCACCACTGTGCTCATCAGTTTTCGCCACTGTGCCATCAATTGTCGCCACTGTGCCATGCCATCAAACGCAGCCACTGTGCCATCAATTGTCGCCACTGTGCCCATCAATTGTCACCACTGTGCCATTAATTGTTGCCACTGTGCCCATCAATTGTCACCACTGTGCCATTAATTGTTGCCACTGTGCCATCAATTGTCGCCACTGTGCCCATCAATTGTCACCACTGTGTCCATCAATTGTTGCCACTGTGCCATCAATTGTCGCCCCTGTGCCATCAATTGTCGCCACTGTGCCATGCCATCAAACGGAGACTCTTTACCATGTAAAATGTAAAATTGATTAATGGCTCTTCCTGTTTACATCGTGATCAGCCGTGATTGGACACGGCTGATCACGATGTAAACAGGAAGAGCCATTAATCGACTTTTCCTCACTTGCGTCTGACAGACGCCACTTCTGCCTAAGCCTCCATTCACATCTATGGGCAATGGTGTGGGGGTGGTGGCGCTGTCTGAATGGAGGCTGATAATACCCAGAGGTGGTATGAACAAACTATATAGACCTCAAAAACAATGAGTGATTATTGTGTCTCAAATATAGTGCCTCTAAAATATGCGGTGTGCCAGTGGAAAGATGAATAACATAGGTGTAGCTATGACCACATGCTACACATAGCATCAAAATGCAAATTAATATGTACAACGTTGGAAAAAAAATATAGTAGTAAAAAGTGATAGCATACAGCACGAGTGCTGGAAAAAAGTGTCCAAAAAAGTGTCCAAAGGATAAATCCAAAAAATCCAAAAAATGTATATATATTCAAAAGGTATATACGAAAACAACAATCCGGGTATATAAACCAATATTAAATAGGTTGACAGCAGTCCAAAGTGATATTGGTGACTATGTGACTTTCCAAGCAGATAGGTGATCACAGTATGCAGTAGTGCAGTGATGCGAAGTGGGTCCGGTGCTCCCCCTCATGGGTCCCTACTCACCAGAAGCCTTCACCCCTGCAGGGGTAAAGTGCATGGAAGATATCCAACCAACTTGAGTCCTCGCTCTCCTAGTAGATCCTATAGTCCAGCTGGTACCAAAAAGATCCTAGGTGGCCAGATTCCTCCAAAGGGGAAAAAAAGGGGTTTGCATTTTGATGCTATGTGTAGCATGTGGTCATAGCTACACCTATGTTATTCATCTTTCCACTGGCACACCGCATATTTTAGAGGCACTATATTTGAGACACAATAATCACTCATTGTTTTTGAGGTCTATATAGTTTGTTCATACCACCTCTGGGTATTATCAGCCTCCATTCAGACAGCGCCACCACCCCCACACCATTGCCCATATTTCTTGTATCCTTTAGGGGATCACATTCTTGGGGGGGCTGCAGTCTTATACTTATACTTTTAATTTGGATCATATACCGTTTGGTAGATTTCTAATACTGTTACATATTTCCATCTAGTGTTTCCTAAGCGCGGATACTTGTTTTTATTCCATTCACATCTAGGCGACAAAACGCCCGACGCCGGACGCTTGTGCCGCTAGAGGGGGAAATTCCCATTGCTGTCTATGGAGATGGTTCAAATCTCATAGACGCCGTACACCTAAAAAAAGTCCCACACCCTTTTTTTCAGGCGACATTGGCGTTCGCCCATTGACAGCAATGGTAAGAATTTGAAAAAAAAAAAAGATACACTATCCGCGGCAAAATACGCCGCGTACGCGGCGTTGCTTGTCGCGGAGATGTGAATGGAACCTGAGTGCCCATCAGTGCTGCATATCAGTGCCACCTATCAGTGCCGCATATCTGTGTCCATCATCAGTGGCACCTCATTGGTGCCACCTCATCTGCGCTCATCCGTGCCACCTTATCAGTGCCCGTCAGTACAGCCTCATCAGTGCCCATCAGTGAAGGAGAAAACTTACTTATTTACAAAATGTGTTAACAGAAACGAAAAAAAATTTTTTTTTTTCCAAATTTTCTGTCTTTTTTTATTTGTTTAGCAAATATCGCAGTGCATTTTGGGGCGTTCCACGCCGCTCGAATCTGCTGCAAACGCCCCATATGTTCGGTTTGCTTGTGAGCAAACGAACACCCGATGTTCTTGTCGAACTTTTGTTTGGCTCGAACCGTGGGCTCATCCTTAGGCCCCATACACACGATAGAATCCATCCGCTGAAAAATCCCAGCGAATGGGTTTCAGCGGATAGATCCCCTGGTGTGTACACTCCAGCGGATCTGTTTCTGCGGATATTTATCCCCTGGGATGGATTTCCAGCGGATAAATATTTGATGACATGCTATCAAATCTATCTGCTGGAATCCATCCCAACGGATTGATCCGCTGGTCTGTACAGACTCACCGGATCCATCCGTCCGAAGGGATCCCCCGCATGCGTCGTAGTGATTCGACGCATGCGTGGAATTCCTTATATGACAGCGTCGCGCACGTCGCCGCGTCATAATCGCGGCGACGGCCTCGACACGTCATCGCCAGAGGATTTCAGCGCGGATTTCGATTCGATGGTGAGTACACTCCATCGGATGGAAATCTGCTGAAATCCTCGAGAGGATTTATCCGTGGAAACGGTCCGCTGGACCGTATCCGCGGATAAATCCTCTCCTGTGTATGGGGCCTAAGTCTTGAGTAAAAAGAAAATCTGCATACGTGAATATGAGCATAAATATTAATGATTTTTTCCTAGGAATGTATTGTGCGCATTAATGGGCATATATGCACAAATATACATTAACCACTTCAGCCCCGGAAGGATTTACCCCTTTCCTGACCAGAGCACTTTTTACGATACGGCACTGCATCACTTTGCCGTTGCACCCAAACAAAATTGACGTCAGTTTTTTTCCCACAAATAGAGCTTTCTTTTGGTGGTATTTCATCACCTCTTCGGTTTTTATTTTTTGCGCTATAAACAAAAAAGAGCGTCAATTTTGAAAAAAAGCTATATTTTTTTTACTTTTTGCTATAATGAATATCCCCCCAAAATATATAAAAATATATTTTTTTCCTCAGTTTAGGCCGATACGTATTCTTCTACATATTTTTGATTAATAAAAAGCAATAAGTGTATATTGATTGGTTTGCGCAAAATAGGGGATAGATTTATGGCATTTTTTGTATTATTTTTTTTTTATTAGCAATGGCAGCGATCTGCGATTTTTATCGGGACTGCGACATTGCAGGGGACACATCAGACACTTTTGACACTAATTTGGCACCATTGTCACTTATACAGCGATCAGTGCTAAAAAAAAATGCACTGATTACTGTCTAAATGCCACAGGCAGGGAAGGGGTTAAACACTAGGGGGCGATCAAGGGGTTAAGTATGTCCTAGGGAGTGATTCCAACTGTAGGGAGGGATGGTCTCACAACAACATGACAGAGATCCCTGCTCCCGATGACCGGGAGCATTGGATCCCTGTCATGTTGCTAGGCAGAACAGAGAAATGCCTTGTTTACATAGGCATCTCCCTGTTCTGCCTCACCGTGCCACAATCGCGGGACACCGGCGGACATTGAGTCCACAGGACCCGCAGGCACGGTTATGCAGTGCCCACTAGCCCGCAAATTAAAGGGGACGTACAGGTACGCCCATTTGCCCACCGCTGCCATTCTGCCAACGTATATCGGCGTGCAGCGGTCAAACACCTGAAATTACGTCCAAAAAAGCAGATGCTCAAACATCAGTGGCGTGTGGAAGAGGCCTTATACAATTAAAACATTAATATAATTAAGACAGCCATTTTTCAGGAGGAATTCTGGACAAACTTCATGTACATTTTTCAGGGTACTGCTTACATTAGTTTCAACATTTAACATTTATAAATATTCCCTGTGAAATAGCAGATTATCACGTTTGGAGCTCAGGTGAACTTTAAATACTTAGTACTTCAGCATTCAGTGAAGATAAAAAATATGGAGCTCCTGAGTCTCGCCAAGGCCTGACATTTAGCTGGAGGGCTGCAGGAAACCTTTTCTGATCGGAGTTGATGTGTTCGCAGCTGAGCCTCCTTTATATTCTGCTAGTACACAGCAACAATATTATCCAGCCAAAGGAAATCTCTATCAAGTCATTTGAAAAGCTGATTTGGTTAGGTCAGAAATCCCCTGGGGGGAGACTTGTTTACATGGAAGCCTCGGCCGCCGACAATTTCATTTTTCTTGTGTTATCGCTGGTAAATCTAATGCATTACGCAGGGATCTCTCTTACAGAGCAAATCTCTTTTTATTCTACATAATTGCTACTTCTAATACTACATCATATATTAAAGTGCCGTCACCTGCTGGTGCGAGGGAAATAGTGTACTTCCAAATCATCAGAAAGGTGGGCGCTTTTTTAAGGATGCAAAACCCCCAGTCAGGTTTCTATCAGTTTAGATCACTGGTCTTTAAACTTTTCAGTGTGGGGGCCACATCGTATGTTTTACAAATATTTGCAGCCCAAAAACAATCAGTTTTTTAAATGAACGAATCAGGATGACGTGATTAAGAACAAAATAGAAAGATCCGTACTCAGGCAGGGCACGTTTGTCTCTGTTTATTGATGTTGCCTGTGCTATCCAGCCACAGCATGCAGAGAAGGTGGTGGACTAGCATACTAAACCATCTTCACCCTCCTCATCCTGTATGACCCAAGCTGACACTAGTGCGCAGTCCACTGCTGAGCCCATTGGCAAGAGCACCTAAAAGCCACACACAAGGGACTCAATTTTTTTCCTATTCGCTCCTCACCTTTCACTGGTACCTCCACTATATCTCATGCAGCCTCCACTGACAGGGATGATGGTATAGTAAAAGGTTGTCACAGGTCATTGCAACACGTCTGCCAGCAGCACACTACCAGCTGTAGAGAGAGTATAGCATGCCAATTTCTCTGTCCCAGCTGCTGCAGTGGAAAAAAAATACACTCCCTGCCACCCTGATGCCCAGCATCTAAATTCCAGCTTGTCCAAATTGCTGGCTGTACGAATCTGGTGGATTATGCCCCCTTCCGTGAATTTGTAGAATGTGCTGTACCACAATGGCAGGTTCCCAGTTGCTACTTCTTTGCACGTAAGGCCATTCCAGCTCTGTAGAAGGCAATGTTTTGACATCATTGGGCAAGGCAGTCAGCCGCAAGTTCCACATTACTGCTGACATTTGGTCAGCAATAATGTGACGGTCACAGTCTCCTGTCATGCGAATTGAATGCGGAACAACCCATATCCAATTTGCAGTGTGAACCCAGCCTAAATGTCATTTTTGTTTTCATAAATGTCAGTTTTGCTGCAGCAGGTTCTATACACAGTACAGTTGTGTCAGTTTTTAAGCAGACTAAGGGGACCCCCCAGGCACTATATTTCAATTTTCATTTTTATAGTTTCACTTTAAGCATCATTAAAATAACTGGTCCTTTAAAAACTATCATTTTTAAAAGTTGTATTTGCATTTGTACATGTCCCCCAGGGAAGTACCCGGGCCTCCATACCCTTTTTATGGACAATAACTTGCATATAGGCCTTCAAAATGGGGACTTTTGATTTTTCAAGATCAGGTCCCAATAGGGTTCATCGTTCGGGTCTGAACTTTTGCGATGTTTGAGAGTTCTGGCGCAAACCAAATCTGGGGGTGTTTGGCTCATCTCTAATAGACAGGGACAAGTGGATAAAAAGGTTTCTGATCACTAGGGATAGTGTCAAAATAGTCTAGAATACTCCTGCAGACTGCTGCAAGTTTAGTGATGGACCCTGATCTAACCTACATCTGCTCTGGCGCATTCGTATGTCCTGCATCACCAGCACAGCACCTATTGTGAGCAGGCCCGGATTTACTCCCTATGCCGCCCCAAGGCCGGCCCACTGGGAAACTCCCGATAGTCCCGATGGCCAGTCCATCCCTGCCCCCTGTTGCTGCAGCGCCGCCCCTGCACCCACTGCCGCCCCGAGGCCTGGCCTCGGTGGCCTTGCTTGGAATCCGGTCCTGATTGTGAGGCCACTTTTTTGCCAGCCAAATGGACCTGTTTAAGGAGCACTACTTAATCACATAAAAGCAAAAAAACATTGTCTCACCTGGTCCCTTTAAACCACTGTCCCCCATATAGCCTTGCCAACAAGCTGAACCCCCTATTTTTTCATCTCAGCAAGATTGGAGGATTGCTTTCCATTTTCCATCAAGGCTCCATGGCTTTCAACAACACCTCTGTATACCAATTTATAGTATGTTTCCTGCCTCTATTTATATAGTTCGGCTTTAGAATCAAGAATCTGACATTTTATGCACTAACAAAAAAGAAAAGAATGAAACACAACCAATTATTTACCGGGGTGACAAGTCAAGATGGAAGCTCCATACTCAGCGGGTTGCCATAATCATTAGGATGACAATTTACTGCCGCTGTGCCATCCCTCTACCGTATGACTTTGTCATTATCCCGGAAAGAGCCATAATGAACGTACTCGTTGTTTGCAGGATAAAATGTTTTTTACTGGCTCTGATAGTCTTATTAGGTACCAGCGTCAAGAATTACAAGTCATTCTTCTTCAGGAAATAGACAGTTACTGCACTTAATCATGTGTCTTGTTTCTGCCCTTGTCACATTAATTGAGTGCCGGTTGACTTAATCTTTGCTCATTTGCTGAAGTATACCTAAAAAGAATTTACCCGGTGACAGTGGAAAGAAGAGGAAGAAAAGTTATTACACCAAACAGGCTTCGCCTCCAAATCGGTTGTGTCAGTAGGTGTATTATTTATTAAAGGGCACCTCTGAACAAACAGCTGCATGCTGAGCTGAAAAATGTGTACGTTTGTAAAGTAATGGATATACCTATTGAGAGCCACGCACTCCTGCTGTGATCTTACTATCCATTTCAAGCCTTCATTTAGTTTTGAGTGGATTGTTCCTTTAAAAATGACTTGCACTGTGCCATTTGTGCCCAAAAAGGCAAGAAAAGGGCAAAGGACGAGTCACTGGTATTGCCTGTGGTCGCTCTGGCGCTTGTCATTTTCCCATTGTTGACTTACCTGTATAAGGCCTTGTTCTGCACTGGGCCGCTGTGTAGGGGTGGCCATCTTGGTAGAGAAAGGGCCAGGGGAGGGCTGGCAGCCTTAGGCCTGGGGGGCAAGTCCAGTCAAATGGCCCATAGAGCGTGGAAAAGTGATGGATAGAGGAAAACAGTCTAAGATTTTTCATGATCACAAGAGTCCGCACAGAGGCCCCCTTACATCAGAGTCCGCACAGAGGCCCCCCTTACATCAGAGTCCGCATAGAGGCCCCCCTTACATCAGAGTCCGCACAGAGGCCCTCCTTACATCAGAGTCCGCATAGAGGCCCCCCTTACATCAGAGTCCGCACAGAGGCCCTCCTTACATCAGAGTCCGCACAGAGGCCCCCCTTATATTAGAGTCCGCACAGAGCCTCCCCTTACATCAGAGTCATCGTGTCTGTGTAGAGAGAGAAGGGGATTTCAGCGCTGGTGTGCGCTGAGGCTGAGCTATGTGTGAGACGAGACATAGCTCAGCTCTGCAGCCATCTACCTCGGAGCTGACACAGGCACGGCTGCACAGTGGGAGGTAAGCAGCGGCCATGACCTGTGTTAACAGAGCTCCAGCAGGCATATTCCTGCTCTGCAAAAACAGCATTTGGTAGTGGCGGCCGGTGGCTGTGCATAGTGTCACCAGCCCGGGTGGAGATTTCCACCCTGCCCCCCCCTGCCAGCCCTCCCCTGGAAAGGGCATTGCTTCCTCATGTTAGAGCCCCCCATGATGACTGGTGATCTGACAATGTATTCTGAAGGCACAGATCCACAGAATGAAGATGAAGCAGGTAGATCCTTCCACTACAGGTCCTCAGGTACAGCTTCCTCTCCTCACCAGCAAGGAGAACCGTGATCAGCACAATAGTGGCATCGCCAATTCTCCTTCCAAATCTCCTGAGCGTAGTATTAGTAAATAGATAGGAAGGTTTATTATATTCACTTGTTTAAACTTTTTTTTTAAATTTCTTCAGTTATCCAGGAGTCTCCATAGTGTTTTCTTTTTATTTCAACAGGAGAAGGGAAGGAGGGGCTTTCTTAGGTAAGCCCCACCCCCACCTCCATACCTGAGCTAAGGGTGGAGGGATTCCAGGAAGTAAATGCTATGTGAATCATTTGCCTTTACCGTGTCAAGAAATGCTAGGGGGTGTTTTTTAAAGTGATTTCTCAACAAAATAAGGCATTGAAGAATGCGTTTCTCCCCTTTCACTGAGCATATTCAGAAGCTTCAGGGGAGAAGGGCCTTAGTCAGGGAGGTGACCAATAACCTGATGGTCACTCTGACAGAGCTCCAGCGTTTTTCTGTGGAGAGAGCAGAACCTTCCAAAAGAACAACCATCTCTGCAGCACTCCACCAATCAGGCCTGTATGGTAGAGTGACCAGACGGAAGCCACTCCTCAGTAAAAGGCATGACAGCCCACCGGGGGTTTCCCAAAAGGCACCTGAAGGACTCTCAGACCTTGAGAAACAAAATTCTCTGGTCTGATGAAATAAAGATTAAACTCTTTGGCCTGAATGACAAGCGTCATGTCTGGAAGAAACTGGGCACCGCTCATCACCTGGCTGATACCATCCCTACAGTGAAGCATGGTGGTGGCAACATCATGCTGTGGGGATGTTTTTTAGCTGTAGAAGCTCCTAGTCAGGATCGAGGGAAAGATGAATGCAGTAATGTACAGAGACATCCTTGATGAAAACCTGCTCCAGAGCGCTCTGGACTTCAGACTGGGGCAAAGGTTCATCTTCCAACAGGACAAAAACCCTAACAACACAGCCAAGATAACAAAGGAGTGGCAATGGGACGACTCTGTGAATGTCCTTGAGTGGCCCAGCCAGAACCAAGAACTCGATTGAACATCTCTGGAGAGTTCTGAAAATGGCTGTGCACCTCTGCCACCACGCTCCCCATCCAACCTGATGGAGCTTGAGAGATCCTGCAAATAAGGATGAGAGAAACTGCCCAGAAATAGGTGTGCCAAGCTTGTAGCATCATACTCAGAAAGAGTTGAGGCTGTAATTGATGCCAAAGGTGCTTCAAGTATTGATCAAAGGCTGTGAATACTTATGTACATGGATTTTTTTTTTCTTTTAAATTTGCAAAGATTTCAAACAAACTTTTTTCATGTTGTCACTATGGGGTATTGTTTGTAGATATTTGAGGAAAATAATGAACTTGATCTATTTTGTAATAAGGCTGTAGCGTTACTTGTATGTAGATTCACATACATTGGTGTAACTTTAGGACGGCCTAGCCTTTTTAGGCTACACCGCCGTAAATTAGTTAGGCTAGTAGTGATTTTAAACCACTAACCTGCTAATCTACGGCGGCGTAGCCTCAAACGAGCAGGCGTAAGGGCGCCAAATTCAAATGACTTGGAGGGGGGCGTGTTGTATGGAAATGAGGCTTGACCTCACGTGTTTTGACGTTTTTTGACACTGCACATGCGCCGGGCGACTACATTTCCCAGTGCGCATTGCGGGTAAGTAGGCTGTACGGGCCAATTGATTTAGACGCGGACGTAAACGACGTAACTCCCCATGCGCGGACGACTTACGCAAACGCCGTAAAAAATTCGAACCTCGCGGCGGGAACGGCGGCCATACTTTAACATTGTTATTCCACCTCATAGGTGGAATAACTTTAGGCCGCCTAAGGCCTTACGGAAACGATGTTAATCGACTGCGGCGGGCTCGCATACGTTCGGGAATCGGCGTAAAAGCTAATTTACATAATCTATGCTGGCAGCAATGGAAGCGCCACCTAGCGGCCATCCAAAAAAATAATCTTAGCTTTGTTTAAGTGTATCTCTGTTTGAGCATACGCTTAAACAAACGCCGGCATAGATTCAGAGTTAGGTCGGCTTATCTACTGATAAGCCAGCCTAACTCTTTGTGAATCTACCTAAAAATTTGTAAAAAGTGAAGCGCTGTGAATACTTTCCAGATACACTGTATGCAAATAGCAAAATGCCTTGATGGGTGGATGTCAGTCTTGAGAAGTGGCTGTTTCTAGGCAGAATATTTAAAAATGTCTTTAGAATGTTGATGAGGGAGAAACCAGGGAAGGCCAAATATAACCAATACACAGCAGATAAGATTTAACCACTTGCCAACCATGCACTGTATCTTTACTGCTACAGTGCGGGCTGGCTGTGCAGAATATATGTGTAGCGCCTGGTTCCTTTAGGTACCGGTGCTAATTAAATTTAGCGGTAGATTAGAATGTAGTTAAACTCTGATCCAAATTGTTATGTTCAAAACAGGGTCTCTGTCTCAGCTTGGCTGTGCTGTGGGCTCATTCTGTTGTGCTGGGGTGTTCTTCCAGCCCCGGTGCTGCAGGTGGCAGCAGTGGAGTCAAGGTTTGGGTGCTCTTTCCCAGCAGCCAATCAGTGAGTGAGTGAGAAACTTATATAGCGCAACAAATGCGAACTTAATCGCCTCAAGGCGCTTGGCATCCAGAGTTGTACAGGTCTTTCGATCAGGAAGGTTTAGCCTCGCTGTGCATGCTGGGGGAGGGTATTTATGGGTCAGACGCCATTAGTCTGTTTTTCGTCTTCTTCGCCATGTGTGGCACCCACCTTTAGGGTGGCCACATCACGGCGCTCCGGCGTTATGGCATACCTGGCCGGGGCGTGCGTGCTATGCAGTGTTTCTGGTTCCGGGGCCATGTTGGCCCGGAGCATTTGAGCAGCGACGGGGACCCAGTGAGTGACTGGGTTCTCACCTTTGAGGTTTCCAAGCGGTAGTTCTGTTCGTTGGGGAGTCCATCTGAGGAGCACCATTGAGAGGCTGGCAGTTCAATAGGATTTCGACAAACCACCGGGGATCAAGGTAGCCGGACACTGAAGGATTGATCACCTGTCAGTCGGTACCTGGGCGACATAAAGCAGGAGATCCAGGCGTAATTCAAGTAAGGAGGATTGCCTTCCTAACTACAATCAGAGAGGGCCTGTGGCAGAGGTGTCTCCCTGACATTCATTCTAAGGAGGGTCTGTGGCAGAGACTTTTCCTCAAGTTCAAGTTCATATCAGGAGGGTCTGTGGCAGAGACTTTTCCTTACAAAAGGTTCAAGTGGTACTCCGGCTGCCAGGTCAGTGAGAGTGGCCTGTCCGGGTACGCTAAACCCACTCAGGCAGGAGTGGTATGAAAAGTGTTACATATTGGAGCAGGACTGTTCCAAATACTACGCCTGAATCTGCTGTTCTCCTTCTTCCTGCAAACTCTATGGCCTCGAACACACGACCGGGTTTCTCGTCGAGATTCTGGCCAGATTTCCAGACGAGAAACCTGAATGCCTCGTAAACACGACCGGGTTCCTCGGAAAAAAACAGCAAGAAAACTGCTTCTTGCCGAGATTCCCGTTCGTGTGTATGAGGCATTCAGGTTTCTCGTCTGGAAATCTGGCCAGAATCTCGACGAGAAAAAAAGAGAACCTGCATGCTCGTCATACGTGATGACGTCACCACGTTCTTTTCTTTTTAAGAGAACCGCGGTTCTTTTGAAATGAAAGTCAGTACACTCGGGCGGCAAGAGTTTCTTGCCAAGAATCTCGTCAGATTCTCGGTCGTGTGTACGAGGCTTATCCCTTTCATCACCAGTTTATTGTTTTTACCGGGCTGGGTAATAAAGAGCACAGCAAAGACACTTGTTGCGGACATTCTTTTACTATTGCAATATGCACCATTCACCCCTAGGAAATCAGAAGAGCCACGAGGTAAACGTGCCACCCAAAACAACCAGTAGCTCCACCGGGTGTAGTGCTACATATGATTATGCTCTTCCGGGTAGGGGTCGCGAGCATGCTGCTGGCGCGTCACTTCTGCTGTGACTAGTCACAGCAGAAGCCGATCAGTGGGTGCTGGCCAATGGATGCCAGCCATTACTAGTATAAAAAACTAAATAAAATAAAAATTCCAGTATATAGTAGACACTATTGGCCAGATTCAGGTAGGGCAGCGTAACTTTGTGCGGGCGTAGCGTATGGTATTTACGCTACGCCGCCGCAAGTTAGAGAGGCAAGTGCTGTATTCACAAAGCACTTGCGTCCTAAGTTACGGCGGCGTATCGTAAATGTGCCGGCGTAAGCGCGCCTAATTCAAATGAGGAAGAGGTGGGCGTGTTTTGGGGAAATTAAGCATGAAGTTATCAACGAACGGTGCATGCGCCGTCCGTGGACGTATGCCAGTGCGCATGCATTGGATAGAATGCCTAAGATACGTCGAACACTGCCTATGACGTGAACGTAACTTACGCACAGCCCTATTCGCGCACGACTTACACAAACGACGTAAAAAGATAGGCTTGTTCCGACCTTGCATGGGCTGCGCCACCTAGGGAGCAGCTTTATCTTTACGCCGGCGTATCTCTTACGTAAACGGCGTAACTAATTGCAACGGGCGCACGTACGTTCGTGAATCGGTGTATCTTGCTCATTTGCATATTCGACGCGGGAAACAAGCGCCACCTAGCAGCCAGCGTAATTATATGCACCCTAAGATACAACGGCGTAGGAGACTTACGCCGCTCGTATCTTAGCCTAGCCGTATCTGGTTTCCAGAATTCGCTTAAATTTACGACGGCGTAGATTCAGAGTTACGACGGCGTATCTACTGATACGCCGCCATAACTCTCTCTGAATCTAGCTATATAACTTTTGCGCAAACCAATCAATTTACACTTATTCGGATTCTTTTTACCAAAAATATGTAGCAAAATATATATTGGCCGGAAGCGGCGGAGAAGATCGCTCTCTAAAACGGTAAGTACTGCTTCGATTTAAAAAAAAACTACGATTCCCCTTCACAAAATGAGCCTCAATTTAATGTTAAAAATTAAGTTTTCGGGTGAACCTCCACTTTAAGAAAAAGTTTTCAAAAGTCTTCCAGAATTATCAAGGAAATGTTTGTGAAGGTCACGGGATCACTCTGATTCTTCTTCACCTGCGCTTTTCTTCAATCATGTTTAAATAAGGGGATTTAAGACAAAAGAAAATAGTTTTTTTTATCCCTTATCTGATGTATTACGGTTGGTATTTTTGTTAAGCCCCCGGTGCTAAAGGTTAGTCCTGGCGTCAATCTATGATCCATAAATGGGCCTTTGGAAGCTGAGCTGGGAACAGATTTTACACTTGAAGAAGGTTGGATTAAAAGATGTTCTTTATCCAGGTCTATGAAGTTAAAGGAGAAGTGCTGGAATGTGCGGGAAAAGAGCTTTGACCAAACTCCACCTTTAGGACCGGTTCACACTGGTCCAACATACGCTCGGATATCCAGGGCACAAGTCACATGACATGTCAAAATGAATGGTTGCCTATGAGAGCCGTCTTAACTGGTCCAACTTGTGTCAGTCTGACTTGGGCAAGATTTCAGCCCATTAATTTGAATGTAAGTCGCATCCAAGTCAGATCATCATCTTAACTGATCCGACTTGTGGCATGCGACTTGAGGATCTTGAAAAGGAACCCGCTGCCAAAATGTAAAAAAATTATGTCACCCGGAGACCACGCCCCGGGGGGTTTACTGGCGAAATAAGAAATGGCAGATGCCGTAGCTGACATATCGATGGGAGCCAGCGTGGACGCAGGATCTTTTTTCTATTTTGAGTGGGTTTGGTGGCAGAGAAAGAAGAAGACATCAGTGAGGGAGAGATTTGGAAAAAGAAGAGATTAGTGGAGGGAGAAGACCGGAGGAAGAAGACATCTATGGAGGAGAAGACCGGAGGAAGAAGCTATAGATGGCGGAACCAGAGAAAGAAGACACGTTGGACCTATGACGTGGGACATTCTTCATTTTTAATAAAGGACTTGTCAAAAACCATCTCTTCGATTTTTGTACCCCTACTCATTCACATGGGGGGCTGGAATCTGTGGGCCTCCTTGTCCAAGGGGGCTTCCAGATTCTGATGAGCCCCCTACCCGCAGACCCCCACAACCACATCCCAGGGTTGCGGGGAAGAGGCCCTTGTCCCCATAAACATGTTGAGGGCATGCGGCCTGGTATGGTTCGGGGGAGGCGCTCGCTCATGCCCCCTTTCCTGCCTGGAAGGCTGCATGCTCGGATAAGTGTTTGGTATGGGGGGTTATTTTTCTTTTTTCTATTTTGGCATGGGGTATCTCTTCAAGATCCATTTCAGCCTGAAAGGTTCTGGTATGGATCTGGGGGAAGGGTGCCCACACCATTTTTTCTTTGGCATGGTGTTCCCCCTCAAGATGCGTACCACATGGAAGTCGGACATAAAGTCGCATGGCAAAGTCGGATCAGAAGTCGTGCAATTTCCGTGTCGGACATAGCCTTAAAGTGGAACTAAACGATATTCTTATTCCTCAAAAATAATCCAATATTTAATGGCCCTGTAATCTATTTTTCATTACATTGTTTCTTTCTATGTTTAGAATGAGCTGTTAGTTGTGGTCAAGCTCTATGCCAGTGATGGCGAACCTTGGCACCCCAGATGTTTTGGAACTACATTTTCCATGTCAACTACACTGCTGAGTGCATGAGAATCATGGGAAATGTAGTTCCAAAACATCAGGGGTGCCAAGGTTTGCCATCACTGCTCTATGCACACTACAAATCCCATAGTCCACAGTCCATAGTCCATCTCAGAAGCGAGCAAGAGAGGATGACTACGTTCCTACATAAAGAGGGACCATGGAGAATGAACGTAGCCATTCTCTAACTGGAATTTGGATCACAGCTGAAATCTGGAGATTTGGAGGAGGATGAGAGAAATAGAAGGGACTGAGGCCCCGTACACACGACCGAGTTTCTCGGCAGAATTCAGCCAGAAACTCGATCGGAGCTGAATTCTGCCGAGAAACCCGGCCGTGTGTACACTTTCGGCCGAGGAAGCCGACGAGTTCCTCGTCGAGCCAAATAGAGAACATGTTCTCTATTTCCTCTTTGTTCAATGAGGAAAGTTGGCTCGCCGAGATCCTCGGCGGCTTCACACAGAACTCGACGAGCAAAACGATGAGTTTTGCCCGTCGAGTTCCTCGGACGTGTGTACGGGGCCTCAGCAATTTTCTGCTTGAAGCTTTTAGCTCTAAGGCTGCATTCACACCTGAGCGTCGGTCGTTCGGTCGTTTTTTTGGGCGTTTTTTCTGGCGTTTTGTCGCGCGTATTTGCGCGTTTGCATACAGCGTCGTGCGACGTTTTTGTACTTCGGCGTTTTTTATTTTAGCCAATAGGAAAAATTATCATCTTTTCATCACTTGTTGCTATGTTGGTAGATTTTTTTAATCTTCTGCATGGGCGACAAGTTCTATTTATTAAAGCGACGAAACGCCCGTAGCAAACGCCCGTTGTCGCGCAATACGCTCAATTCGCGCGTTTCCCATTACTTTCTATGGGGAAAAAAAACACTCAAATACGCCCAAACCGCACGATACGCGCGACAAAAAAAGGTCCGGGACTTGTTTGAGCTTCGCGCGACAGGCGTTTGGGCGTTCAGGTGTGAACAGTCACCATAGGGAATAATGTTCATTCTCCCCTCTGGCGTTTGTGAGCAGTGCGCTTCAGGCGTAAAAACGCCTAGGTGTGAATGGGGCCTAAAACGCTCATCAAGCCAAATCCCATTCATTTCAATGACCCCTGTTCACATCTGAGCATTCTGTCGCCTAAAGTAAAATGCCTGTCGCTCCAAAAATGACATGAGCTTCTTTTTATCAGATTACAAGCATTTTTTGGCCACATAGACTTCAATAGAGATGCCTGAAAATGCTTGACTTGATGATTTTCTACTCAAACAGCAGCTCTGCGCCCCTAATTTCCTCTCCCTCTCCCCCCTAGTGCTTTCTTTTAGCTAAACAAAATGTCTAAATCTGTAAAATTATTGAAAAAAATCAGCAAAAAACGCTGCAACCACTTCAGCCCCGGAAGGATTTCAGCCCCGGAAGTACCCAAACAAAATGTATTTCCTTTTTTCCCACAAATAGAGCTTTCTTTTGGTGGTATTTGATCACCTCTGCGTTTTTTTTTAGTTTTTTTTTGCACTATAAATAAAGAAAGAGCAACAATTTTGAAAAAAAAAAAAAAAAAATACCAAAAAAAATAAATATAGAAAAACAAATTTATTAATCCGTTTAGTCCAATATGTATTCTTCTACATATTTTTGGTAAAAAATTGCAATAAGTGTATATTGATTGGTTTGCGCAAAAGTTATATAGGTAGATTCACGTAGATTGGCCTAACTTTAGGACGGCCTAGCCTAGCCTTTTTAGGCTACACCGCCGTAAATTAGTTAGGCTAGTAGTGATTCACAATCTACTTACCTGCTAATCTACGGCGGTGTAGCCTCAAACGAGTGGGCGTAAGGGCGCCTAATTCAAATGACTTGGAGGGGGGCGTGTTGTATGGAAATGAGGCTTGACCTCACGTTTTTTGAAGTTTTTTGACACTGCGCATGCGCCGGGCGACTACATTTCCCAGTGCGCATTGCGGCTAAGTAGGCCGTACGGGCCTATTGATTTCGACGCAGACGTAGACGACGTAACTCCCGATTCGCGGACGACTTACGCAAACGACGTAAAAAATTCGAACCTCACGGCGGGAACGGCGGCCATACTTTAACATTGTTATTCCACCTCATAGGTGGAATAACTTTAGGCCGCCCAAGGCCTTACGGAAACGACGTTTATCGACTGCGGCGGGCTCGCGTTCGTTCGGGAATCGTCGTAAATGCTCATTTACATAATCTACGCCGGCCGCAATGGAAGCGCCACCTAGCGGTAAGCCAAAACATTGCAATCTAAGATAGGATGGCGCAAGCCGTCCTATCTTAGATATGTTTAAGTGTATCTCTGTTAGAGAATACACTTAAACATAGGTCGGTGCAGATTCAGAGTTAGGTCGGCTTATCTGTAGATAAGCCGGCCTAACCCTTTGTGAATCTACCTAATAGCGTCTACAAAATAGGGGATAGATTTAGGGGCTTTTTATTTTTTTATTGTTTTTACTGGTAATGGCGGGGATCAGCAATTTTTAGCGGGACTGCGACATTGCGGTGGACAAATCTGACACTTTTTGGTGACAAGTGACACCAAAAACAGTAATCAGTGCTATACAAATGAACTGATCACTGTATAAATGGCGCTGGAAGGGAAGGGGTTAACACTAGGGGGTGATCAAGGGGTTAAATGTGTTCCCTAGAGAGGTGAAGAGACAGATCGCTGTTCCTGATCACTAGGAAGAGCTGATCTCTCTCTCCTTCCAACTGTTTCCGAGGGACTGTCCCTGATTTGAAGCAATGTCCCTCTGTCCCTCATTCCTCCTCATTGGTCCCTCATTTTGGTCTGATCTATAAAGACGTATAACAAATGCACTTTTTATCTTTCAAAAAGTGTTTCCCAGTGCTAAACTTTTCATCTGATCTCTAAATTGCAGCATTTGTAAATTCCAAAAGCCAATATAAAGGAATAGTAGTTGTAAAAAAGCGCTTGTGGGTTTAACCAATCTTATTTTTTTGTACAATTCTCCTTTAAAAAAACCTTGATATTTTAGAACCACTTAAAGGGGTTGTAAAGGTTTGTTTTTTATTTCCTAAATCGGTTCCTTTAAGCTCGTGCATTGTTGGTTCACTTACCTTTTCCTTCGATTTCCCTTCTAAATGTTTTTTTTCTTTGTCTGAATTTCTCACTTCCTGTTCCTCCTCAGTAAACTGTTATGGCTGACTAACCAGATGATGGGGGCAAGCTTACTGAGGATAAACAGGAGGTAAGAAATTCAGACAAAGAAAAAAAACATTTAGGGCCAGATTCACGTAGATTCCGGCGTAAGCTATTTACACTACGCCGCCGCAACTTGGTGGAGCAAGTGCCGTATTCTCAAAGCACTTGCTCCGTAATTTGCGGCGGCGTGGTGTAAATGGCCCGGCGTATCCCCACGTAATTCAAAGGGGCGGCTTGTATTTAAATTAAGCGCGCCCCCGTGCCGAACGAACTGCGCATGTGCCGGCCTTAAACGTAGCCCAGTGCGCATGCTCCGTAGAACGCCGCAAATACATTGGTTTCGACGTGAACGTAATTAACGCACAGCCCTATTCACGACGAGTTACGTAAACGACGGAAAAACCCGACGCTGTCCCGACAGCCATACTTAACATGGCATACGACGGACCGACGTAAGGTTACCCCTAATATAGCAGGGGTAACCTTACGCTTCCGGAAACAATGTAAACTACGGCGAAGCGGCGCAAAAACGTTCGGGAATCGGCGTATCGGCTCATTTGCATATGCAACGCTGAAATCGACGTAAAAGCCACCTAGCGGCCAGCGTAGTATTGCATTTAGGATCCGACGGTGTAAGTGACTTACGCCAGTCGGATCCTAGCCTAATTCTGGCGTATCTTGTTTTGAGAATACAAAACAATGGGGTGGATTCAGCAAGCAATTACGCCTGCGTATCCATAGATACGCAGCGTAATTGCTAAGTAGCGCCGGCGTTTCGACTTTCTGTATTCAGAAAGCTCGATACGCCGACTGTAGCCTAAGATACGACTGGCATAAGGCTCTTATGCCGTCGTATCTTAGGCTGCATTCTTACGGTGGCCGCTAGGTGGCGCTCCGGTAGTTTTCAGCGTAGAGTATGCAAATTGCATACTTACGCTGATTCACAAACGTACGCGCGCCCGACGTTAGTTTTTTACGTCGTTTGCGTAAGTCGGTTTCATCGTAAGGCTGCTCCTGCTATTAGGAGGCGCAGCCAATGGTAAGTATGGCCGTCGTTCCCGCGTCGCGATTTTCAAATTTTGCGTCGTTTGCGTAACATGTTCGTAAATGGCGCTGGATGGCATTTACGTTCACGTCGAAGCAAATGACGTCCTTGCGACGTCATTTACCGCAATGCACGTCGGGACATTTTCCCGACGGAGCATGCGCAGTACGTTCGGCGTGGGAACACGCCTAATTTAAATGATCCACGCCCCCTACGGGATCATTTAAATTACGCACGCTTACGCCGGCCACTTTTACGTAACGCCCCCGCAAATTACGGAGCAAATGCTTCGTGAATGAAGCGTAGCTCAAGTAATTTACGGAGGCGTAGCATAAAAACGGAACGCTGCGCCGCCGTAGTAGTGCGCTCCCCTACTTGAATCTACCCCACTGCTGACATCTGCAGTATGCTGGGTTTTTTTTTTTTGTACTTATCGTTTTATCAGCCGTTGTTATCCGGCTCCGAGCGGGGATTTCTGCGGGGAATAGGCGTTCCTAAGCCAAGCGGATTTGATTGACGGGCTGCTAAAGCGCGTCACGCCTTCTGAAAATACCCAAAGTGACACTCGGGTGTTTACGGCGCTATACGGCGCCTGCGCCTGCCGTGTAGAGCTGACTGCGCAGGCGCCGTAAACACCCGAGTGTCACTTCGGATATTTTCGGAAGGCGTGACGCGCTTTAGCAGCCCGTCAATCAAATCCGCTTGGCTTAGGAACGCCTATTCCCCCGCAGAAATCCCTGCTCGGAGCCGGATAACAACGGCTGATAAAACGATAAGTACAAAAAAAAACAACATACTGCAGATGTCAGCAGAATGCTGGATCTAATGGCAGAAAGTTGATTTTCGAGAGAACCCCGGCTTTAATAATTGGGGATGAAGTTCAGGAAAGAAACTAACATGGCAGTTATAGGACTTTTGGACTACAATTCCCAAAGCAAGCTGGGTATAAAAAAAATGAAGCGTTTAACCCCTTCACTGCCATTGTCATTTTCACAGTAATCAGTGCATTTTTATAGCACTTTTCGCTGTCAAAATGACAATGGTCCCAAAAATGTGTCAAAAGTGTCCTATGTGTCCGCCATAATGTCGCAGTCACGAAAAAAATCGCTGATCGTTGGCCATTACTAGTCAGTAAGTAATAAAAATGCCATAAAACTATCCCCTATTTTGTAAACGCTATAACTTTTGTGCAAACCAATCAATAAACGCTTATTGCGATTTTGTTTACCAAAAATAAGTAGAATACGTATCGCTCTATTTTTGTTTATAGCGCAATAAATAAAAACCGCAGAGGTGATCAAATACCACCAAAAGAAAGCTCTATTTGTGGGGGAAAAAAGGTCGCCAATTTTGTTTGTGAGAGCCACGTCGCACGACCGCGCAATTGTCAGTTAAAGCGACGCAGTGCCGAATCGCAAAAAGGGGCAAGGTCCTTAACCTGCATAATGGTCTGGGTGTTAAGTGGTTAAAAGTGAAGATTAACTGCTTGCCGACCATTGCACGACTACATACGTTGACAGCATGGCACGGACAGGCAGAAGGACGTATATATACGTCCCCTTTAAGAAGCCGGCATTGTGGCTCCGTGACCTTCGTAATCCGACCATGGGTCCCGCGGACTCGATGTCCAGGGGGCATACCCGCGATCGGGTGAGGAAGAAGGGGGAAATGCTTATGTAAACAAGCATTTCCCCAGTCTTCCTAGTGACAGGACACTGATCACAGCTCCCTGTAATCGGAAAGCTGTGATCACTGTCGTGTCACAGTAAGCCCATCCCCCTACAGTTATAATCACTCCCTAGGACACACTTAACCCCTTCCTCGCCCCCTAGTGGTTAACCCCCTCACTGTCAGTGTCATTTTCACAGTAATCAGTGCATTTTTATAGCACTGATTGCTGTAAAAATTACAGTGGTCCCAAAAAAATGTGTCAAAAGTGTCCGATGTGTCCGCCATAATGTCGCAGTCACGATAAAAATTGCTGATTGCCGCCATTACTAGTAAAAAAATATATATTAATAAAAATGCCATAAAACTATCCCCTATTTTGTAGACGCTATAACTTTTGCGCAAACCACTCAATAAACGCTTATTGCATTTTTTTTTTTTTTTACCAAAAATATGTAGAAGAATACGTATCGGCCTAAACTGAGGAAAAAACGTTTTTTTTATATATTTTTGGGGGATATTTATTATAGCAAAAAGTTAGCAATATAGTCCCGGATTCTCAAAGGAGTTACGCCGGCGTTTACGCCGGCGTAAATTCTTGCTGAATCTAGCCCAACGTTTTTTTTGACGTGATTCTTCTCAAGCCTGCCTTGCCTACACACGATCGTGATAAAAAATGCTCGAGCAAAGCGCAGTGATGTACAACACGTACGACGGCTCTATAAAGGGGAAGTTCAATTCGAATGGCGCCACCCTTTGGGCTGCTTTTGCTGATTTCGTATTACCGCGTGTTAGTAAAAGTTTGGTGAGAGACGATTCTCGCTTTTCAGTCTTCGTGCTTTTCAGCCTGTTACAGCGTGACGAATGTGCTATCTCCATCACGAACGCTAGTTTTACCAGAACGAGCGCTCCCGTCTCATAACTTGCTTCTGAGCATGTGCGTTTTTTTTCCCCCTCGTTAAAGCGTACACACGACCGTTTTTCACAACGTGAAAAACATCGAGAAAAAATAGAGCATGTTCTAAATTTTAAACCCCCATTTTTATCATTGAGAAAAATGCTCTGGAGCCTACACACGACCGTTTTTCACAACCAATTTAAAAAATTGCATTTTTCTCGTCATCCCCCTTTCTCTCCCCCCGGCCCCAAATCCCCCCCCCCCCCCCTTTTTGCCATCCCCATGTCCATAACCCCTCTTGGTTTTCGTTCTTCCTTTTTTTTCCCCCTCCCTTTCCCTCTTTCCTTCTTCCCTTTTCCCTCACTAATATTCCCCCCCCTCCCCCCCTTTTCCCCTTTTCTCTCCCCCCACCCCCCTTATCCCCCCTCCTCCCGCCTCCCCCCTCTTCCAACCCCCCCTCTTCCCCTTCTTTCCTCCCTTCCTTCCTCTGCCTTCCTCTCCTTTCCCCCCTCCCCCCTTCTCCCCCCCCTTTTGTTCTTCTTTCCCTCTCTTCCTGTCCCCCCCCTCCCCTTTCTTTCTTCTTCTTTTTTTCCCCTCTGTTTTACAAATTCCCCCTTCTTTTTTGTTTTGTCTGTTATCCCCCTTTTTCCCCCTCCTCTTTTTTCTTTCCCCTCTCCCCTTTTTTTTCTCCCCCCCCCCCCTCCACCCTCTTTTTTGCTCTTTCCTTCTTTTTCCTTTTCCTTTTTATTACCCCTCTTTTGGTGTTGTTTGCTCTTCCTCTTCGGTTATGGCCCTGCACACTTTATTCTTTAGGTGCACATGGTGTCCCTTCAGTATAATTTAATTTACCTTTAAATAAATTAATATTATCATTATTACCCCATTAGACTTTTACCTACTTTTGTTCCCCCTTGTTCGCTACGGTGGACTTTGGTCAGCGAAACTTGCACTACGGTCCTTGACTCCGGGTAAGCGGTTTTGTGGTTTAATATGCAACTTTTTGATCTCCCTAATGTTTTATCAATTGTTGTTTCGATGTTTTATGTGTTGCTAGTTTTGATAATGTATCATCTATTGCACAGACAATACCCCCTGAAGAAGCGGTCAGCCGCGAAACCGGGAGGTTCTTCTAGGACTCCCCCTCACAACTGCTGATACCTCACGGCTCTTTTCCGTTTGTAACAACATCTCTGTATCCCTATGTGGGGTTGTTAGTCCTAGCCTTGTTTTATATATGGAACATTGTATGTTTTTATGTATAATAAATGTAATTTTTACTATACCGACTCATGTTATCAGTACCGAGAAAGTCCATTGATACACATCCTTACTGGGTAATAGTCTGTGTGAGTTTGTGGTACTAGCAGCCGCTACCCCTCTATTCCTGGTGCCCCTCTTTTTCCTAATTAATTTCGGATGATGGTACATTTTACTTTTTCCAATTAAATCAATCTGAGGCTATACTCAAACTCTTTGCATTTTTCTCGTCATGTGTACGCGGCATTAGTTTGTATTTTTTATTGGTTTCTTATCATACAATATACTACTTTTTAACTGGGCTGGAGCACATCTTTAGTATAGCTTTGCAGGACCGTTAGAGAAAAGCTGTGCTATCAGCCACATATAAGACAAATACAAGCAAAGTTCAATTTTAATAAGACAAATGACCTTTGTTGACTCCCACCACCTTCCTGTGACAGAAGATCCATAATGGCGGTATTATGATGCAGATCACACTTACAAATACAGATGAAATCGTTCGTGAGTCATAGGACGGCACTATGGATGTTGCATTTGAATGTAGGGGGTTCTTCTTCTGGGAATAAGCCAGATCAGTTGTATTCAGCACAAAAATGTTGTCACGGACAGCACAACTTGTATATAGAACAAATGATCTTATCAGTTGGAAATTCCGCCAGCAAAAGTCTGATGTGAGCTTTTGGTCGAAAATTCTGACCGTGTGTAGGCTCCACTGGCCTTTTGCTGTCGGAATTTACGCCAGCAAAAGATTGAGAGCAGGTTCTCAATTTTTCCGACTGGAAAAATTCAGATTTGAAATTCCGATCGTCTGTAGCTATCCCGACGTGCAAAATTCCGACGCATGCTCGGAAACAATTAGACGCATGCTCAGAAGCATTGAACTTAATTTTCTCGCCTCGTCATAGTGTGTTTTGTACGTCATTGCGTTCTTGCCGGTCGAAATTTCCGAGAACTTTTGTGTGACCGTGTGTATGCAAGCCAAGCTTGAGCGGAATTCTGTCGGAAAATCCTTCCAAGGTTTTTCCGACGGAAAATCCATCCAAGGTTTTTCCGACGGAAAATCCATCCAAGGTTTTTCCGACGGAAAATCCATCCAAGGTTTTTCCGACGGAAAATCCATCCATGGTTTTTCCGACGGAAAATCCGATCGTGTGTGCGGGCCTTAAGAGTGATATCTCTACCTCTACTATCGGCAAGATACAGATAATAGTAGCTGGTCACATTTAACTGGACTTATAATGCTAAAGACATTTCGGAGCTTCTCAAGACTCTTCTTTAGTTATAATGATTGTCAGAAAGATATCCCAACATTGATATCCAGGCAGGTAGCACCAACACTGAATTAAATGCTGCAATATACAAACTAATATTAACTTGTTTATTCCCATAGGCGTGCGCACAGGGTGTGCCAGGTGTGCCCAGGCACACCCTAATAACCCTGTGCAGCACAGATCCCCCCTACTGCCTAGGTTCCCCCTCTCCTTTCCCTTGCAGCGCTTCCGGCTTCCCTACTTTCCTCTCCCTCTGGCTGTTGCTGCAGGGATGTTTTAGGATGAGTGGGGGAAGGGGCCAGTAAATATGTAACTCACTGGCCCCTTCCCTTTCATTGTGAGTAATCGGTAGTATGTGTTTGAGCTTTGGGGTACACACCCTAATGCCACAGGCTGTGCACACCTATGTCTATTCCCATAGTTAACTAGTCTATAAAAACTCAGACAAGTATAATGGTATAAGGTTAGCTATGAAAGAAAAACACATCAGTATAGTAAAACAATATCTTCAATTTATTTCCCAAGAAAATAGGAATATGCTAACACCAAACACTAACGTAAAGTATAACAGCAGAGTATATGACAAAAATAACATCAAAGATGCTTATCACACATGGTTTCATCCGCTGGGCTCTGGATGGCAAAAGAGAACGAGCCAAGAGGCTCACATAAGCAGGCCAGGAGCTGAAAGGGAAAGGGGACTGTTACTCTTCTATGTGTGCTTGTAACATTCATTCACCCTCACTCATAACCACCCCCGCTTGCCTCCTGTCCAATCAGATATTGCCAAGGTAGTCTTTCTCACTAGATTATATTACTGACCGTCTTGCCGTATTGGCCTCTAGGGGCAGATCATCTCCAGGAGCTTGTTGATCTTTGTCATCAATCATTCTGGCAGCCATTACTCTCTTGGAAGATTGTATCACACCAGATGGCCTCGAGCCAAGCCCTCTTGCTATGCAGATTCTGATATGTTTTAAAGCTTTGAATGTCCTTACATCTTGGGGCCATCTGCCAGTATAAACAAGGAGGTTACATTTTTTACAACTATGATATTAAACTATGTTGCCTTCCAACAAACACCTTGATTCAATCACCATGGATTGTGCAGATGTTGATTATCCAAGAACAGGATGAGAGATGTGAATGTTTGGAAACCACCCTGTTCTAGTTACATAATTCCATCTTTGTTGTCAGGAAGACTTCCTAATTGAAAATCCTTCAATGTACATTGCTGAAAGTGTAAATTGTTATCAGGGCGTTGAGGTAGGGATTTTAAAATGGCATTATATGTGGAATGCAGATGGTATCGAAGGCCCCCACCCCACCCCTGTTCAATGATGGGATTTTTTTAATTTATTTTTTTATGTAGCACTACCCCCGGAGGAGCTGCTGGTTTGTTTTGAGTGGCACATTTACCTTGTGGCTCTTCCGAATTCCTAGGGGTGAATGGTGCATATAGCAATAGTAAAAAAATCCGGATGGCCAGCTCCGAACAGCGGGGGCAGGACAGTCCGAGGGCCTCCACGTTACCGCTAGAAAACAGGACGAACTTCCCATGGGTCCGCATTCGGATTCCCGTACCTGTCAGGGGGACTCCAGCAATGGCAGACATCGCGTTGGCTCCCGGCACAGACATCGGGGGTCGCAGCCTTTCAAATGGCGTTGATGGCACAGACATGCTTGCACGACTCTCTCTCGTGGGCGGGCAATCACTCTGTCCTTTGGCGCCAACTCATCCTACGTCTCGCGCAGGGGTGAGCAACTCCTCCCACCTGAGTTCTCTTTCCCGCACGTTGCAGGCACACGTGGCTTCGCCCCACGCGCGCCCAAATTCAATGGCGATATTAACTTCTTCCTTTCTGCCACAGTTTAACACACGACAATTCTTGTATTAATGGCGTATTAAACTTCTGAATTCGGGTATTCGAGGCCTATCCCGGACGAGCCCCCACATGTAGTACTACCCCCGGAGGAGCTGCTGGTTGTTTTGAGTGGCACATTTACCTTGTGGCTCTTCCGAATTCCTAGGGGTGAATGGTGCATATAGCAATAGTAAAAGAATGTCCGCAACAAGTGTTTTTGCTGTGCTCTTTATTACCCAGCCGGGTAAAAACAATAAACTGGTGATGAAAGGAATATAGTTTGCAGGAAAACTTTCCGTACCACTCCTGCCTAAGTTGGTTTAGTGTACCCGGACAGGCCCCTCTCACTGACCTGGCAGACAGAGTATCACTCAAACATTTGTAGGATAAAGTCTCTGCCACAGACCCTCCTGAATAGACTTCAGGGAGACGCCTCTGCCACGGGCCCTCTATGGTTGCAGTTACGGAGGTTAACCTTCTTAGGCCTCATTCACACTTGGCCGTTCGGGTCCATCTGTCGGCGGACCTGAACGACCACTCCATGCATCGCTATGGAGCATCGGATGTCAGCGGAGACATGTCCGCTGACATCCGACCCGATCCGACCCGCTAAAAATAGACGTATGGGGGCCACGTCCCCATCCGTCCATGCGGATCGGATCGGGTAAGATCTGATGAAAACGGACATGCTGTCCGTTTTCATCAGATCGCTCCATAGGAGGACAGCGGTGCCCGACAAGCCCCTCCACGCTCAGTGAGCAGAGAGGAGCTTGTCATCCGTCGGCTCAGCGGAGATCTGCGGACTGATCTCCCGCTGAGCCGACGGGAGTCCGCCAAGTGTGAATGAAGCCTTAGGTGAATTTCGCCTGGATCTCCTTCTTAATGTCGCCCAGGTACCGACTGATAGGTGATCAATCCTTAAGTGTCTGGCTACCTTGATCCCCGGTAGTTTGTCGAAATCCTTTTGCATCGCCAGCCTCTCATTGGCGCTCCTCAGACGGACTCCCCACCGAACAGCACTACCGCTTGGGAGCCTCAAAGGTGGGAACCCAGTCGCTCACTGGGTCCCCGTCTGAAGTAATTGCTACAATATACAAGGCTATTAAATATAAACTAAATTATCATCCCGAAAGATATTTACGGATTCTTTCCTATCTATTGCATACATGGATTCATTGGTCTACGCCTATTAAAGCGGTGGTTCACCCTAAATAACACGATTCTACCATTAAATCAAGCATACTAGCGCGAGCTACAGTATGCCTTTATTTATTTTTTTGGCGCCGTACTCACAGTTTAATCCCATAGTGAAGTTTCAGACTCCCCGCGGGGAATGGGCGTTCCTATGGAGAGGGAAGATGATTGACGGCCGGCTATGGCGCGTCACGCTTCCCGAAAATAGCCGGAGTAGGTCTCGGCTCTTCACGGCGCTATACGGCGCCTGCGCACAGACTAGGCGCAGGCGCCGTGAAGAGCCAAGTCCTATTTCATGTATTTCCGGGGGAAGCGTGACGCGCCATAGCCGGCCGTCAATCATCTTCCCTCTGCATAGGAACGCTCATTCCCTGCGGGGAGTCTGAAACTTCACTACGTGATTAACCACTTTCCCACCGGACCATTTGTCAGCCTTAAGACCAGAGGTGTTTTTACAATTTTCCACTGCGCTGCTTTAACTGGTAATTGCGCGGCCATACAATGTTGTACCCAAACAAAATTTGCGTCCTTTTTTTCCCACAAATAGAGCTTTCTTTTGATGGTATTTGATTGCCTCTGCGATTTTTAATGTTTGCGATATAAACGGAAAAAGAGCGAAAATTTTGAGAAAAAATGATATTTTCTACTTTTTGTTATAAGAAAAATCGAACAAACTCAATTTTAGTCATACATTTTGGCCAAAATGTATTCAGCCACATATCTTTAGTAAAAAAAATGCCAATAAGCGTATATTTATTGGTTTGCGCAAAAGTTATAGCATCTACAAACTAGGGTACATTTTCTGGAATTTACACAGCTTTTATTTTATGACTGCCTATCTCAATTCTTGAGGTGCTAAAATAGCAGGGAAGTACAAAACCCCCCCAAATGACCCCATTTTGGAAAGTAGACACCCCAAGTAACCTGCTGAAAGGCATGTTGAGTCCATTGAATATTTTTTTTTTTTGTAACAAGTGATTGAATAATGACAAAAAAAAAAAAAAAAAAAAGAAATTACAAAAAGTTGTCACTAAATGATATATTGCTCACACATGCCATAGTTATATGTGGAATTGCACCCCAAAATACATTCTCCTGCTTCTCCTGAGTACGGGGATACCACATGTGTGAGACTTTTTGGGAGCCCAACCACGTACGGGGCCCCGAAAATCAAGCACCGCCTTCAGGATTTCTAAGGGTGCAAATTTTTGATTTCACTTCTCACTACCTAAGACAGTTTTGAAGGCCATAAAATGCCCAAATAGCACAAAATCCCCCCAAATGACCCCATTTTGGAAAGTAGACACCCCAAGGAATCTGCTGAGGGGCATATTGAGCCCACTGAATATTTTTTTTTTTGTACCAAGTGATTGAATAATGACAAAAAAAGAAAAAAGAAATTACAAAAAGTTGTAACTAAATGATATATTGCTCATACATGCCATGGTTATATGTGGAATTGCACCCCAAAATACATTCTGCTGCTTCTCCTGAGTACGGGGATACCACATGTGTGGGACTTTTTGCGAGTCTAGCCGCGTACGGGACCCCGAAAACCAAGCATCGCCTTAAGGATTTCTAAGGGCGCAAATTTTTTATTTCACTCCTCACTACCTATCACAGTTTTGAAGGCCATAAAATGCCCAAATAGCACAAACCCCCCCCCCCCAAATGACCCCATTTTGGAAAGTAGACACCCCAGGCTATTTGCTGAGAGGCATGTTGAGTCCATGGAATATTTAATATTTTGCCACAAGTTGCGGGAATATGACAATTTTTTTTTTTTCACAAAGTTGTCACTAAATGATATATTGCTCACACATGCCATGGGCATATGTGGAATTACACCCCAAAATACATTCTGCAGCTTCTCCTGAGTACGGGGATACCACATGTGTGGGACTTTTTGGGAGCCTAGCCGCGTACGGGACCCCGAAAACCAAGCACGGCCTTCAGGATTTCTAAGGGCATACATTTTTGATTTCACTCCTCACTACCGATCACTACCTATCACAGTATTGAAGGCCATAAAAGGCCAAGATGGCACACAACCCCCCCCAAATGACCCCATTTTGGAAAGTAGACACCCCAAGCTATTTTCTGAGAGGCATTTTGAGTTCATGGAATATTTTATATTTTGCCACCAGTTGCTGGAATATGACAAACTTTTTTTTTTTTTTTTTTTTTTTGCACAAAGTTGTCACTAAATGATATATTGCTCACACATGCCATGGTTATATGTGGAATTGCACCCCAAAATACATTCTGCTGCTTCTCCTGAGTATGGGGATACCACATGTGTGGGACTTTTCGGGAGCCTAGCCACGTACGGGGCCCCGAAAACCAAGCACCGCCTTCAGGATTTCTAAGGGCGCAAATTTTTGATTTCACTCCTCACTGCCTATCACAGTTTCGGAGGCCATGGAATTCCCAGATGGCACACAACCCCCCCAAATGACCCCATTTTGGAAAGTAGACACCCCAAGCTATTTGCTGAGAGGCATGGTGAGTATTTTACAGCGCTCATTTATTTTTGAAAATGAAGAAAGGTATATATATATATTTTTTTTTCTTTTTTCAATTTTCAAATCTTTGTGACAAAAAGCAAGATCTGCAAAATACTCAACATACCTCTCAGCAAATAGCTTGGGGTGTCTACTTTCCAAAATGGGGTCATTTGGGGGGGTTTTGTGCCATCTGGGCATTCCATGGCCTCCGAAACTGTGATAGGTAGTGAGGAGTGAAATCAAAAATTTACACCCTTAGAAAGCCTGAAGGTGGTGCTTGGTTTTTGGGGTCCTGTACGCGGCTAGGCTCCCAAAAAGTCTCAAACATGTGGTATCCCCGTACTCAGGAGAAGCAGCAGAATGTATTTTGGGGTGTAATTCCACATATGCCCATGGCATGTTTGAGCAATATATCATTTAGTGACAACTTTGTGCAAAAAAAATAAAATAAAATAATAATAATTCTCTTTCCTACAACTTGTGTCAAAATATAAAATATTCCATGGACTCTCAGCAAATAGCTTGGGGTGTCTACTTTCCAAAATGGGGTCATTTGGGGGGGTTTTGAACTGTCCTGGCATTTTATGAACAACATTTAGAAGCTTATGTCACACATTACCCACTCTTCTAACCACTTGAAGAAAAAGCCCTTTCTGACACTGTTTGTTTACATAAAAACATATTATTTTTTTGCAAGAAAGTTAAGTTGAACCCCCAAACATTATATATTATTTTAAAGCAAAGGCCCTACAGATTAAAATGGTGGGTGTTGCATTTTTTTTTACCACGCAGTATTTGCGCAGCGATTTTTCAAATGCATTTTTTTGGGCAAAAATACATATTTTTTTATTTTAATGCACTAAAACACACTATATTGCACAAATGTTTGATGAAATAAAAAAGATGATCTTAGGCCGAGTACATAGATACCAAACACGACATGCTTTAAAATTGCGCACAAATGCGCAGTGGCGACAAACTACATACATTTTTAAAAGCCTTTAAAAGCCTCTACGGGTTACCACATTAGATTTACAGAGGAGGTCTACTGCTAAAATTACTGCCCTCGATCTGACCTTCGCGGTGATACCTCACATGCATGGTACAATTGCTGTTTACATATGACGCCAAACCGACGCTTGCGTTCGCCTTTGCGCAAGAGCAGGGGGGGACAGGGGTGCTTTTTTTTTTTTATTATTATTTAATTTGCTTTTTTAATTTTATTTTAAACTGTTCCTTACTTTTTTTTATTATTTTTATAATTTTTATTGCCATCTTAGGGCATGTAAATATCCCCTATGATAGCAATAGTTAGTGACAGGTACTCTTTTTTGAAAAAATTGGGGTCTATTAGACCCTAGATCTCTCCTCTGCCCTTAAAGCATCTGACCACACCAAGATTGGTGTGATAAAATGTTTTCCCACTTTCCCAATGGCGCAGTTTATATCCGGGGAGGGGACATACCCTCCCACTGCTTGTAAAAGCAGTTTAGAGGCTAATTAGCCGCTAGGACTGCTTTTACATGAAAGCCGACCGCTGGCTGAAAAGAATGATACCAAGATGATACCTAAACCCGCAGGCATCATTCTGGTATAACCATTCAAAGTCCAGCAACATACCATACGTTGATGGTTCTTGTTGGACATGTATTGTAATCTTTTTTTTTTTTCATGCAGTCTGTTGGCTGAACGAAAAAAAGATTGATCGGTGGGTATGCCCACCATTAGAATACCTCCCTTCATCCAGCCACTTCTAATGATGGGCATACACGCACCATTTATATATGCCGAAGCATGGGGGCATCCTCCCGCAAAAAAGTTATGCCGCTCACACACGTATGTACGCCGCATAAAAAGTTATGGCGCATACACACGGTCGGACTTTTCCACGGGCAAGCTTCCGACGGAATTTCGACCGTATGTACGCGGCATTAGGAGCAAAATCGCTCCTCCGCCCCTAATGCCCCCATGCTTCGGCATATATGCTCTTTTTTTAACTGTGGTGGTGAAATCACCTCCCACAGTGTTGGAGTCGCGGCTTTATGTATCGTGGGAGCAAACGCTGTTGCTGTCACGCTAAATAAATCCGTGCTGCAACTGAATGGCGTACCTGCTAAGCAAATGATGGTTAAACATTATAACAAAGTAACATTACATTTTAACATTAAGATCTTACCATACCATACCTGCAAAGCAAATACCAAAAAAATAAATACAGTAAAAAATAAAACATTTTTTAACGCAACCTGTGCCTAAAAAATATACATGCCGAAGCATGGGGGCATCCTCCCGCATAAAAAGTTATGCCGCATACACACGGTCGAACTTTTCCATGGGCAAGCCACCGTCGGAATTTCGACCGTATGTACGCGGCATTAGGAGCAAAATCGCTCCTCCGCCCCTGCTGCCCCCATGCTTTGGCATATATGCTTTTTTTTTAACCGTGGTGGTGAAATCACCTCCTACAGCGTTGGAGTCACAGCTTTATAAATCGTGGGAGCAAACGCTGTTGCTGTCACGCTAAATAAATCCGCGATGCAACTGAATGGCGTACCTGCTAAGCAAATGATGGTTAACAATAAAACAAACATTACAGTATAACATACCATACCTGCAAAGCAAATACAATAAAACATTGTAAAAATAGAGAGAATAGATATAGAACAATAGTGAGTGGACAGTAGAGAGTGAACATAAGAGAACAATAAAGAGAGGAGAAAAATACAACCACAACTATTTTTGGATTTTTTATTTTATATTTTTTTTGTGTTTTTGTGTGAGTTTTTTTAATTTTTTTTCCACTTTTTTTCACTTTTATAAAAACTGTAAGAAAACTGTAAACTGAACCTTGCAGATTATGGTCTCTCAAAATGTGATGGCCATCACATATTCCGAGACCCTGTGTTGGTGTGCCTAGAACTGTGTGGTGCTGTACCCTACGCTAAAACTCAATTAGTGTGTGGTAGCGTTTGAAACATACACCAATGCAGAGACCAGGTTGGTCAGGACAGTCGGGACAATAAAAGCGGGTGTCACGCCTAAATCCGAGTTTGCTGCAGACACGACATCTTTTTTGGCGGGATCTTTGGGTAGGGGTACCAGGGAGGACAAAAGGAAAATGCCTCTCATACAGCCGGCTCACTGCATTTGCGTTGGGAAGTTGGGGCACAGCACCATCTGGAAACAGAAGGGCTTCGACGATCTCTTCCTGGAATTTTAGGAAGGATCCAGTCCGTCCTGAAGCTCTGTATAGCACATGAGCGTTCAGCAAAGCCAATTGAAACAAATACACTGACACTTTTTTGTACCAGCGTTTGGACCTCCGGGCAATTAGGTACGGCGCCAACAACTGGTCATTGAGGTCCACCCCTCCCATGTTAAGGTTGTACTCGTGGATACAGAGGGGTTTCTCCACAACACCAGTCGCCGTAGGAATTTGGACTGCCGTGTCTGCGTGAAGCGTGGACAGAACGAAAACATTCCGTGAATCCCTCCACTTCACTGCTAACAAATTATTACACTGTAAGCAGGCTCTCTCCCCCCGACTAAGACGGGATTCTACAAGCCGTTGGGGGATGCCCCGGCGATTAGGTCGCACGGTGCCACATGCGCCAATTCCATAATCAAAAAGGTGACTAAAAAGTGGCACGCTTGTGTAATAATTGTCCACGTACAAGTGGTACCCCTTTCCGAATAAGGGTGACACCAATTCCCACACTATCTTACCAGCGCTCCCCATGTAATCAGGGCAATTCTCCGGCTCTACGTGACTGTCTTTTCCCTCGTAAACCATAAAGCTAGATGTATAGCCTGTTGCCCTGTCACAGAGCTTATACAACTTGACCCCGTATCTGGCACGCTTGCTGGCAGGGCCGGAGTGGGACTCATTTTCAGCCCTGGAGTTTCATGCCTTAGACCAGCCCACTTTAGTTCACGACTATTAAAAAATTGTAATTAAAACCTCAAAATATATGTACAACCTATATACCTATAGGATACTCCTTATCTACCTATATACTTATATACCCAAATACAATACTTTGAAAGCTCACTGCCGTCAATCAAGAATTATATGAAAAAACACATCCATGGGATCCCTCTAGATGTGCATGCTCAAACCAACTGATCAGCAGATGGCACAGTTAAAGTCTTCAGCATCTGGTGGGCAGCAGGGAGGAGCCTGCATAGCTAAATGGATACCAGGGATGTGTTCTTTTTATATAATGCTCTTTAAATAAGATCTTATACAGGGAGCTGTGACATTGCCAGGTGCCTCCCAGCACAATATGCGCACACTACAATTCAATTAACCCTTTCATGTCTAAGCCTATTAATGACATTTGGTGTTTACAAGTTAAAATCCATATTTTTGGCTAGAAAATTACTTAGAACCCCCAAACATTATATATATTTTTTTAGCAGAGAATCTAGAGAATAAAATGGCGATTGTTGCAATATTTTATGTCATACAGTATTTGTGCGGCGGTGTTTTAAACACAACTTTTTGGGAAAAATTAAGTTTCATGAATTTTAAAAAAATGAAAAAGTAAAATTAGCCCAATTTTTTTGCATAATGTGAAAGATGATGTTACGCCGAGTAAATAGATACCAAGCATGTCACGCTTTATAATTGCACGCACTCGTGGAATTGCGTCAAACTACGGTACCTAAAAATCTCCATAGGCGACGCTTTAAACTTTTTTTTACGGTTACCAGGTTAGAGTTAGAGGAGGTCTAGTGCTAGAATTATTGCTCTCGCTCTGACGATCGCGGCAATACCTCACATGTGTGATTTGAACACCGTTTTCATATACGGGCGCGACTTCCGTATGCGTTTTCTTTTCTGCGCAAGCTCGCGGGGGAAGGGGGGGCTTTAAAAAAAAAAAAAATCTTATTTATTTTATTTATAATATTAAATTGTGTGTTTTTTTTTTTTTTACATTTTGATCACTTTTATTGCTGTCACAAGGAATGTAAACATCCCTTGTGACAGTAATAGGTGGTGACAGGTACTCTTTATGGAGAGATCGGGGGTCTAAAAGACCCCCGAGCCCTCCTTTGCACTTCAAAGTATAGGCGACAATTGATGGCACAGTGCTGCGTGTGATGGGCACAGTGGCTGCGTGTGATGGGCACAGTGGCTGCGTGTGATGGGCACAGTGGCTGCGTGTGATGGGCACAGTGGCTGCGTGTGATGGGCACAGTGGCTGCGTGTGATGGGCACAGTGGCTGCGTGTGATGGCACAGTGGCGACAATTGATGGCACAGTGGCGACAATTGATGGGCACAGTGGCGACAATTGATGGGCACAGTGGCGACAATTGATGGTGGCACAGTGGCTGCGTGTGATAGGCACAGTGGCTGCGTGTGATGGGCACAGTGGCTGCGTGTGATGGGCACAGTGGCTGCGTGTGATGGGCACAGTGGCTGCGTGTGATGGGCACAGTGGCTGCGTGTGATGGGCACAGTGGCTGCATGTGATGGCACAGTGGCGACAATTGATGGCACAGTGCTGCGTGTGTTGGCACAGTGGCTGCATGTGTTGGCACAGAGGCTGCATGTGATGGGCACAGTGACCGCATGTGATGGCACAGTGGCTGCGTTTGGTGGCACAGTGTCTGCATGTGATGAGCACAGTGGCGACAATTGATGGACACAGTGGCTGCGTTTGATGGGCACAGTGGCGACAATTGATGGTGGCACAGTGGCTGTGTGTGATGGGCATAGTGGCTGCGTGTGATGGGCACAGTGGCTGCGTGTGATGGGCACAGTGGCTGCATGTGATGGCACAGTGGCGACAATTGATGGCACAGTGCTGCATGTGTTGGCACAGTGGCTGCATGTGATGGCACAGTGGTGACAATTGATGGCACAGTGTTGCATTTGATGGGCACAGTGGCTGCATGTAATGGGCACAGTGCTGCGTGTGATGGGCACAGTGGCTGCATGTGATGGGCACAGTGACCGCATGTGATGGCACAGTGGCTGCGTTTGGTGGCACAGTGTCTGCATGTGATGAGCACAGTGGCGACAATTGATGGACACAGTGGCTGCGTTTGATGGGCACAGTGGCGACAATTGATGGTGGCACAGTGGCTGTGTGTGATGGGCACAGTGGCTGCGTGTGATGGGCACAGTGGCTGCGTGTGATGGGCACAGTGGCTGCATGTGATGGCACAGTGGCGACAATTGATGGCACAGTGCTGCATGTGTTGGCACAGTGGCTGCATGTGATGGCACAGTGGCGACAATTGATGGCACAGTGTTGCATTTGATGGGCACAGTGGCTGCATGTAATGGGCACATTGGCTGTGTGTGATGGGCACAGTGCTGCGTGTGTTGGCACAGTGGCTGCGTGTGATGGGCACAGTGCTGCATGTGATGGCACAGTGGCGACAATTGATGGCACAGTGTTGCATTTGATGGGCACAGTGCTGCGTGTGTTGGCACAGAGGTTGCGTGTGATGGCACAGTGACTGCGTTTGGTGGCACAGTGAGGCTGCAATTAATGTTTTTTTTTTTGTCAGAGAAGGCAAGCTCAAAAAAAAAAAAAAAAAATGTAAACTGCTATTTTTTATTAAAGAAATTATGGTCACCTCAGTCCAATCCCCCCCCCCCCCCCCCCAACCCCTAATACAATAATTTCATTACTTTCTTCTTACTTTTCACACAGCACACTGTCAAGTCAGAGTGAAGCCTTCAGTAGTTTTCTAGGCAGGCCAGGCGCAGCAGGCTCCTCGTGAGTCGTGACTAACTTCTGCAAGCGCTGACAGTCACAGCTCCCTGCTCGAGTCCTCCCTCTCTCACCTCGCCTCTGGCCCCCGGCGTTACGTCACGCCGCGCACGCCAGTGGAATAAACCAACTAAATCCTCCATGGGGGGGGGCGAGGAAACGCACAGGAGGAAAGGGAGCCAGGACTCGGAGCGCACTCGGCAGCCAGTGAATGAGACTCGGCGGGCAGACAGTTTGGAAAGTGTCAGTGCGCTGTCTGATACACACACTGATTAAACTGGTTTAGCGGCCGCGGCTGATTGCGCCCCCCTCCTGAACAAAATGGTAGCGGCCCGCAACCCGACCAGCCCACCGGGAAGTGTCCCGGTTCTCCCGATTGGCCAATCCGGGCCTGCTTGCTGGGAAGGAATTGTTTGAATGACAAGCGGCCAGAAAACTTAACCAGGGACTCATCAACGCAGACAACTTGATTGGGATTATACAAGGCTGCAAACCGTTCGTTGAAGTGGTTTACGAGGGGCCGAATTTTGTAGAGCCGATCGAATTCAGGGTCTCCCCGAGGACGACAGAGTTCATTGTCACTAAAATGCATGAACCGCAAGATCTGCTCGTATCGTGTCCTGGCCATGGAGGCAGAGAAAATGGGCATATGGTGAACTGGGTGCGTGGACCAATACATCCGCAGCTCACTCTTTTTAGTAATGCCCATGATGAGGGAAAGGCCCAGAAAGATCTTAAATTCGGAAACCGTAATTGGCTTCCAATCTCTGGCAAGGGACAGCTGGGGATTAGCGGCGAAGAATTGACCAGCGTACAAATTGCTTTGGTCCACAATAGATCTATAGAGATCTTCCGTGAAATACAGCGAATAAAAATCCAGTGACGTAAAATCAACTGTATTCACCTGAATTCCGGGTTGGCCAGTGAATGGGGGAAGTACGGGTGCTGCAGAAGTGGTGGGTACCCAATCAGGATTGGCGAATGCAGCAGGAAGGGCACTATGGGGACGGGCCTGTCTTTGTTGTCTTCTTCTTGGTGGCAGTGGGACACTACTAGTGCTTGCCACCTCTCCAGCTTGAACTGCACTTATGGGACTCGCCACGTCACCAAGTGTTACTGCAGTGCTGGATATATGACCAGGATGTACTAGGCCGCTGGTGCTTGCCAATTCACCAGAAGGAATAGCGGCGCTAGTACTTCTCTCCTCCATACGAGAGCCCTGCGGTTCTTGCACCTCAGCGACAGCAGAAGATTGGGGTCTGGTACGCCTGACCCTAGCAGGGACCACTCCGTCGTCAGAGCTATCTGTCAGGGAGCCACTGTCGTCTACAGGATCGTATTCTGAGCAAGAATTTGACAGATGCGTGACCTCCTCATCACTATCTGTCAGGCTCATAAACAAGTAGGCCTCTTCATCACTGTACCATCGATTTGCCATTTTGGGCTCTAAATTTAGGGGTACAGTGGTGAGATTCACAGGCAAAAAAGCACCTGACCTGTTAGTGACCGAGTCAAGCGCTACCAAAAAAACTGTTAGCGATCGCAGAGATCAGGCCTGACTCTGCGAACGCTGCAGTTATGTGTTTTTGTGTTTTGTGTCAGTGATCGATCGATACTGCACTTCGGTGGGCTGGACTGGGCGAAGGGGCTAAACGCAGGTGCTAGCAGGTATCTGGGCTGATCCCGCTAACCATGCGTTTTTGGGAACCCTAAACTGCAGGGGACGCTAGTATAGATCTGATCAGATCAAGTATCGATCCGATCAGATACTATACCACTAAAGGGATGCGTATGGTGCGTGCGTGGGTGTTAGCGCTATTGGCCACTGACTGGGGCGACGCGGACCTTAACTGGCGCTAAAACCAAACTTTGATCACCCGCCGGGCGATCAGGGGGTTAAAATTTTATTGCAAAAAATATGGCGGGTGCCTTGATGCAATAAAAAATTAACTAGCTAAACTGCGTCACCGGTGACACTTATACTGTGATCACTGGTGACAGGGGGTAATGATGGGGTTAAACCTTTATTGGGGGAGGTTAGGGGGGGTCCCTAGACTATTTAGAGCCTAAGACTGATGACCCTAACACTTATTTTTGTCACTAATGACACTAGTACAGCGATCAAAAAAAAATCTGATTGCTGTACTGGGTGACACAGTGACAGGCAGTGAATGGGTTAATTTGGGGGGTGATCGGGGGGTGATCAGGGGGTTAAATGTGTGCCTACGTGACCTGGTGTTAGAGTAGTGTTGTGCAACTCACGTTTCAGATGCTCTCTCCCTCTCGGTCTGGAACGGAAAGACCGACAAGAGGGAGAGAGCATGACTTCCCCTGCCAATGTTTACAAAACATTGCCAGGGGAAGACAACCATTGGTTGGAGCGATCACCAGGTCCAATGCCAGATTTTGCATCGAATCTGATCATCGTGAACGGCGGGGGGGCGCGCGCGCGCGCCCCATCGCCGTTCACGCGCCGGACGTCATAATACGTGATCTCGCCCAGGAGAGCCACCTTGTGGACGTATTATGACGGTGCGGCGACGGCAAGTGGTTAAACTGTGAGTACGACGCCAAAATGGCATGATGGCATGCTAGAAATTTTTTTTTTTTTTTTAGGGTGAACCCCCTCTTTAAGACACACACGCACTGCTGCTGCTGGTAAAATTTATATCTTTCATTTATTCCCAAGGGATATTTCAACTTCACACATTAAACATCACAATATATATATATACAAGAGAAATTCAAAGATACTTATCACATCTGTAAAATCAGCTGGTTCATCAAGGAGCCGAGAGGTAGAGAAATAGAGAAAGCTTACTCTTTGGTGTGTGCTTTTTAACAATCATTCCCCCTCACCCAAGACCACCCAAACGTGTCTGTCCGATCAGATAACGCCAAGTCATTCCTCCTCCTCTCTTTGAAGCTTACAGCCACACTAGGTGGCCTAGTCCTAGACCTTTTGTTATGCAAATTCTGATATGCTACAAAGCTCTTAACGGTAAAGTCCAGACCTATTATTTTAAGTCATGTTTGCTTCTCCAACAGGCCCCGTACACACGTCCGAGAAACTCGACGAGCAAAACACATCGTTTTGCTCGTCGAGTTCCTTGTGAAGCCGCCGAGGATCTTGGCGAGCCAAGTTTCCCCGTTGACCAACGAGGAAATAGAGAACATGTTCTCTATTTGGCTCGATGAGTTCCTCGTCGGTTTCCTCGGCCAAAAGTGTACACACGACCGGTTTGTTCGGCAGAATACGGCTCCCATCGAGTCTCTGGCTGAATTCTGCCGAGAAACTCGGCCGTGTGTACGGAGCCACACCGTCGCTGCTCAGATGTTCCGGGCCAACATGGCCCCGGAACCAGGAACACCGTGTGGCACGCACGCCCTGGCCAGGTAGGCCATAACGCCGGGGCGCCGTGATGTGGCCACCCTAAAGGGGTGACTCAGAACCAATGGCGTCTGCCCCATAATTACCCTCCCCAGCATGCACAGCGAGGCTACACCCTCCTGATTGGCTGCTGGGGAAGAGCCCCCAAACCTTGACTCCACTGCTGCCATCTACTGCACATGGGTAGGAAGAACAGCCCAGTACAACAGAATGAGCCCACAGCACAGCCAAGCTGAGACAGAGACCCTGTTTTAAATTTAAATAGCACCGGTACTTCAAAGTAACCAGGCGCTACATTTACAATTATTAGAACTGAAGAATTGGCTTGGAGAAGCTATGAAACATATTCAACATTACAGAACAAGTCCAGTTGAATGTGGCTAAATGCTACAAGATACACCATGACAATTTGAACCTTCATAGACTTATCAGCAAGATAGAGCTTCATGTGGCAAACAGCCTTATATGGCTCACAGATGGTTATGGGGAAATGTATTTTGTGCCCAGATTGTGTCATTGGCTCAGCCAGAAGTCTAATACCGGCCATACAAAGCTAACAGAACTAACAGATGCTCCATCCACACAATCAAACAATTAACTTGTGTCAAGTGGGGATGGCTACACAGTGATCGAAATTCAGCCAATGCCTGGAGAATAAAAACTCTGAGTTGCATTCAAGGTACCCCAGGGAAAAGCAAACATACACAGTACATACAGTATCTCACAAAAGTGAGTACACCCCTCACATTTTTGTAAATATTTTATTCTATCTTTTCATGTGACAACACTGAAATTACACAGTGTAAATTTGCTGTCCCCACAAAATAACTAAACACACAGGGCCAGATTCTCGTAGATCGGCGTTAAACTATGCGGCCGTAACGTATCTCGTTTTACGGGCAAGTGCTTGATTCACAAAGCACTTGCCTGTAAAGTTGCGGCGGCGTAGCGTAAATTCTCTGGCGCAAGCCTGCCTAATTCAAATGATCCAGGTAGGGGGGCGTGGATCATTTAAATTAGGCGCGTTCCCGCGCAGATCGTACTGCGCATGCGCCGTCCTTAAAATTTCACGACGTGCATTGCGCTAAATGACGTCATTGGTTTCTACGTTAACGTAAATGGCGTCCAGCGCCGTTCACGGACAACTTACGCAAACGACGTACTTTTTAAAATTTTTAAATTAAATTTCGACGCGGGAACGACGGCCATACTTAGCATTGGTTGCCCCTCATATAGCAGGGGCAACTTTACGCGTCGCAAAAGCTATGGAAACGTCGTAAATTCACTGCGTCGACCGCGCGTACGTTCGGGAATCTCGCGTAAATAGCTAATTTGCATAGACGACGTGGAAAACGACGTCGGCGACACCTAGCGGCGGGAAAAAAAATGTATCTAAGATCTGACAGCGTAAGAGCCTTACGCCTGTCAGATCCAATGGATATCTATGAGTAACTGATTCTAAGAATCAGTCGCATAGATACGCTGGGCCAGATTAGGACTTACGACGGAGCAAATGGCGTTGCGCCGTCGTAAGCCCTTTGAGAATCTGTCCCATAGTCGTTAATGTCTAAACCACTGGCAACAAAAGTGAAAATGTCAGAATTTGACCCAATTAGCCATTTTCCCTCTCAGATGTCATTTGACTCGTTAGTGCTACGAGGTGTGAATGGGGAGCAGGTGTGTTAACCACTTGACCACTGGGCACGTAAACCCCCTTAATAACCAGACCAATTTTCAGCTTTCGGTGCTCTCACAATTTGAATGACAATTACTCAGTCATACAACACTGTACCCAAGTGAAATTTTCGTCCTTTTTTTCACATAAATAGAGCTTTCTTTTGGTGGTATTTAATCACCGTTGGGTTTTTTATTTTTTGCGCTATAAAAGAAAAAAGACTGAAAATTCTGTAAAAAAAAATAATTTTTCTTTGTTTCTGTTATAAAATTTGGCAAATTTAGTATTTTTTCTTCATTCTTTTGCATAAATGTGAAAGATGAAGTTACGCCGAGTAAATAGATACCCAACATGTCACCCTTCAAAATTGCACACGCTCGTGGAATGGCGCCAAACTTCGCTACTTAAAAATCCCCATAGACGACGTTGCAGGGTATTGCGGAGTATTGTGGGGTATTGTGGGGTATTGCGGAGTATTGTGGGGTATTGCGGAGTATTGTGGGGTATTGCGGAGTATTGTGGGGTATTGCAGGGTATTGCGGAGTATTGCGGGGTATTGTGGGGTATTGCGGAGTATTGCGGAGTATTGTGGGGTATTGCGGAGTATTGCGGGGTATTGCGGAGTATTGCGGGGTATTGCGGAGTATTGCGGAGTATTGTGGGGTATTGTGGGGCATTGCGGAGTATTGCGGGGCATTGCGGAGTATTGCGGGGCATTGCGGAGTATTGCAGGGCATTGCGGAGTATTGCGGGCATTGCAGAGTATTTTGGGGTATTGCAGAGTATTTTGGGGTATTGCACAGTGTGGGGGCATTGCAGAGTGTGGGGGCATTGCAGAGTATTTTGGGGTATTGCAGAGTATGGGGGCATTGCAGAGTGTGGGGGCATTGTAGAGTATGGGGGCATTGCAGAGTATTGCACAGGGAGGGATGGATGGCTGGATCTGTGACTGCATGTGTCACAGATCCAGCCCGCAGCAGCTGCTGCTGCTTCCGCTCTCTCCCCTCTCCTCTCACACTGTACCGTTCGGTACAGAGAGGAGAGGGAGGAACAGGGCGTCATCACATGACGCCGGTTTGTTTACTAGTGATCGCTCCGTCATTGGACGGAGCGATCACGTGGTAAACCGCCGCTATCAGCGGTGATTTACCGTGATCCGTGATCAGCCGGGTCCGGAGGACCCGGCGGTCACGGAGACTCCCGTGTGCGCGCCCCACAGGGCGCGCGGGAGCGCGATTCTGGGAGGACGTACATTGACGCCCTCCTAGAGTTAAGCAACCGCCTTGTAGACGTATTTCGTCTATAGGGCGGTTGCTAACTGGTTAAATTTGGTGTTATCGCTCTCACTCTCTCATACTGGTCACTGGAAGATCAACATGGCACCTCATGGCAATGAAAAAAAGTATTGTTGCTCTACATAAAGATGGCCTAGGCTATAAGAAGATTGCCAAGACCCTGAAACTGAGCTGCAGCACGGTGGCCAAGAACAGGCCTCGCCCACGGTCTACCAAAGAAGTTGAGTGCACATGCTCAGCGTCATATAAAGAGGTTGTCTTTGGGAAATAGACGTATGAGTGCTGCCAGCATTGCTACAGAGTTTGAAGGGGTAGGGGGTCAGCCTGTCAGTGCTTAGACCATATGCCGCACACTGCATCAAATCGGTCTGCATGGCTGTCATCCCAGAAGAAAGACTCTTTTAAAGATGATGCACGAGGGATCAGTGGCAGTTGGTGGTGGAGGAGGAATGTAGAGATCAGTGGCAGTTAGAGGAGGAGGAATGTAGGGATCAGTGGCAGTTAGAGGAGGGGAATGTAGAGATCGGTGAAGAAGGAGGAATGTAGGCTTCGTGGCAGTTGGAGGGGGAATGTAGGGATCAGTGGCAGTTGGTGGAGGAGGGGGGGAATGTAGGGATTGGTGGAGGAGGAGGGAATGTAGGGATCGGTGAAGGAGGAATGTAGGGATAAGTGGCAGTTGGAGGAGGGGGAATGTAGGGATCATAGCAGTTGGTGGAGCAGGGGGAATGTAGGGATCGGTGAAGGAGGAATGTAGGGAGCGTGGCAGTTGGAGGGGGAATGTAGGGATCGGTGGTGGAGGAGGGGGGAATGTAGGGATCGGTGGAGGGGGAATGTAGGGATCGGTGGCAGTTGGTGGAGGAGGGGGAATGTAGGGATCGGTGGCAGTTGGTGGAGGAGGGGGAATGTAGGGATCGGTGGCAGTTGGTGGAGGAGGGGGAATGTAGGGATCGGTGGCAGTTGGTGGAATGTAGGGATCGGTGGAGGAGGGGGAATGTAGGGATCGGTGGAGGAGGGGGAATGTAGGGATCGGTGGAGGAGGGGGAATGTAGGGATCGGTGGAGGAGGGAATGTAGGGAGCGTGGCAGTTGGAGGAGGGGGAATGTAGGGATCGGTGGCAGTTGGTGGAGGAGGGGGAATGTAGGGATTGGTGGCAGTTGGTGGAGGAGGGGGAATGTAGGGATCAGTGGCAGTTGGTGGAGGAGGGGGAATGTAGGGATAGGTGGAGGAGGGGGAATGTAGGGATAGGTGGAGGAGGGGGAATGTAGGGATAGGTGGAGGAGGAATGTAGAGAGCGTGGCAGTTGGAGGGGGAATGTAGGGATTGGTGGAGGAGGGGGAATGTAGGGATTGGTGGAGGAGGAATGTAGAGAGCGTGGCAGTTGGAGGGGGAATGTAGGGATTGGTGGAGGAGGGGGAATGTAGGGATTGGTGGAGCAGGGGGAATGTAGGGATCGGTGAAGGAGGAATGTAGAGAGCGTGGCAGTTGGAGGGGGAATGTAGGGATCAGTGGCAGTTGGTGGAGGAGGGGGGGAATGTAGGGATTGGTGGAGGAGGAGGGAATGTAGGGATCGGTGAAGGAGGAATGTAGGGATTGGTGGAGGAGGAGGGAATGTAGGGATCGGTGAAGGAGGAATGTAGGGATAAGTGGCAGTTGGAGGAGGGGGAATGTAGGGATCATAGCAGTTGGTGGAGCAGGGGGAATGTAGGGATCGGTGAAGGAGGAATGTAGGGAGCGTGGCAGTTGGAGGGGGAATGTAGGGATCGGTGGTGGAGGAGGGGGGAATGTAGGGATCGGTGGCAGTTGGTGGAGGAGGGGGAATGTAGGGATCGGTGGCAGTTGGTGGAGGAGGGGGAATGTAGGGATCGGTGGCAGTTGGTGGAGGAGGGGGAATGTAGGGATCGGTGGCAGTTGGTGGAATGTAGGGATCGGTGGAGGAGGGGGAATGTAGGGATCGGTGGAGGAGGGGGAATGTAGGGATCGGTGGAGGAGGGGGAATGTAGGGATCGGTGGAGGAGGGGGAATGTAGGGATCGGTGGAGGAGGGGGAATGTAGGGATCGGTGGAGGAGGGAATGTAGGGAGCGTGGCAGTTGGAGGAGGGGGAATGTAGGGGTTGGTGGAGGAGGGGGAATGTAGGGATTGGTGGCAGTTGGTGGAGGAGGGGAATGTAGGGATCAGTGGCAGTTGGTGGAGGAGGGGGAATGTAGGGATAGGTGGAGGAGGGGGAATGTAGGGATAGGTGGAGGAGGGGGAATGTAGGGATTGGTGGAGGAGGAATGTAGAGAGCGTGGCAGTTGGAGGGGGAATGTAGGGATTGGTGGAGGAGGGGGAATGTAGGGATTGGTGGAGCAGGGGGAATGTAGGGATCGGTGAAGGAGGAATGTAGAGAGCGTGGCAGTTGGAGGGGGAATGTAGGGATTGGTGGAGGAGGGGGAATGTAGGGATTGGTGGAGGAGGGGGAATGTAGGGTTTGGTGGAGGAGGGGGAATGTAGGGATTGGTGGAGGAGGGGGAATGTAGGGATTGGTGGAGGAGGGGGAAATAAAAAAAAAAAAAAGATGATGCACAAGAAAGTCTGCAGTTTGCTAAAGACAAGCAGACTGAGGACCATGTCCTGTGATCTGATGAGACCAAGATAAACGTATTTGGCTCAGATGGTGACAAGCGTGTGCGGCGGCAACCAGGTGAAGAGTACAAAGACAAGTGTGTCTTGCCTACAGTCAAGCATGGTGGTGGGAGTGTCATGGTCTGGAGCTGCCGGCACTGGGGAGCTACAGATCATTGAGGGAATCATGAATGCCAACATGTACTGTGACATACTGAAGCAGAGCATGATCCCCTCCCTTCAGAGACTGGGCCGCAGGGCAGTATTCCAACATGATAACGACCCCAAACACACCTCCAAGATGACCACTGCCTTGCTAAAGAAGCTGAGGGTAAAGATGATGGACTGGCCAAACATGTCTCCAGACCTAAACCCTATTGATCATCTGTGGGACATCCTCAAACGGAAGGTGGAGGAGCACAAGGTCTCCAACATCCACCAGCTCTGTGATGTCATCATGGAGGAGGGGAAGAGACTCCAGTGGCAACCTGTGAAGCTCTGGTGAACTCCATGCTCTAGAGGGTTAAGGCAGTGCTGGAAAATAATGGTGGCCACACAAAATATTGACACTTTGGGCCCAGTTAGGGGTGAACTCACTTTTGTTGCCAGCAGTTTAGACATTATTGGCTGTGTGTTGAGTTATTTTGTGGGGACAGCAAATGTAATACTGTTGTCATTTCTTCAGTGTTGTCACATAAAAAAGCTATATTAAAATATTTACAAAAATGTGAGGGAGATACTGTACACTATATTACCAAAAGTATTGGGACGCCTGCCTTTGCACGCACATGAACATTAATGGCATCCCAGTCTTGGTTTGTAGGGTACAATATTGAGTTGGCCCCCTCTTTGCAGCTATAACAGCTTCAACTCTTCTGGGAAGACCGTCCACAAGGTTTAGGAGTGTGTCTATGGGAATAATTGAAGTACTTGTGAAATTAGGCACTGATGTTGGAGGAAAAAACAGCAGAAGGAGGGTGCCAGGAAAGCATATTTTGGTACAATTTCAAGTTTCGAGAAGAAACTGTGTTTGGATCATTCTCTTGATCTTAGGGATGTTGGTGCCTATCCACACAATCTAACACTGATGTTGGATGAGAAGGCCTGTCTCGCAGTCGCTGCTCTAATTCATCCCAAAGGTGTTCTATCGGGTTAAGGTCAGGGCTCTGTGCAGGCCAGTCAAGTTCCTCCACCCCAAACTCTCTCACCCATGTATTTATGGACCTTGCTTTGTGCATTGGTGTGCAGCCATGTTGGAACAGGAAGGGGCCGTCCCCAAACTGTTCCCACAAAGTTGGGAGCATGAAATTGTCCAAAATGTCTTGGTATGCTGACACCTTAAGAGTTTCCTTCACTGGAAGTAAGGGGCCAAGGCAACCCCTGAAAAACAACCCCACATCATAATCCCCCCTCCACCATATGATTTGGACCGCTGTACAAAGCAAGGCCTATAAAGACATGGATGAGCGAGTTTGGGGTGGAGGAACTTGACTGGCCTGCACAGAGTCCTGACCTCAACCAGAAAGAACACCTTTGGGATGTCATCCAACATCAGTGCCTGACCTCACAAAGAATGGTCAAACATTCCCACAGACACACTCCTAAACCTTGTGGACGGCCTTCCCAGAAGAGTTGAAGCCTTTATAGCTGCAAAGGGTGGGCCAACTCAATATTCAACCCTACTGGCTAAGACTGGGATTCCATTAACGTTCATGTGCGTGTAAAGACAGGAGTACCAATACTTTTAGTAATATAGTATACAGTATATATATATATATATATATATTTATATATATTATATATAATTTGTATTTAACCACTTCAGCCCCAGAAGAATTGGCTGCCCAATGACCAGACCATTTTTTGTAATACGGCACTGTGTCGCTTTAACTGACAATTGCGCGGTAGTGCAACGTTGCACCCAAACAAAATTTATCTAAAAAATCCTCAGTTTAGGCTGAAATGTATTCTTCTACATATTTTTGGTGAAACAATAAGTGTGTCCTAGGGAGTGATTCTAACTGTGTGGGGGCTGGGCTACAAGTGACACGATACTGATCACTGCTCCCGATGACAGGTAGACAGCAGTAGATCACCGTCCTGTCACTAGGCAGAAGAGGGAAATGCCTTGTTTACAACGGCATCTCCCTGTTCTGCCTCTCCATGACACGATCGCGGGACACCGGCAGACATCGACAGTCATGGTGCTCGCGGCGGGCGCGCGAGTGTCCGATAGGCTGCAGATTCAAAGCAAAGTACAGGTATGTTGCTTTGCCTGCCTGTGCCATTCTGACGACGTATATCTACGTTAGTCAGTCGGCAAGTGGTTAAATATGGAACAACCAAAAGTACCATCTGCAAATTGAGCATGTTTCCTTAAAGCGGAGTTGCTCGTCTTCTGCTGCCGACATCGCGGGCGCGCTGGACAGGTAAGTGTCCATTTATTAAAAGTCAGCATCTGCTGTATTTGTAGCTGCTGGCTTTTAATTATTATTTTTTCTGTGGGACCTCCACTTTAAGACATTGGGCTAGATTCAGCAACAACATACGGCGGTGTATCTCCAGATACGCCGCCATAATTTAAAATCTGCGCCGTCTTATCTTTACGCCGATTCTCAAAGGCAGATACGTTAAAAAAATAGGCTTCCTCCGCCGACGTAACATGAATACGCCGGCGTATAATTGTGTGCAATTTTACGCTGGCCGCTAGGGGCGCTTCCGTAGATTTCAGCGTAGAATATGCAAATGCACTGGATTCACAAACGTACGTGCGCCCGGCGGAATTTTTTTACGTCCTTTGCGTAAGGCTTTTCCGCCGTAACGTTGCTCCTGCTTCTATGAGGCGTACGCAATGTTAAGTTTGGACGTCGTTCCCGCGTCGAATTTTGAATTTTTTACGTTGTTTGCGTAAGTCGTTCGCGAATAGGGCTGGACGTAATTTACGTTCACGTCGAAACCAATACGTCCTTGCGGCGTACTTTGGAGCAATGCACACTGGGATATCTACACGGACGGCGCATGCGCCGTTCGTAAAAACGTCAATCACGTAGGGTCACCACAATTTACATAAAACACGCCCCCCTCATCCTCATTTGAATTAGGCTCGCTTACGCCGGCCCCATTTACGCTACGCCGCCGTAACTTAGGAGGCAAGTGCTTTGTGAATACAGCACTTGCCTCTCTGATTTACGGCGGCGTAGCGTAAATACGATACGCTACGCCGCTGTAACAATGCGCCCGGCTACCTGAATCTAGCCCATTCACTTTTGGTCCTGTAAATGCATTGCCAACTAAACAAAGACACGAGCACAATACATTTATATCATTACACATTATCATTATTTTGCTAACGTTGATAATTAATGTCGTTCTGGTTTGGAAATAGATTGTTTGTTTTATATCGTTAGCATGATCTTATACAAACTTTTTATTGTCCTCTTTAAATCACAGGGGAGATTCTAGTTTGTAACGTCTCCTCCCGGAGGGGGGCACCATAAAGAACATTGGAGCGATCAGCACCTCAGCCATATTCTATGGGAATAATAGGATAGCCAATGGCTCTGCAATTAAGCCAAATGACGATGAGGATCCATTTCACTCCATGCAAATTAAAAAAAAGGATAAAAGCCACTAAGAGATAAAACAACTGCCCGCGAGGCAATGCCACATGGACGGAGTCCAGCTAAGAAAATTGAAGAAAGAAATTGATGGCTGTTCTGACAATAAAAAAACTTATCTCAAAGCTTCCTGTAGGCAAAAAAAGTCTAAGTGATAGTTTAGTGTTGTTTTAGTTACTAAATAAAAATGATGAATACTTGCAGCCAGCGCGGCTTGTCTCGTTGGAAAATACAAAATATGCCCTGATCCCCTCTCCTCAGATGCCTGATCTCCGCTGCTGCTTAGTGCCCTGATCCCCGCCGCTCCTCGGATGCCTGATCTCTGCTGCTGCTTAGTGCCCTGATCCCCGCTGCCCCAAAAATGCCCAATCTCCGCTGCTGCTTAGTGCCCTGATCCCCACCGCTCCTCAGATGCCTGATCTCCGCTGCTGCTTAGTGCCCTGATCCCCGCCGCCCCTTTGATGCCTGATCTCCGCTGCTGCTTGGTGCCCTGATCCCCGCTGCTCCAAAAATGCCCAATCTCTCCAGCTGCTTGGTGCCCTGATCCCAGCCGCTCCTCGGATGCCTGATCTCCACTGCTGCTTAGTGCCCTGATCCCCGCCACCCTTTGATGCCTGATCTCTGCTGCTGCTTAGTGCCCTGATCCCCGCCGCTCCTCGGATGCCTGATCTCCGCTGCTGCTTAGTGCCCTGATCCCCGCCGCCCCTTTGATGCCTGATCTCCGCTGCTGCTTGGTGCCCTGATCCCCGCCGCTCCTCGGATGCCTGATCTCCGCTGCTGCTTAGTGCCCTGATCCCCGCCGCCCCTTTGATGCCTGATCTCCGCTGCTGCTTAGTTCCCTGATCCCCACTGCTCCAAAAATGCCCAATCTCTGCCGCTGCTTGGTGCCCTGATCCCCGCCACTCCTCGGATGCCTGATCTCCGCTGCTGCTTAGTGCCCTGATCCCCGCCGCTCCTCAGATGCCTGATCTCCGCTGCTGCTTGGTGCCCTGATCCCCGCTGCTCCAAAAATGCCCAATCTCTGCCGCTGCTTGGTGCCCTGATCCCCGCCGCTCCTCGGATGCCTGATCTCCGCTGCTGCTTAGTGCCCTGATCCCCGCTGCTCCTCGGATGCCTGATCTCCACTGCTGCTTACTGCCCTGATCCCCGCTGCTCCAAAAATGCCCAATCTCTGCAGCTGCTTGGTGCCCTGATCCCCGCCGCTCCTCGGATGCCTGATCTCCGCTGCTGCTTAGTGCCCTGATCCCCGCCGCTCCTCAGATGCCTGATCTCCGCTGCTGCTTGGTGCCCTGATCCCCGCTGCTCCAAAAATGCCCAATCTCTGCCGCTGCTTGGTGCCCTGATCCCCGCCGCTCCTCAGATGCCTGATCTCCGCTGCTGCTTGGTGCCCTGATCCCCGCTGCTCCAAAAATGCCCAATCTCTGCCGCTGCTTGGTGCCCTGATCCCCGCCGCTCCTCGGATGCCCGCTGCATAGATGGAGTAAGTGCAGGTGATCAGCGATTTTTATTGTGACTGCGACATTATGGCGAACACTTTTGACACCATTTTGGGATCAGTGCTAAAAAAATGCAATGATTACTGTAAACAATTACACTGGCAGTGAAGGGGTAAACCACTAGGTGGCGCTGCAGGTGTTAAGTGTTCCCTAGGGAGTGATTCTTACTGTTAGGGGGCGTGGCTACACCTGACACGTCACTGACGACCGTTCCCGATCACAGGCAACGGTCATCAGTGACAGTGTCACTGGCCAGAAAAGGGGAATGCCTTGTTTACAAAGGCATTCCCCTGTTCTGCCCTTGCCAACCGCAATCGCGGGCCTCCAGGGAACATCGAGTTCCCGGGACCCGCGGCTGCACTAGCGAAGGCACGCGGCAGGCGCGCGCGTGCCCGCTGGGGGGCAGATTTAAAGGGATGTACCTGTACGCCAATCTGCCTACCCGTGCCATTCTGTCAACGTAAATAGTCGTGCGGTGGTCGGCAAGTGGGGCGCTATAGTGAGGCTCTTCTTTTTTGTTTTGTTCTTTTTGTTTTTATTGTATTTCTTGTGTGTATCTCACATTTGAGATGCAGCTTTTTAGAATTGTATTTTCCTAAAGGAGAATCTACTACTATTATCTAACATTAGCGTGTTTCTACTCTACATACATAGTTACATTGTTACATCGTTAGGTTGAAAAAAGACACAAGTGCATCCAGTTCAACCATTAAAAATAAAGTAAAAAAAAATATCATTGTTCTATATCAATATTTAACCTTTTTATTTTATATTTAATTTATTTTTATTGTACTTTTACAGCTGCAGCTTGTCGGCTTTGGCTGTCAATGTTCTCTCTTTGGAGATGGCACAGATGTTTGCATGAACTAAAAAAATGAACAAATGAAAGGGACATGTAACGGTCAGGGGTTAACACCGTTTACGATATTCCATTCCACCAACCCAAGACAGCTTATCCGACACTCCACAATCCAGCAGACACGATCCATATGGATTTTCCCAGAATAACGAGACACAAGCTCTGTTCTCTGGTTCCAAATGAATGAATACTTTAATGGTAAACTCAGCTCTTCTTATACAGTTAGCAACCAAGTATGGACAATGACTCAACTCCACCCACAACATGACACAAGGAACGTCAATACACATTCCTTTAGATGTAAGTCAGACTTTCTGGTACCGAATCTACTATAGCTGACATGGCAGCAGGGCTGTGGAGTTGGAGACGGAGTCGGAGTAAATTTTGGGTACCTGGAGTCGATGTCGGCAAACAATGCACCGACTCCAACTCCGACTCCTACTAAATTTAGATTGTCTGAACATTTAGGAGTCAAAACATTTATCTACCGACTCCACAGCCCTACATGGCAGACATCAGGACTTTTAGAGTGTGTTAACTCACAACAAATATTAGCATCAATAGAACTTTCACACAATACAGGATTAGTTAGCATAGCACCATGAAATATCTTAGGAGCCAGGCTTAAATAACGAAATAGACAATAGAATGCAATCACAGCAAGCTTTCATCATTACAGCCAGGTAGCTGAAGGTGATTAACATCAATTAACCACTTAACAGTAGCAGACTTAATTAGCACCTCAACAGTCTATGTTCCACATTGAAGGAGACACTCTCCTATTGACCTGTTGGGGTCAGAATTAACAACTTTTAATATTTCAAGATATCCTGCAATACATGAATTATCATTACTGTCCCATCTCATGTAATTCATGATATAATTTCTCAGTCATCCTATGCCCCTATTGGACAGAGGATGACCCTAGACCCAAGAGTCATTAGTGAAGCTGGCACAGGAGTACCCCGCATCCTTCAAAAGTCTCTGGGTATCACGGGCCAAATTTTGTTATAGGACAGTACAAGGAAAGTCAGGCTGAGTAGGAAGGGGCTAGATCAGGGGTTTCCAAACTTTCTAAACAAAGGGCCAGTTTACGGTCCTTCAGACTTTAGGGGGGCCAGACTAGTGCCATTGGGAGTAAAAAATGTCCAGGTGTCCAGTGGTAGTAAATAATACCATATCTTTGGTGACAGTGGGAGGACTAGTGCCCCATCGTTGGTGTTAATGGAAAGAATTGATTGTGTCAGTTGGAGGAATAGTGCCCCATTGGTGCCAGCAACAAGAATTATACCCCATTATACCGCGCGCGCTCCAGAGCGCACAGCGGGGAAACTCTGTGTTGGCCGTGTCCCTTGGACACAGTCAATCGCAGATCGCCGCGAACGGCCAATCAGAGTGGCCGTTTGCGATGCGATCTGTGCGGCCAATGAGAGATGATCTCATATGTAAACATATGAGATCATCTCTCATTGCCGTTTTACACAGAGACAGCGGTGCTGTCTCTGGAGAGGAGACCGATCTGTGTCCCTTGTACTTAGGGACACAGATCGGTCACCTCTCCAGTCACCCCCCCCCCCCACCTACAGTTAGTAACACTATGCAGGGAATACATTTAACCCCTCCCTCACCCCCTAGTGTTAACCCCTTCAATGCCAGTCACATTTATACAGTAATTAGTGCATATTTATAGCACTGATCGCAGTATAAATGTGAATGGCGCCAAAAATGTGTCAAAAGTGTCCGATGTGTCCGCCATAACGTCGCAGTCCCAATAAAAATCGCTGATCGCCGCCATTACTAGTAAAAAAAATAAATAATAAAAAATAATAATTCTGTCCCCTATTTTGTAGGCGCTATAACTTTTGCGCAAACCAGTCGCTTATTGCGATTTTTTTTTTTTTTACCAAAAATATGTAGAATACGTATCGGCCTAAACTGAGGAAAAATTATTATTTTTTTTTTATTATTATTATTATTGGGTTATTTATTATAGCAACAAGTAAAAAATATTGTATTTTTTTCAAAATTTACGCTCTTTTTTGTTTATAGCGCAAAAAATAAAAACCGCAGAGGTGATCAAATACCACCAAAAGAAAGCTCTATTTGTGGGGAAAAAAGGACGCCAATTTTGTTTGGGTGCCATGTTGCACGACCGCGCAATTGTTAGTTAAAGCGACGCAGTGCCGAAAGCTGAAATTTCACCTGGGCAGGAGGGGGGTATATGTGCCCAGTAAGCAAGTGGTTAAGTAACTATGGGAGCTCAACACAAAAAAAAAAAACTGAATATAAAAAATGTAGTTCTAAATAGTAAAATTGAATCCAAGTAACTAAATAATGAAAATGACATAAATAAATAGAAATTCAGCAAGCCGTTACATCAAAATAAAAATTATTAGAATTTATATAGAAGTCGTGGCGGTATTTTTTTTACATAAAAAGCGCAAGCCTCATGTGGATATTTCCAGCTGAACAGATGCATTGTGTATTCTGTCTCTGGCTGGTTTTCTGAATAAATCATTTGTACTTCATGAAGCCAGGTTTATACAGATCACACATCACAGCTAGAAAAACAAAAAATAAAGTCATTTCTTTGAATGTCATCTCCTGAAATGTCATAATATACTGAGTAGCGCTCACGTAGCAAAGCACAATTGATTGGACAGCTGAGATAATTTCAAAGAAATTATTTATGGCAGGAATCTAAAAAAAACCTCTTCAAAGATCGTCGCTGTGTCATAATGGAGGGGTTGCCGCGCTTCATCGGAGTCTTGTGCTCCCGCCACGGAATTTGTTGGTGAACAAGTTGGGGGGGGGGGGGGGGGGGACACACAAAGAATAACCCATATTAGATATTCTCAACCTGAGGAACCCTTGAAATAATTTTCAGGTCTTGGGGAACCCCTAATAAAACCAATTCATTGGGGTCAGTGTAAAAATGTCTATTACATCGGTGGCCAGTGGGAAGTACACTATATTACCAAAAGTATTGGGACACCTGCCTTTACACGTGTGCGCACATGAACTTTAATGGCATCCCAGTCTTAGTCCATAGGGTTCAATATTGAGTTGGCCCTCCCTTTGCAGCTATAACAGCTTCAATTGAAAACGGTGGTTTGGCAGATGGACTTTATGGGCACAACACGATTACGTAACAAAATTCTTAAGCTTTATTAAAAAGACATACAATACAATTTAAGAAAAATTAACAGTGAATAGTATAGCAAAACTATTCATGACAAAAACAATGAATCATAATAAACACACCGGGGCAGATCCTCGTACAATTGCATGGGCGCAGCTTATGTGAGATACGCTACGCCGCTGTAACTTACTTTTTTAATCTTTGAATCCACAAAGAATTCGCACTGTAAGTTACGGCGGCGTAGTGTATCTCTTGCGGCGTAATGGCCCGTAATTCAAATCGGCGAGGAGGGGGCGTGTTTCATTTAAATGAAGTGCGTCCCCACGCCGAACGAACTGCGCATGCGCCGTCCCTAAATTTCCCGCCGTACATTGCGCTAAATGACGTCGCAAGGACGTCATTGTTTTGACGTGGACGTAAATTACGTCCAGCCCCATTCACGGACGACTTACGCAAACAAAATAAAATATTTTCAAATTCGACGCAGGAACGACGGCCATACTTAAAGCGGGAGTTCACCCATTTAAAAAAAAAAAAAAAATCTCCCCTTAGCTTCCTGCTCGTTCGGTCTAGGGGAATCGGCTATTTATATTAAAATAGGTGCAGTACTTACCCGTTTTCGAGCTGCATCTTCTTCCGTCGCTTCCGGGTATGGGTCTTCGGGAGCCGGCGTTCCTTCTTGAGTGACAGCCTTCCGAGAGGCTTCCGACGGTCGCATCCATCGCGTCACTCGTAGCCGAAAGAAGCCGAACGTCGGTGCGGCTCTATACTGCGCCTGCGCACCGACGTTCGGCTTCTTTCGGAAAATCGTGACGCGATGGATGCGACCGTCGGAAGCCTCTCGGAAACCTGTCAATCAAGAAGGACCGCCCATTCCCGAAGCCCATACCCGGAAGCGACGGAGAGGATGCGTCTCGTAAACGGGTAAGTACTGCACATATTTTTAAATAAATTGCCGATTCCCCTAGTAATAACGAGCAGGAAGCGAAGGGGGAAAAGTGCCCTCTAAGGGTGAACCCCCGCTTTAACATTGCGTACGCCACCAAATAGCAGCTTTAACTATACGCCAAAAAAAGCCGAACGGAAACGACGTAAAAGAATGCGACGGCTGCTCGTACGTTCGTGGATCGTCGGAAATAGCTAATTTGCATACTCGACGCGGAATACGACGGGAACGACACCCAACGGACGCCGAAGAATTGCATCTAAGATCCGAAGGCGTACGAAGACGTACGCCTGTCGGATCTAACCCAGAAGCCGTCGTATCTTGTTTTGAGGATTCAAAACAAAGATATGACGCAGGAAATCACTAGATACGCCGGCGTACTCTCTTTGTGGATCTGCCCCACCACCTAACAATCCATATATGAATTGATCAACTGAATTGTGTGACACAAGGTCACCTCCTACAGAATAATAGTAGATAGTGATATGGCAGTGGTTGATAAAGGCGGTGTGTCGTATGTGGCTCAAATCTTAACTCGACATGTTGCGCAAATTTAATCGCTTCCTCAGGAGTTTTGATGTGATATCTATAGAATAAAAAGTTAGACCAGGTAGCGCTTTTAAAAGATTTATTAAATAGACATTCCAAAACCAGTAAAATTCGCACTCACAAACAACTCAGATCACAACAGCATTGAATATATCATGAACCGTCAACACAGTGGATACTCGGCGTCTCCTACCGCACACTGCTTCCTGTAGCACCGGGATGACTGCTCACGATCCCAGTCCTGTCTGACGGCTACCAGTCACTTTACTTGGCTTCACCCTGACTAGTTTCGTCGTGTTGACATCATCAAAGGGTCTTCGTCAACACGACGAAACTAACCGCCAAACCACCGTTTTCAATTATTCAATTTTCGGGACGTGGCACCTCTTACAATCCATCATATCCCTAGTACCACTCTGGGATTATGTGACCCCCATTTATTCATATAACAGCTTCAGCTCTTCTGGGAAGGCTGTCCACTGTCTTGGCCCCTTACTTCCAGTGAAGGGAACTCTTAAGGCGTCAGCATACCAAGACATTTTGGACAATTTCATGCTCCCAACTTTGTGGGAACAGTTTGGGGATGGCCCCTTCCTGTTCCAACATGACTGCGCACCAGATCACAAAGCAAGGTCCATAAAGACATGGATGAGCGAGAAACGTAGAGATCTAGTTGGTCTAGTGTCTGACCGCACAAATGTGCTTCTGGAAGAATGGTCAAACATTCACATAGACACACTCCTAAACCTTGTGGACAGCCTTCCCAGAAGAGTTGAAGCTGTTATAGCTGCAAAGGGTGAGCCAACTCACTACTGAACAGTAAAAGACTAAAGCCTCATACACACGATCGGACTTCAAACAAACTTTTCTGTGGATTTTTGTTCGAAGGGAGTTGGCCGTGAACTTGGTATGCATGCACACGGCAGGACTTTTTCAGCAAACTTTCCCCAAATCACGTGTTTTTTCTGCTCTTATCTGCTCTTTACCGCCACCTTTTGGTCAACTTCTGCTATTGTTGGTTGATTTTAACATTGGTTCTGAGCATCCGATGAACTTCTGTACACACGATAGGATTTTGCACCGTAGGACTTTTGTTGCCAAAAAGTTTGTCCGTTTGTAGAGCGAACATTTGTCCGATGAAAACCGAAAAAGTTTGTCCGATGGAGCGTACAGTCGGATTTTTCTTCTGTTCATGGACGGACACAGCAGCCTTTGACCTTAGGGTTATGCACCTTAAGGTCAAAGGCTGCTGTGTCCGTCCATGAACTCAGAGAAATGGATTTTACGGTGAGTACAAAAATCCTATTTTTTTGAAAACCTGCTCATTTTGAAGCTTGTTGTCAAAAAGTCAGACCGTGTGTATGGGCCTTAAAGGAGTTGTAAAGTAAAAAAAAAAATTCACCTTAATGCAATCTATGCATTAAGGTGAAAAAACATCTGATGCTGCCCCCCGAGCCCTCCTTATACTTACCTGACCCCTCGAAAGACCCGCGTGCGGTCCCAAAATCCTCTTCGCCGCTTAGTCTGGCCGCTAATTGGCTAGAGCAGATGGATTAAGAGCAGCGCAGCCATTGGCTGGTGCTGCTGTCAATCACATCCAGTGACGTGGCGCGCCCAGGGGTGGGGCCGAGTGATATGGCCGCTCGCTGTATCACGGGAGCGCTCCCGCAATTACTCACCACCATGCGAGCTCTCTCGCATGACTGTGGTCAGTACTTGCGGGGAGGACCAGAGACAGCCGCCGAGGGACCCCAGAAGACGTGGATTGGGGCCACTCTGTGCAAAACGAACTGCACAGTGGAGGTAAGTATATCATGTTTGTTATTTTAAAGGAATTTGTTTTTTTCCTTTACTAACCCTTTAAGACTGGGATGCAATTAAAGTTCATGTAAAGGCAGGTGTCACAATACTTTTGACAATATACCGTATGTTGCCCTTACATTGGTGGTCAGAATGCCACCCTTACAATGAGCTAAAATGATCAATGATGTCATGCCGCTGACTCTACCTATTGGTGTTGGCACCGGAAATATGCAGGCGTCATCAAATGGGATGTCAATCAGCCACAGCTCAAGGAACCCCATTGCAATTTCTGGTGGGCCCCTAGGGTTTCATTGGACCCTGGTTGAGAATAGCTGACCCATATTAAAGACCAAAGAAAGGGGACCTAACCTTGGGGGACAACGCTGAACACCAATAATAGAGGATCTAGCGCCTCGGTTTGTAACATCAGGGGATCCCTTGGTCTGAGGGGGAAAACAAAACCAGATAGCCCTTGCATGGCAGGGACAAATGGCTACTGCCTAAAGGACGTGCACAAGGAAAATGTTGTAATAAAGAAAAATGTTTGTGTGTTGTAATATATTACTCAGTCCACATATCCAGGTCAAACAATTCTTGGTTCTTTTCCAGAGAGATAGGCTTTAATTGAAAGATGTGGCCCACAGCATACAATAAATGATGACAGATATCAGGGCATCCTAAGATATCATCCAGCTGCAATATTGACCTACATAGACAAAAAAAAAAGAGATTTAAAAAAATTTAATCTCAGAGGGTCATAATTATTTCATACAGACTCTGGCCTAGATTCACGTAGGGCGGCTTTACGTTGTGCGGGCGTAGCGTATCTTATTTACGCTACGCCGCCGCTACTTAGAGAGGCAGGTGCTGTATTCACAAAGCACTTGCGTTCTAAGTTACGGCGGCGTAGCGTAAATCGGCCGGCGTAAGCGCACGTAATTCAAAGTAGGCAGGTCGTGGGCGTGTTGAATTTAAATTAAGCGTGACCCCATGTAGATGCATGGCCGAACGAACGGCGCATGCGCGTGCATGCTCAGTATCACGTCGTATTTATGCCCAAAGATACGCCGGCGGCTCAATGCCTGTGACGTGAACGTAACCTACGCACAGCCCCATTCACATACGACTTACGTAAACGACGTAAAAAGATACGCTTGTTCCGACGTCCATACCTTGCATGGGCTGCGCCACCTAGATACCAGCTTTATCTTTACGCCGGCGTATGTCTTATGTAAACGGCGTAACTAATTGCGACGGGCGTACATACGTTCGTGAATCGGCGTATCTTGCTCATTTACATATTCAACGCGGAAATCAACGGAAGCGCCACCTAGCGGCCAGCGTAAATATGCACCCCAAGATACGACGGCGTAGGAGACTTATGCCGCTCGTATCTTGGCCAAATCTATGTGTAACTGATTCTATGATTCAGACGCATAGATACGACGGCGGCCATTCAGACTTACGACGGCGTATCTGGAGATACGCCGTCTTAAGTCTTTGAGAATCTGGGCCATAGAGCCAAAAATAAAATAAAAAAGACAGACGATAAAATAAATAAAAAAAGATTAAAAAATATATAAAATTTAAAAAAAAGTATATATAAAGATAACAAAAAAGGAAAGATATAAAATACAGACTCTGGTCTCAGAGGGTAATAATTATTTCATACAGGCGTAGAGAGACAAAAAAAAAGATAGACAAATAAATACATTAAAAAAAAGAATAAAAAAAACATGAAATAAAAAACAAAAGTATATATAAAGATAAAAATAAGGAAAATTTTTAAATACAGACCGGTCTCAGAGGGACATAGTTAAATAAAGGGAGATGATGAGAGACTGCGGAAATGGTACAAGAGATGATCAGAGACTGCCTGCTCTGGAGGGTGGTTCTCCTGTCTCGGTCCGGTGTCCATCTTCGGCGGGTCCGGCGTCCTTCGGCGGCATCCTCCCGCTCGTTTCCCGCCACGACTTTGAATACTGCGCCCGCATATAGCGAGCGCAGTACACTCGTGAATCTTCGGGCAGGCTCGGGCGCCTCTCGCACTGACGTCCTGTACGCTCAGGACGTCAGTACGAGAGGCGCAGAGACTGCCCGAAGATTCACGAGTGTACTGCGCTCGCTATATGCGGGCGCAGTATTCAAACTCATGGCGGGAAAGCGGGTATCGGCGTATATCGCGCACCCACGATTTTGCCCTGATTTTCAGGGCAAAATAGTGCGCGGTATACGCCGATAAATACGGTAGATGCCCATGCTGAGTAGAGAAATCTCCTTGGTGTATAATCCATGGGATCCTTTAAAGGGTTAAAATAAAGCTTGACATGTTTCGCGATATGTGCAATCACTTCCTCAGGAGCTTCTAAGTTATAGAGAGAAAGAACATATCTCAATTAAATAACTTACAATAATGTATATCTTAACATGATCAAAAAAAGCGTTGCCCCCTCTTGCTCCGCCACTGATACAATACATAGATTCATGCATTGCATGAATCTATTTATTGCCGCCGAATATTCAGATAGCCGGCCACCTGGTGAGCGCCGGCCATCTGAATAATGGCAGCTGGTTGGCTGTGGAAATGCCTATGTTCAAAAATAGCTTGACCTCTTGACCTATGGCATGCATGATACAACAATGCCATCTAGAGGTTGAATTGGGAAATGTTTCTCCTATTGAAAGACATTATTGAGAATGGGGCAACGCACATGTGGAGACGGTAAAACTTTCTAAATAAAAAGGCCAGCAACCTAAGCTGAAGGAGGGCTCCATAATGAGATAACAACAAGGAAACTTCACAGGACCAAAGAAGAAACCACACCCGAGGATGATGTTATGGCTCGATCTCTTGAAATCACTTGTGGAGTAAGCCTGGAGCATTGGTTTTCTGCAGAGATTGTGGAGCCACTATAACCTGAGCTAAATTACCTTTAGCGTATTCCTATTGTATAGATGGGTGCAGGGCCAAAACTAGAGTCACAGGCGCCTGGGTGCAGAAATATTTCTGGCGCCCCCACATGGGCGTGGTCATTTTACTAACTCCTCCCCTTTACAAATGTTTTTATGGCAATGACATCAGAGATGCTCCCCCACAAAGTCTTCATTACCCTGGGATCCTTACATGATCTCTTAACAATGAACAAAATACAGGAAGAGAAGCAGAGTACTTTATTGGGACCTGGAGGGGGGCCTCTGTGATGGAGACAGAGAGGGCTTCTGTTAGAAAGACCCCCAGACATACTACAGACATGATACAGGAGATGGTCAGTTTGCTTAGTAAATGCACATTAATACACCCTAGTAGGTAGATTCAGAGAGAAGTGCCTAAACTTGCGGTGGCGTAGCTTAGCGTGTTTAGGCTACGCCGCCGTAAGTTAGCTAGGCAAGTACATGATTCTCAATGTACTTGCCTGCTATGTTACGGCGGCGTAGCCTAAAGCGGGCGGGCGTAAGGGCGCCAAATTCAAATGTGTGTTAGGGGGGCGTGTTGTATGCTAATTGTGCTTGATCTTACGTTTTTTACATTTTTTGTTAACTGCTCATGCGCCGGGCGCCTACATTTCCCAGTGTGCATTGCGGCTAAGTACGCTGCACGGGCCTATTGATTTCGACGTGGACGTAAACGACATAAATCCCGATTCACGGACGACTTACGCAAACAACGTAAAAAAATCGAATTTCAACGCGGGAACGGCGGCCATACTTGACATTACTATTCCACTAGGGCCTAGCTCTAACTTTAGGCGGCCTATCTCTTACAGAAACGGCGTAAAAGTACTGCGTTGGCCGGGCGTATGTTTGTGAATCGGCGTATCTCCTCATTTACATATTCTACGCCGACCGCAATGGAAGCGCCACCTAGCGGCCATCCAAAATATTGCAATCTAAGATAGGACGCGCAAGCCGTCGTATCTTAGATATGTTTAAGCGTATCTCTGTTTGAGCATACGCTTAAACATACGGCGGCATAGATTCTGAGTTAGGTCGGCTTATCTACTGATAAGCCGGCCTAACTCTTTGTGAATCTACCTATAGACCTTTAATTGCTCCCTTGGGTTTACTGCAAGAACCTTAAAAGATGCAAAGCTAAACAGACGTCCAACAAGCTTATACAAGTGTGATGACCAGGAGTCCACAAACATTTGGCCAGATGGATTGCCTTTTCAATATATATTTGTTCCTATACTGCTTTCAAGGCCATCTCACCAGGATACAAATGTCTCTTGGTGGACCTAAAGAGCCCTACAGAGCAATTTCGGCCATTACCTTACACCATTTCCATGTGAACCCTTCCAGCGTCCGCTGTGCTAGATTCCCCCCCCCCCCCCCCCCGCTGTTGCCTGCTAATGCATAATGAAAAGCCGCACACGACAGAAGGCAAATTAGAAAATATTCTAACAGACTGGAAAAGAAACAGAACTTTCCTAAGGGGAACCATTACAATTACATTACAGGCGCTCCGGAGTGAAAGGGTGAATTATTTACCGTCATATTTCGAAGGTAGAATTTTAATTAAGCACTTCACACTGGCTGCATTTCCAGGGCTGAGCTGCGAATATGCCGCTGTTTGATTTACAGTTATGGGTAGCAATTTGGAGGGGAGAGAAAAACTCGAGATATTTCATGTCCAGCAGGTGTACAGGGAATGTGGGCTGAAGCTCGGATTCCCAGCCTCTTGGGTATTCCTGGTTGTTGTTACATAGATTTGAATGTTCCAAAGCCACAGTTGAAATAGGTGTCATCCCTGTCATCCCTAACTGAATGAGTGTGCTGTGTGAACTGTGTATCATAAACAATTGACATTTTTCTATTAATAAAATACTTGTTTTCAATGGCTTTTTATCCTTTGATGCATATCGGTGGCGCGGATCTCCTGCAGCCTCAACACTCCAGAGATGATGGTGATGGTTGTTGATGATGAGATGCTGACAGCAGTGGCGGAACTACCAGGGTCACAAAGGTCGCACTTGTGACCAGGCCCTGGTGTTCCGCCACAGTGGAAGGGGGGTCAGGACAGCAGGGAGGGGGCCCGCCATAGAACATTTGGGACCGTTGTATGACTTTCTTGTAGTTTCCGTGAGACTTCCTTGTGACTTTTGTGATTTAACATTGCAGTCTAATGCCGCGTACACACGATCATTTTTCGGCATGTAAAAAACGTAGGGCCAGATTCCCAAAAGAGATACGACGGCGTATCTCCTGATACGCCGTCGTATCTCTGTGTTCCGGCCGTCCTAACTATGCGGCTGATTCATAGAATCAGTTATGCATAGATAGCCAGAAGATCCGACAGGTGTAATTGAATTACACTGTCGGATCTTAACCACTTTAGCCCCGGGCCTGTTTTTCAGAGTCGGTGTTTACGAGACAAAACCATTTTTTTTTGCTAGAAAATTACTTAAAACCCCCAAACATTATATATTTTTTTTTTCTAACACCCTAGAGAATAAAATGGAAGTCATTGCAATACTTTTTGTCACACCGTATTTGCGCAGCGGTCTTACAAGCGCACTTTTTTTGGAAAAAATTCACTTTTTTAAATGAAAAAATAAGACAACAATAAATTTGGCCCAATTTTTTTATATATTGTGAAAGATAATGTTACGCCGAGTAAAATGATACCCAACATGTCACGCTTAAAAATTGTGCCCGCTCGTGGCATGGCGTCAAACTTTTACCCTTAAAAATCTTGATAGGCGACGTTTAAAAAATTCTACAGGTTGCATTTTTTGAGTTACAGAGTAGGCCTAAGGCTAAAATTATTGCTCTAACGATCGCGGCGATACCTCACTTGTGTGGTTTGAATACCGTTTTCATATGTCGGCGCTACTCGCGTATACGTTCGCTTCTACTCGCGAGCTCGTCGGGACGGGGCGCTTTAAAAAAATTTTTTTTTGCTTTTCGCATTTATTTTTATTTATTTTAGAATTTTTAACACTGAAAAAAAAAAAAAAAAAATTATCACTTTTATTCCTATTACAAGGAATGTAAACATCCCTTGTAATAGAAAAAAGCATGACAGGTCCTCTTAAATATGAGATCTGGGGTCAAAAAGACCTCAGATCTCATATTTGGGCTTAAATGCAAAAAAAAAAAAAAAAAATTTGGAAATGTCATTTTTTCAAATGACAAAAAAAAAAATGTTTCTTTAAGACGCTGGGCGGGACTGACGTTTTGACGTCACTTCCGCCCAGCGGAGCTATGGGGACGGGCGAAGGAGATTTTTCCTTCAGTCTCGTCCCCAGTCACCATCCGGATGGTCGCGATCTCCTCCGCCGCTACCGACGGCTCCGGTAAGCGGCGGAGGGCGCGGGAGAGCGGCGGGAGGGGGGGGGGCCCTCTCCCGCCACCGATAACGGCGATCTCGCGGCGAATTCGCCGCGGAGACCGCCATTATCGTTAACACGGCCGCCCACAGAAGAGATGAATATCTCGATTGTGGCAGCAGCTGCTACCGTTACCGAGATATTCATCTCTAAAGTGATGACGTATAACGGCGGTTGGCGGTCGGCAAGTGGTTAAGGAGGCAATTCTAGGCCGGCCGCTAGGTGGCGAGGCCATTGCGGTCGGCGTAGAATATGCAAATGACTATGAACGTCCGCGCTGCCCGTCGATCTAACTTTACGTCGTTTCTGTCGAGTTACGCCGCAAAAAATTAGGGCTGAGCCCTAGTTGTTCTAAGCCATGTTAAAGCGGGGGTTCACCCGCACATGACACTATTTCCCCCTAGATTAATGCTCGTTTTGTCTAGGGGAATCGGCTAGTTGTTTTAAAATATGAGCATTACTTACCGTTTACGAGATACATCCTCTCCGTCGCTTCCGGGTATGGGCTGCGGGACTGGGCGTTCCTATTTTGATTGACAGTCTTCCGAGAGGCTTCCGACGGTCGCATCCATCGTGTCACGATTTTCCGAAAGAAGCCGAACGTCGGTGCGCAGGCGCAGTATAGAGCCGCACCGACGTTCGGCTTCTTTCGGCTACTAGTGACGCGATGGATGCGACCGTCGGAAGCCTCTCAGAAGACTGTCAATCAAGAAGGAACGCCCGCTCCCGAAGACCCATACCCGGAAGCGACGGAGGAGATGCATCTCGAAAACGGTAAGTACGGCTCATATTTTAAAACAACTAGCCGATTCCCCTAGACACAACGAGCATGAAGCTAAGGGGAAAAGATAAAAAAAAACATCATTGGGTGAACTCCCGCTTTAAGTATGGCCGTCGTTCCTGCGTCGAAATTTAAAAAAACACGTAGTTTGCGTAAGTCGTCCGTGAATGGCGCTGGACGCCATTTACGTTAACGTCTAAACAAATGACGTCCGTGCGACGTCATTTAGCGCAATGCATGTCGGGTAATTTACCCAACGGAGCATGCGCAGTACGTTCGGCGCGGGAACGCGCCTAATTTAAATGGTGCCCGCCCCATTCGAATTGGGCGGGCTTGCGCCGAGCGCATTTACGTTACACCGCCGCAAGTTTACAGGTAAGAGTTTTGAGAAACAGGCACTTACGCTGTAAACCTGCGGCGGTGTAACGTAAATCAGATACGTTACGCTGCCGTGGAGCAACGTAATTGTATCTGAATCTAGCCCGTAGTTTTTAAAAAATGTCATTTAAAATGATCCTGTGTGGGCTTCACATTATTTTTCGGGTTCTGAAAAACGACAAAAAAAAAAATTCGAACATTTTTTAACGACGTTTTAAACAATGTCGTTTTTCGGATTGTAAAAAATGATCGTGCGTGGGTTAAAACGACGTTGAAAACCAGCGCATGCTCAGAAACAAGTTATGAGACGGGAGCGCTCGTTCTGGTAAAACTACCGTTCATAATGGAGTAAGCACATTCATCACGCTGTAACAGACAGAAAAGCGCGAATCGTCTTTTACTAAAACGGAATCAGCTAAAGCTGCCCAAAGGGCGGCGCCATCCAAATGGATCTTCCCCTTTATAGTGCCGTCGTACGTGTTGTACGTCACCGCGCTTTGCTAGAGCATTTTTTTTTAACGATTGTGTGTAGGCAACGTTGTTTTAATGATGAAGTTGGAAAAAACGTTGTTTTTTCTAGAGGCTGAAAACGTTGTTTTTTACAACATGAAAAATGATCGTGTGTACGCGGCATAAGGCACTCAAATTGAACTAAAAGTTGGAGAAAAGTAGTGTAGAAACCCTTTTTTTCCCCTTAACCACTTCAATACCCGCCCATAGTCAAATGACGTCCACAGGAGGGATCTCCCATCCTGAGTGGACGTCACATGATGTCCTGGGCTTCCCAGCTGTAAACACACAGATCCACATCCTGTCAGAGGTGAGGAGACCGATGTGTGTTCCCAGTACAGAGGAACACAGATCAGTCCCCTCCCCTTGTGAGTCCCATCCCCCTACAGTTAGAATCACTCCCAGGGAACATATGTAACCTCTTGATCGCCCCCTAGTGTTAACCCCTTCCCTGCCAGTCACATTTACACAGTAATCAGTGAAGTTTTATAGCACTTATCGCTGTATTAATGTGAATGGTCCCAAGAAGATGTCAAAAGTGTCCGATATGTCCGTCGCAAAAAAAACGCAGATTGCCGCCATTACTAGTAAAAAATAAATAAAAATGCAATAAACCTATCCCCTATTTTGTAGACGCTATAAATTTTGCGCAAACCAATCAATATGCGCTTATTGCAATTTTTTTTACCAAAAACATGTAAAAGAATACTGTGGAAAAAATGATTTTTTTTTAAATGTGATATTTATTACATTTAAAAAGTAAAAAATATTAATATTGCGTTTTTTTCAAAATTGTCGCTCATCTTTTGTTTATAGCACAAAAAATAAAAACCACAGAGGTTATCAAATACCACCAAAATAAAGCTCTATTTGTGGGGGGGGGGGACATAAAGATTTAATTTTGGAGTGGTTAAAGAGGGGCTCCAGGCTCCGCCCCAAGAAAGGACACTTACTTGTCCAGGGATTCAGGGATGTCATCACCTGAGCCCATTTTTTTTATTATTATTATATCATAATTTTTATTAATATCAATTAAAGTTTACAACACATTAAAACAGAAAAATCCAAATACGTTCATATTCAACAAAAAATAAAGTAAAAAAAAGCGGGGGTGGGGGCAACACTATTATACCACCAGTCATTCTCCTATTAAATATACTCTTACTTGTATATCATCTATTACATATTGATACAGCAAGATCTGGAAGACCAAGAAAAATATCAGACAGAACAGCTCGCAGGATTGTGAGAAAAGCAATTCAAAACCCACGTTTGACCGCATGATCCCTCCAGAAAGATCTGGCAGACACTGGAGTTGTGGTACACTATTCCACTATAAAGAGATTCTTGTACAAATATGGTCTTCATGGAAGAGTCATCAGAAGAAAACCTCTTCTACGTCCTCACCACAAAAATCAGTGTTTGAACTTTGCAAATGAACATATAGACAAGCCTGATGCATTTTGGAAACAAGTTCTGTGGACCGATGAGGTTAAAATAGAACTTTTTGGCCGGAATGAGCAAAGGTACATTTGGAGAAGAAAGGGCACAGAATTTAATGAAAAGAACCTCTGTACAACTGTGAAGCATGGGGGTGGATCAATCATGCTTTGGGGTTGTATTGCAGCCAGTGGCACAGGGAACATTTCACGAGTAGAAGGAAAAATGGATTCAATAAAATTTCAGCAAATTTGGGATGGTAACTTGATGCCATCTGTGAAAAAGCTGAAGTTAAAGAGAGGATGGCTTCTACAAATGGATAATGATCCTAAACACACCTCAAAATCCACGGGGGATTACATCAAGAGGCGTAAACTGAAGGTTTTGCCATGGCCTTCACAATCTCCTGACCTCAAAATAATTGAAAATCTATGGATAGACCTTAAAAGAGCAGTGCGTGACAGACAGCCCAGAAATCTCAAAGAACTGGAAGACTTTTGTAAGGAAGAAAGACAGCCCGGAGCTAGGACCAAGGGGACTCGGTGGAGGGCCAACATGACTCAGTGAACAGGGCACAAATTAACCATTGGCTGCTCAGGGGGCGGGGGGCAGAGAGAGGAGTTGATAAAATGGTAAGTCCCCGTCCCCAGGGCAAGCAGAGCGCGCAGGAAAGTTCCCACCCACCCTCCCCTGTTGTTGATGTTCCTTTTCGGTGGTTTGAGTTGTATGTCAGTGTTGTGGTGTTGCGTGTTGTTTGTGTTTGCTTGTTTTTCCGTAGGTTTGCAAGGGATTGTCGTGGCAGCGAGGTTTGGTCTCTGCGGGTGAAGGAGGAGCCGCGTTAAAATAAATGATTGAAGACCTGTCGGTGACAGGGGATATGATGATGCCCAGAAAACGGAGGTTACCTGGGGAATGAGTATGGAGCACTGCAGTCGGGAGGGTCTTTGAGCCAGCATCGGCTTGAGGCCTGTCAGAAGGGCACGAGGGACCGCAGTGCAATAGAGAAGTTATATGGTTATATGTATATATGTTTATATATACAGTTAGTGTTTTACAGTTAGAGGCTTTTGCCTGCGGAGACCAACGTCAGTTCAGTTAGTATGACAGGTGTGTTTACGTTAAAAATTTTAAATTATTATTACCTTTAATAAAACAGGCTGCTACGGCCTATTATTTACCCAACAAAATGGTGTGGTCTCCATGTTAATGGGGAAGAAGGTTGGGGGTTGGTTATGGGTAAATTAAATTGGGTTAGTAGTACATCTGTTATACTAGAGTCATGGGCAAAGATTCCTCAAACAAGAATTAAAAGACTCTTGGCTGGCTACAAAAAGCGTTTACAAGCTGTGATACTTGCCAAAGGGGGCAGTACAAGATATTAACTCTGCAGGGTGCCCAAACTTTTGCAAACGCCATTTTTTTGTTTTCTGTCATTTTGAAAGTGTAAATGATGGAAATAAAATCTAACTTTTTTTTGACATATTATAAGAATGTCTAATCTGTAATTTGATGCCTTTTGGAGATGTTTCCATCTTTCATTGGCTTCGTTATGCACATTAATACAAATTTTTACCTGGGGTGCCCAAACTTTCGATCCCCACTGTATATACAGTTTGTAACAAAATGAACAATGACTCACCCCCACCCACAACATGACACAAGGAGCCCAATACACATCTTTTGGGTACACTTTCTGGCACCAGGTCTGACATAATTTACATGAGCTAATTAACTACAGCTGATAAGTCAGACATCTGACCTTTATACTGCCTGTTAACTCACAATACACATTTATCATCAATAGAACTTCACACAATACAGTGTCAATTAGCACAACACAATGAAAGGTTCTTAGAAGCCATACTAAGATTAATTTACATCACAGTAGCAGACGACATTAACACTTAACAGTCTGTGTTCCCACATTGAATGAGTCACTCTTTCAATTAACCTGTTGAGTTCAGAATCAACAACCTGTAAATAGTTCTTACAGACATCCTTGAATATATTGTGGATTACAAACAATCCAAGATATGTCCATTATTTCCTGGCTCATACTTTGTAAGAGCTTCTGGGTCCCACGGGCCCTCCCGTTACAGCTGCGATTGGCGACGTTCGACTCTGCTCGACTCCGACGCCCCCCACCTCAGGCCAAAAGTGGTACTGCACACCGCTTTGGCCTGAATCGTGCTCGTGTTGCAAGACAACACTCGCAAATTGAGTTACGTTTTTTAAATTACAGTGCTTGTATTGCGAAACGCTCGTTAACCAATTTACTAGTAAACCGAGGTTCCAATGTATTCTTGAAATGTAAACAATGTAAAACTTTCCTGCTGAAGTGCCACTTATACATATTAAATAATTTCACTGCAGGAGACAGTGGCCTTTCATTCTTCTACAACACATGGTAGAAAATGTGGACACGTAATATTGTTTTATTTACCAGACTGGACCAATGGCGCTCTGAAGAATGGGACCGACCAAGGCGCCATAGGTAAGCCTTCATTACCCAAGTCTCGCCCCTCCTGCTGAGTCTCTCCGGGACCCGCGGTAGTATTGAATGACTGGTGTCTCGATCTCTCCTGTGCAGTGATATGTTTTTGCTGATCCTGATGTTGTGTGTCTATAAACGCATGCACCCTGCTGCTCTTTGCTCTGTTTTAAAGCTAATCCCTGTGTCTAGAAGCTGAACTAATGTGAACTTGAGTGGGAGGATTCTGTAACCACGCCAGCTTCTATCTCTTTTCTCACAAACAGAACTAATTTGTTATCGGAGAACTTGTTCTCACAGTGGGAAGATTTGTTGTTGGGGATTTATTGTGGTGTTGGTAGTTTGGCAGCTTGTGTTTGTGATCTGGCTGTTGAGGAAGTGGTACAAAGAGGAACAGTTGCAGGTCTAGCAGAAAGATTGCAGGTGAGAGTCAGGGGTCAAGTCCTGGGGAAAAAAGTGTGGGAACTCCCACCCAAGATCCACTCAAAAAAAAATTGATACGCTCCTATGAATAATTACTAAACCGCATGTTTTTTTTTCCGATCCACTGTACCTTAGTAATCCTTTATGTTACTGGCCGCTTCTTGTATATGGATTCATCGGGTAGTGTGCGGGTATTCCGTCACTTCCTTTAAGCAAGTTCTTTCTAAATCCCACGATAACTCGCGGCAGACCTCCGCAATGTCTCCTGGGAACAATGACAAAAGCTCCCAGGAGAAATTGCGGCATCGAGGAAGTGACGGAATACCCGCATACTACCCGATGAATCCATATACAGGAAGCGGCCAGTAACATAAAGCATTATTAAGGTTCACCTGCCCCTGACAGTGACTCGAGCTGGGCATCGCCGCTTAGTGAAGGATTGGCTCGGGCGGCTGGGCTGTTCTCGTCCTGCAAAGGGAACTGCGTTCCTGCTGTGAAAAAAGTGCAGGAACTCCGTTCCCACGCGTTCCCGCAGGACTTGAGCCCTGGTGAGAGTAAACAATTAGTGCACAGGTTGTAAGCATGGGCAATGCGAAAATAAGTGCTGTAGTAGAGTAGGGCAGAGTAGGGTGGAGACCAGGTATGGGAAAGTGAGAAAGAGCTCTTAGCTTGACCGATAGACATGTGCACAACAAAAAAAATTAAAAAAATTTGTTTCGTCTTGTTCCGTAGATTCATAAAGATTCGTAATTTCGTAAGACGCAAGTTTTCCTATTCAGATCCGTTCGTATTTTGTAAGATGCAAGTTTTCCTATTCTGACCCGTTCGTATTTTCGCAACAGTTTTATTTTCGTTTATACTGAACTATTCGTAATTCTGTCTGATTTATTTTCGTTGATTCGAAATTCGTAATTTTGTTAGATAATAATTTTCATTTAATGGATTTCGTAAATTTTGTACTTTCGTAAATACATTGCGGCGCGGTCATTTGCAATCTCATATTTTAGTTTCATTTTCAACACACGGCTAATCCATATTAAGATAGACTTTCTCTTAAGCCCCGTACACACGGTTGGACTTTTTGACAACAAACTTCAAAATTTGCGTTTTCCGAAAAATCCGACCGTGTGTACGCTCCATCGGGCAAACTTTTTCAGTTTCAAAAGTCCGGCCAACTCCCTTCCGACAAAAATCCACGGAAAAGTTTGTTTGAAGTCCGATCGTGTGTACGAGGCTTTACACTGTACAATGTGACTCAGCACAAAAGAGATAAGCTGATTGGCTAAGATATTAAGTAATTACTCACTAACTACACTTTCCAGTGCCCATTCGAAAGAACGATACGAGTACACAAATTTACGAACAGACAAAGAAACGGAATTACCAAACACACAAATGAAAATATGAACATACGAATGAAAATACGAACAGACAAAGGATTTAAAATACGGAATGCAAATCGTTCGTTATAGATGTCATTTTCGTTCTTTTGCTGTTTCGGGGTTTCGTATTTTAGTAAGATTGTCCAATCATACGTTCGTATTTTCGCTTGTTCGTTATTTTGCTTATTCGTAATTCCGTAATTTTCATATTTTGGTTCTTTCAGCTTTTCAGATGTTCGAATTGATACGAATGTACGAAAACTAACAATTTCGTACGAAAATCCATTTGTTACAAACGGGAACGCACATGTCTATTGACCACTCCTCCACCCAGACACCCCAATCAGGAGCACGCTGCGCCCAGCAGGAGAGCTGCATCCCCCAACATTGCTCAGATTTTAACCAGAAATCATAGTGTCAGTCTAAGTACTTAGAATAGATTGATATTTAAAGAATATAGAAGGATAAAATAAGAAAACATAAAATAAGGAATGTTCCCACAGCACTACAATGCCTCCAACAGGTCAACTTTGTGGGGAGAATTTAGCTATCCTGTGGGGTGTCAGATACCATCTAAAGAGGATTTTCTGTGATAATTCCCACAGGTTTACACTCTTTGTTGCAGCGTACGTGATGTGTAGTGCCCTTCTTCACTGATCTAGGGAGTAAGGCCGCGTACACACGATCGGTCAAAACCGATGAAAACGGACTGAAGGACCTTTTCATAGGTCCAAACCGATCGTGTGTGGGCCCCATCGGTCAGTTAACCTTCGGTCAAAAAATTTAGAACTTGCTTTAAAATTGAACCGATGGACTCCTAACCGATAGGTCAAAACCAATGGTTTGTATGCAAAAGCAACGGTTAAAAATCCACGCATGCTCAGAATCAAGTCGACGCATGCTTGGAAGCATTGAACTTCGTTTTTTTCAGCACGTCGTTGTGTTTTACGTCACCGCGTTCTGACACGATCGGTTTTTAACCTATGGTGTGTAGGCACATTAGACCATCAGTCAGCTTCATCTGTTAACCGATGACAACTGTCCTTTGGACCGTTCTCATCGGATGGACTGATCGTGTGTACGCGGCCTAAGAGAAGTCTAGGTATTTCTCCCATGTTCCTAGTGGAGGTCAGTTTGGAGATCGCACACCTTGCTCTCCTTCCCTGCCTGAGATATTGGTTGACCATGCATTGGGCTTTAATAAAGAAGGTGTTAGAAACCAGAATTGTGATAGTTCTAAAAAAGTATAGAAATTGTGGGAGCAGTACCATTTTAAAGGCTGCTAGTCTTCCGGACCAGGATAATTCAGTTTTTGTTAGATCTTGGAGTTTGGAGTGTAGTTTATCCAGGAATATGGAGTAATTCGTTTTAAACAAGTCAGCCGTCTTGGGTGTTAAGGTGATGCCTAGATACTTTATACCTGTGGTGTTCCATGTGTATGGATACGACTTCTATCCTGCGCCTAGTTTTAGGAGGTACCGTATGTACTCAAGTATAAGCCGACCCGAATATAAGCCAAGGCACCTAATTTTACCACAAAAAAATGGGGAAACTTATTGACTCGAGTATAAGCCTAGGGTGTCCATCTGCATGCCTCACTTTGCTTCACTGTGTCCATGTGCATGCCTCACTGTGCCCATGCCTCACTGTGCCCATGACTAGACTTACGTTTAACATTGGAGTATATAGAAGGGGTGCCCGTCTTTGAAAAATCCTTGCTCCCCGGCCGTAGGTCCCCCAGACAACAAACTTTGCACACTTGTGTATGAAGAGTGGGGCTATATGTGTGTCAAGCTTGGGGTCCAGAGGACCTATGGCCAGCCGGCTGGTACCGGGTCCCCAAAGTCTGGGAGATCAGGCGCAAAAAGGTGACTCGAGTATAAAGCAGAGGGGGGCATTTTCAGGACAAAAAAATGTGTTGTAAAACTCGGCTTAGGCCTCGTACACACGACCGTTTTCCTCGACAGAATCCATCAAGAAACTTGGTGACGGAGCTTTTTTGCCAAGGAAACCGGTCGTGTGTATGTTTTTCATCGAGAAAACTGTTGTGGAACTCGACGAGAAAAAAAGAAAACAAGTTCTCTTTTTCCTCGTCGGGAGTCTCAATTTCCTCGTCGTGTTCCTCGTCGGGCTGGTTTACGACGAGAAACACGATCGTGTGTATGCTAAGAAACTCGCGCATGCTCAGAATAAAGTATGAGACGGGAGCGCACCTTCAGTAAAAGTAGGGTTTGTAATGGAGATAACACATTTGTCACGCTGTAACAGACTGAAAAGCGCAAATCGTCTCTCACCAAACTTTTACTTAACACGCAGTAACATGAGATTGGCAAAAGCAGCCCCAAGGGTGGCGCCAATGGAATCGAACTTCCCCTTTATAGTGCCGTCGTACGTGTTGTACGTGACCGCGTTTGAGAACAATAAGATTTGGTCTTGACAGTGTGTACGCAAAGAATGCTTGTCAAGTTTCTCGACAAGCCTAACAAGCAACTCGTCGAGGAAAACGATGTTTCATTTACGACGAGTTCCTTGGTCGTGTGTATGAGGGCTCATACTCGAGTATATACAGTATATTAATACCTAGGATATATGACTTAGTATCATTTACCTTGTAGTAGGATATACCATTAAACATATTAAGTGTTTGATGTATAAAATACAATGAAGTCTCCACGTCTGTGACCATGAGTATAACATCGTCAGCAAACAAGCTAATGGAGTGTGCTGAGTTACCAAACCTAAACCCTGTGATTTGAGGGTGATTGTGTATGTAACCCCCCAGAGGTTCCATGAGTAGATTAAATATTTATGGTGAGAGCGGACACCACTGGCGAGTTCCATTCACAATGTTAAATGGAGTAGAAAGTACCCCTGAAGTAAAACCTGGGCAGACGGTTTGGAATATAAGGGCTAAGGTCTATTAACAGGGATTGTTGGTTGGTTGTTGTTTCTTGCTGTTTATATGTTGCCTTTAGCAGTATTTCTTAAGCTCTGCTGGCTGCTTGTGTATTACTGTCAGGAACGTTACTTACCGAGGCCGAGATGCCAAGGGCAGCTCACCTTTGCGACTCAATGCGGTCCACCCGCTGGAGTTTGAGACAGGGGGAAGGACGCACCAAGAGGCACCGGGTCCAGTGGCAGGAGGGAATCCAAGGTGGACCGGGAACTGGATAGCCGAAGCTCACTGGAGGCTGTTCAGAAGCACACAGGAAATAGTCTAAACAGAAGGTGCCCACGGGAAACAAGGTTGAAGATAATACCAGGAACGAGCCGGAGTCAGGGGCTGAAGCAAGCAGAATATCCAAAGTCCAAAGCCAAAGGTCAGGGAATAAAGAGATCAGGTAGTCCAAGTCCGAGCCAGGGTCAAAGGGTTACAGAAAGCGACAATCCAAAAGCAGGCCAAGGGTCAGGTAAACAAGATATCCAAACAAGGTTTTCAGCAGCAAGGTAAATCCAGAAGCTGTAATGAACCAGCAATTTGCAAGGAGGAAGGGGCTGGCTTAAATAGGCCGCTCAGGCCACTGATTGGTCCAAAGTAGCAGGAGTTCAGAACCAGGCTCCGACGGACAGCAAGAAGAATAACACTGAGCAGTGGCTCAGAGGCAAAGACCTGGACCAGCAACGGAGGTCCACCCAGAGCCAACTGGGGGACGACCACGCCTCGCTGTCTGTTTGGCACGGTAGCGATCGTGACAGTTCCTCCCCCTTAAAAACGCCCTCCGGGCGTTGGAAGGAGCTTCCTCATAGACACAGTCTGTAAAGTCCAAACCACCCTCTTCACTAGAGTAGTCAAACACATCGTCCGACAGGAGAGATATGTTGCCATAGGCATCCATGCCATACAAACAGTTCTCGTCCAAACCATGGGGAAACAAAGCACCAACGACAGAGTTCGAAGACTTTCTTTTTGGACTTTGTTGCTTTTGAAGTTCTGGTAGGGGGTGCACTCACTGCTTGTAAAGCTTGTTCAAACACTGCTAGATCCTGCTTACGGACCATAGTACCATTCGAGGCATATGTGCAGTCAGGTGGAAGAACTTCACTTGGGGATACCAGAGCTGGAACTTCAACCGGAGACACAGGAACTGGGGACACTGGAGACACAGGAACTGGGGACACTGGAACTGGAGACACCGGAGCCAGAACTGGAGACACAGGAACTGGAACTGGAGACACTGAAACTGGAGACACTGAAACTGGAGACACTGGAACTGGAGACACTGGAACTGGAGACACTGGAACTGGAGACACAGGAGACACTGGAGCCGGAACTGGGGACACTGGAGCCGGAACTGGGGACGCTGGAACTGCAACTGGGAAGGTAGGTACAGCAAGCTGAAGAACAGGTGCATCGGACAGGACAGTAGTCACCGGAATGTCAGACTGGGGCAAAGGAACTTCAAGCTGCATAGCAGGCAAAGATTCTGGGGTAGAGAAAAAACTCCCAATAGTACCCACCTGAAGAACCCTTGGCCGAGGTGGGCGAGTTGGGCAGAGAGATATAAGGTGCCCGCTAGCACCACAATAAAAAGAAAGTCCAAAGCCTCTCCTCCGCTCTCTTTCTGTCTTAGATAGGCTGGACCGGATGGCCCCGATTTGCATGCGTTCCTCATCCTCCAAGGTAGGCGTGTGTGCATCCACAGGAATGTCAAGACTTTGTGGTGGGGGAGCTTCGTGGCTGGGCACATACAGAGCTTCATAGCTTGGCACATACTGGGCTGGCTCGATGTCATAACTGTACTGGGGCTTCCTGTCCCTGGATACCCGTAGGCCACGTGAACTGAGAGCAGACCTGGAAGTGCTGGTCTTCTTGGAAACAGGAATATATGAGTCCAGAGCAGACATGAACGTTTCCCAGCTGTCCAAGACTGGACTCTTTTCCTGCAACAGCAGATGAGCCCATGATTTGATCTGCCCTGTTAGCAAGTTGATGGAAGCACGAACCTTAACATAGTCCGTGGCATAGGTCCTAGGTTTAAGGGTAAACAACAGCTCACAATCAGTTTTAAAACACAAGAAGGATGCACGGCTACCATCAAATTTCTCTGGCATGACAACAAACGGCTCAGAATATGCTGGTTCCGGGGCTGGGCGTGCTGTCCCTTTAAATATTTGAACTTCTTGTTGTAGTTCCAGAATGGTATGGTTCAGGCTGGAGACTTGCAGAGCCAAGGAGGTGAGCATTTTGTACGAGTCCGTGGACTCCATGCTATTGGTCAGTCCATTATGTAAGGGCTTACCTTCTTGCAGTTTTTGAACGGCATCAGTCAATACAGACACCTGTTGACACAGGGCTTCAAAGGGTGAGCGTGCCCTGTCGGCCTCAGACATCTGGCTGGTTCGTATTGTCAGGAACGTTACTTACCGAGGCCGAGATGCCAAGGGCGGCTCACCTTTGCGACTCAATGCGATCCACCCGCTAGAATAAAGAATGATGAGCGCAAACTGAAAATCTAAAAGTGAATATAAAGACAGTCCATAGGGGACTGATAACAATCAATAAAGATATGCAGTGAATTCAAAATTAGTGAAATAACCCAAAACTGATAATAAATCCAAAAATAAAAGTCCAAATATATAAATCAAAATTTGGATAAATCAATCTAGTGTGCCAGTGATAAACAAAACTTCTGCACTTCGAGCATTAATGTGGACAATCTTGATAACTCTTTGCTTAGCCTGGGCTCACAGAGCGCTTACCTCCAGACACTAGGTCATGCGTGTCAACGAAATCCTCCCAAAACTGGAACAGAATCCAAACAGTGGGTAACTCGTGTTGCACCTGGTTAGATGTGACCGGAAGTGACGCGACACCCTGACCGTCCACCGGAAGTGCCGCTGTTTGGCGTTTTATTCGTTTTTTCAATGTAAGCACATTTTTACCTTTATTAAATTTTAAAGTGCTTGCATACTTCACCATGAGAGCTTTTTATTTCTACATTTGCTCCTGATACACCTTGTGGCTATCCTGTGGAGCCGACTTCGCTGCGCCTGGACCTATACTGGTATTGGATACAGAGAACGCCCCTCGATTCTATCTCAGCACTGGGAAGATTCCGTGCAACACGAGTTACCCACTGTTTGGATTCTGTTCCAGTTTTGGGAGGATTTCGTTGACACGCATGACCTAGTGTCTGGAGGTAAGCGCTCTGTGAGCCCAGGCTAAGCAAAGAGTTATCAAGATTGTCCACATTGATGCTCGAAGTGCAGAAGTTTTGTTTATCACTGGCACACTAGATTGATTTATCCAAATTTTGATTTATATATTTGGACTTTTATTTTTGGATTTATTATCAGTTTTGGGTTATTTCACTAATTTTGAATTCACTGCATATCTTTATTGATTGTTATCAGTCCCCTATGGACTGTCTTTATATTCACTTTTAGATTTTCAGTTTGCGCTCATCATTCTTTATTCAGACCTTTATTTGTTGTTAGCACATTTTAGATTTGAGCAGCATTTTGTTTTTCACTGGTCACTTTTAATTTTCACTGTTGGCTAGCGCTTTAGTCACCCACTTGTTTGATCCACCCGCTAGAGTTTGAGACAGAGGGAAGGACGCACCAAGAGGCACCGGGTCCAGTGGCAGGAGGGAATCCAAGGTGGACCGGGAACTGGATAGCCAAAGCTCACTGGAGGCTGTTCAGAAGCACACAGGAAATAGTCTAAACAGAAGGTGCCCACGGGAAACAAGGTTGAAGATAATACCAGGAACGAGCCGGAGTCAGGGGCTGAAGCAAGCAGAATATCCAAAGTCCAAAGCCAAAGGTCAGGGAATAAAGAGATCAGGTAGTCCAAGTCCGAGCCGGGGTCAAAGGGTTACAGAAAGCGACAATCCAAAAGCAGGCCAAGGGTCAGGTAAACAAGCTATCCAAACAAGGTTTTCCGCAGCAAGGTAAATCCAGAAGCTGTAACGAACCAGCAATTTGCAAGGAGGAAGGGGCTGGCTTAAATAGGCCGCTCAGGCCACTGATTGGTCCAAAGTAGCAGGAGTTCAGAACCAGGCTCCGACGGACAGCAAGAAGAATAACACTGAGCAGTGGCTCAGAGGCAAAGACCTGGACCAGCAACGGAGAGGCCCTGGGTTCAATTCCACCCAGAGCCAACTGGGGGACGACCACGCCTCGCTGTCTGTTTGGCACGGTAGCGATCGTGACAATTACCTAGAACTGAACTGTCTCAAGTGGGCTATCCATTGGGTCAAGAATGAATGTCTTTATGATTCTGTTTTTCTTTCTAGTTCAGGTTCCAAGGACTGTGTTACGACCCTGATTCTGAGAACACTCTGTCTCAAGTTTAGACTCCAGCTGTAGAGGCCTATCAGAATTAACCACCAGCTCACTCTCACTGAACTATAAGAGTATGGGGTCTATATCATCATATCCTCTGATTGGAGCAAAACATGTAGAAATAGTTTAATACTTGTTAAACTATATAGTAACGTTTGTCTAGAGCAATGACAAGGATAAGTCTTTAGTAAGTGCTTTTTGAATATATAGGTACTGAACTTGAGTCATGTAGGAAATTAGCACTCCTGATATAACATATAGAAGCAAAACCTCAATAAATTTAGAGCAAGTATCTCAATAGTTAATATGTATTTCTGAAAGAGAGAGAAGAAGGTAGTCCAGACTATGGGCAACAACACTAACTATATGGCAAAATAGTCTTTAAATACAAGCAGTTAAAGAGGTAGTGTGGACCAGGTCAGTTTGCATAGTAGTAGATGGTAATCCCAATGTGCAATAATATGCTCTATATAATTATGCAGTTTAAGAAGTAGTGTGAACCAGGTCTGTTTGCACAGGAGTAGATGGTAATCCCTTTATGCAGTAATATGCTATATATCCTTATGCAGTTTAAGAAGTAGTGTGAACCAGGTCTGTTTGCACAGGAGTAGATGGTAATCCCTTTATGCAGTAATATGCTATATATCCTTATGCAGTTTAAGAAGTAGTGTGAACCAGGTCTGTTTGCACAGGAGTAGATGGTAATCCCTTTATGCAGTAATATGCTATATATCCTTATGCAGTTTAAGAAGTAGTGTGGACCAGGTCTGTTTGCACAGGAGTAGATGGTAATCCCTTTATGCAGTAATATGCTATATATCCTTATGCAGTTTAAGAAGTAGTGTGGACCAGGTCTGTTTGCACAGGAGTAGATGGTAATCCCAATATGCAGTAATATACTCTATATACTTGCGGTTAGGAGGTAGTCCAGACTGGGAAAATAAGCACAGGTGTAACGCTGGTGGTCCTTCTATCTAGTATAGCAACTAAGATCAGGATCCAAGTATCCCAAAAGTGAAGTTCAAGGTTGGTGTGAGTTGGTGGAGGGTCTCCAGGTGGCGACAGGGTCCAACAGGAATATTCCAACAACCTGTCGCCAGTGCTGGAGGTTTAAATAGCCCGGTCTCCCATGCACGCCGAGCGCCGCACACTGGAACGCACTTCCGCGTTCCAGCGTGGAGCGCAGACGTCCGCGTACCGGAAGTGACGCGGATGTCTTTGTGAATGGAGCGCAGCTGTCATATTAGGTAAAGCTGCGCTCCTAGTACATAAATTAACGCTAATAGCGTTACATACTCCCCTCCTCAAGGGGGCCCATCCGGGGCGCCTAATAGGAGATGGTTTATCAGGATATTTGTGATGGAACTGCTTAATAAGTCTAGGGGCATGAATATCTGATGAGCATTCCCAGGAATCATCTGTGGGAGAATAGCCTTTCCAACGAATCAAGTATTGAATGGAAGAACCTCTCCTCCTAGAATCCAAAATTTTCTCTACTTGATATTCAGTCTCACCAAAAACTTGAACTGGTGGAGGAGGTTGTGGATCTCTGTTTGGAAAAGGGTTTGGTTTGAAAGGTTTAATTAATGAAACATGGAAGGATGGATGAATCTTCCAATCGGAGGGTAGAATTAATCTGACAGCATTATTGTTAATGATGTGGGAAATTGGAAAAGGTCCCGTGTACTGACGGCCAAGTTTCTTAGAAGGAATCTTGAGTCGTAAATTCCTAGTAGATAACCATACCAAATCTCCAATCTTATAAGATGGGGGTTTTGTTCTATGAGAATCGTAGTACTTCTTTTGTCTAATCTGCGCATCTTCAAGATTAGAACGGAGAGTATCTAGAGTATCCTTTATGGTTGATAAAAGATTCTGAACAGCAGGGACATTAGTTGAAGGAAAAGTAGACGGTAAATTATTAGGATGAAAACCATAATTTGCGTAAAAAGGTGAAAACTGGGAGGATGAACTGGAGGCGTTGTTGTAAGCAAATTCTGCATGTGGAAGTAAATGAAACCAGTCGTCTTGGAGGTGGGTGCAGTAACAGCGCAGATATTGTTCCAGTGTTTGATTTACCCGTTCTGTTTGCCCATTAGTTTGGGGGTGATAGGCGGTAGACATGCGATGATCTATTTGTAGCGTTTGACAGAGAGCTTTCCAGAATCTGGAAATGAATTGTGAGCCTCTATCTGAAATGATCTGAGATGGTAAGCCATGAAGTTTAAGAATATTGGATATGAAAGCCTTTGCCGTCTCTTGAGAGGTTGGTAACCTCTTCAAAGGTACAAAATGGGCCATCTTTGTTAAAACATCAACTGTGACCATGATGGTGTTTGTTCCATTTGACCTTGGGAGGTCAACTATGAAATCCATAGAAATAACGTCCCAAGGTCTATTTGGTACTGGGATAGAAGTTAATAGACCATAGGGAGGTTTTCTAGAATGTTTGTTGGTGGCACAGGTCTGACAAGAATTAACATAGTCCTGAACTGTCTTTGTGAGATTTGGCCACCAGTAATTTCTCTTGACTAGATGAAGGGTCTTAGTAATGCCAGGATGTCCTGCAAGTGGAGCATCATGAAGTTGTTTTAGTAACATAAGTTGCAATTTTGGTGGAACATATATCTTGTTGTTAAAAGTTAATAGTCCGTTAGACTCTTGTTGTAAACCCATAGGTAAATGAGATCTCTCTTTAGTGAGGGTTTGAATAAGCAATTTATTGAAGGTCATAGTAGTACCCAGAATCCTATTGGATGGAATAATTGAAAATGGTGGAATCTCCAATGTTTGTTCTTCATGCATACGAGACAAAGAGTCTGCTTTAGTATTTTGAGTGCCAGGAAGGTAGGAAATAACAAAATTGAATCTATCGAAAAATAGACTCCATCTGACTTGACGGGCAGAGAGAGTTTTGCAAGATTTTAAGTGTTGTAAATTTCGATGATCAGTGAGGATGGTGATAGTATGTGTTGAACCCTCCAGCAAATGTCTCCAGTTAGAGAGAGCATCTCTTATTGCTAGTAATTCTTTCTCTCCAATAGGATAATTTTTTTCCGCTGAGGAGAGTGTCCTGGAAAAAAAGGCAACTGGATGTAGTGGTTCCGATAATGTAGGTTGTTGGGAGAGTACAGCGCCAAGAGCAAAATGCGAAGCATCTACTTCTAATGTAAAATGGTATGATGGATTTGGCAATTGAAGAATAGGAGCAGAAGTGTAACTATTCTTGAGTGTGTCAAAAGATTTCTGTGCATCATCATTCCAAACAAAAGGTATCTTTGAACTGGTTAAGCTGGTTAATGGTCTCACAATAGCTGAAAAGTTCTTTATGAACTTTCTGTAGTAATTTGAAAAACCGAGAAATCTCTGAAGAGCTTTCCTAGTTTGTGGTGCAGGCCAGGACAGAATACAATCTACCTTAGATCGATCCATCTGAACTCCACTAGGAGTAATTTGGTAACCCAAGAAGGAAATAGTAGTTTGACTGAATACACACTTTTCAAGTTTTGCATACAAAGAGTGTGTCCTAAGCCTAGCCAGAACCCAGCGCACATGTTTGTGATGTTCATCCTGATTCTCAGAATAAATTAAGATGTCGTCCAAATAAATTACAACGCAAATATCAAGTAGATCATGAAAAATATCATTAATGAACCACTGAAAAGTTGCTGGAGCGTTACACAAACCAAAAGGCATCACACAATACTCAAAAAGGCCATATCGGGTTTTGAAGGCAGTTTTCCATTCGTCACCCGAACGGATTCTGATCAGATTATATGCACCTCTGAGGTCCAGTTTTGTATAGATCTTGGCGTTCTGTAGACGCTCAATGAGTTCCGGAATGAGTGGTAATGGGTATCTATTTTTTACAGTGATATTATTGAGGGAACGATAATCAATGATTGGTCGGAGTGAACCATCTTTATTCTTTACAAAAAAAAGAGCTGCACTTGCTGAAGAGGTGGAGTTCCTAATAAACCCCTTTTTTAGATTCTCATCGAGGTACTCTTTTAAATGTACAAGCTCTGGTTGAGAGAGGGGGTAGATTCGAGCAGTAGGAATAGGACTGTCGGGAATAAGGTCTATGGGACAGTCGTAAATTCTATGTGGAGGAAGTTTATCTGCATTAGTCTTACTGAATACATCAAGGAAATCATGTAAATATTCAGGTAGGTCATGTGGAATGGCGTCAGAGAAAGAGATGATGCATGGGGAATAACAGAACTGTTTACAATAATCAGACTGTAAAGAAATTGATTTGGTGGACCATAAGAAAATAGGCTGATGAAGAAGTAACCATGGGAGGCCTAGAACAATGGGAAAGACAGGTGAGGAAATAATATCAAATTTGAGGGTCTCAGAATGACCAGTGGCACATGTAACCTTTAGGGGAGATGTCTGAGATATAACAGGACCATGAGTTGAACTGGACCCATCAATAAAAGTGAGTGACACTGGATTTTGCTTAAACACACAGGGAATTTTATTTGATTCTACAATACTTGAATCTATAAAGTTGCCGCAGGCTCCGCTGTCGACCATTGCTTCAATGGAAATCTCTTCTTGATCCCACTGTAGAGTAAGAAGGATAAAGATATATCGATTAGACGTGGAAAGGGATGAGTCTAATTTATTAATGTGGGAAAATTTACCTTCAGAGTTTTTCTTAAGTAGAGGACAGGTAGACACAATGTGGTCTGGAGCTGAACAATAAAGACATAGATTATTGGCTCTACGGCGTTGCTTTTCTGCTGGAGTCAAAGGTCCTCTTATAGTTCCAAGTTCCATTGGAGACTCTTTTGAAGGCGATCTGAATCTCCTGAAGGAAGTGACTGGGTATGTATTTGCACGTTCTGCCTTTCTCTCACGCAGACGGCGATCGATAGTCACTGATAGGTGCATGAGGTCTTCTAGAGTATCAGGGAGCACGACGCGAGCAAGCTCATCCTTCATAGCCTCTGATAAACCCAAACGAAATTGATTTCTAAGAGCAATCTCTGACCATTGGGTCTCCCTGCTCCAGCATTTAAATTCTGAAATAAAGTCCTCCACAGGCCTCTTACCCTGTTTGAGGGTTCTGATTGAATTTTCAGCTGTTAGCTGTTTGTTAGGATCTTCATATAAGAGAGACATCTCATTAATGAAAGTATCAAAAGCTCCCAAAAGATCTCCATGTTCTTCTATGTATGTATCAGCCCACACTCTGGGTTCACCTCTGAGATAGGTAACTAAAGTGAGGATCTTTATTCTATCAGAGTAATAAGTGCGCGGACGTAATTCGTACATCAAACGACATGAACTAATAAATTGTTTATAATTCTTCCTTTCACCAGAAAAAAGTTCTGGTGGGCAGACCTTAGCTTCAGGTCTGTCTCTAGCTTGTGCATGATTGAGATTGCGTAAGGTATCATTCTGAACACGCAATTCATTCATGTTAGCAGTCAGGTTATCCACTCTTTGGGAGAGTGTAACTAAATGATTTGCAAGTTCAGCTGGATCCATCTTGAATGTTACCCTTTTTTTTTTTTTTTTTTTTTTTTTTTTTTTAAAGGGGTTGGAATATTATGTTACGACCCTGATTCTGAGAACACTCTGTCTCAAGTTTAGACTCCAGCTGTAGAGGCCTATCAGAATTAACCACCAGCTCACTCTCACTGAACTATAAGAGTATGGGGTCTATATCATCATATCCTCTGATTGGAGCAAAACATGTAGAAATAGTTTAATACTTGTTAAACTATATAGTAACGTTTGTCTAGAGCAATGACAAGGATAAGTCTTTAGTAAGTGCTTTTTGAATATATAGGTACTGAACTTGAGTCATGTAGGAAATTAGCACTCCTGATATAACATATAGAAGCAAAACCTCAATAAATTTAGAGCAAGTATCTCAATAGTTAATATGTATTTCTGAAAGAGAGAGAAGAAGGTAGTCCAGACTATGGGCAACAACACTAACTATATGGCAAAATAGTCTTTAAACACAAGCAGTTAAAGAGGTAGTGTGGACCAGGTCAGTTTGCATAGTAGTAGATGGTAATCCCAATGTGCAATAATATGCTCTATATAATTATGCAGTTTAAGAAGTAGTGTGAACCAGGTCTGTTTGCACAGGAGTAGATGGTAATCCCTTTATGCAGTAATATGCTATATATCCTTATGCAGTTTAAGAAGTAGTGTGAACCAGGTCTGTTTGCACAGGAGTAGATGGTAATCCCTTTATGCAGTAATATGCTATATATCCTTATGCAGTTTAAGAAGTAGTGTGAACCAGGTCTGTTTGCACAGGAGTAGATGGTAATCCCTTTATGCAGTAATATGCTATATATCCTTATGCAGTTTAAGAAGTAGTGTGGACCAGGTCTGTTTGCACAGGAGTAGATGGTAATCCCTTTATGCAGTAATATGCTATATATCCTTATGCAGTTTAAGAAGTAGTGTGGACCAGGTCTGTTTGCACAGGAGTAGATGGTAATCCCAATATGCAGTAATATACTCTATATACTTGCGGTTAGGAGGTAGTCCAGACTGGGAAAATAAGCACAGGTGTAACGCTGGTGGTCCTTCTATCTAGTATAGCAACTAAGATCAGGATCCAAGTATCCCAAAAGTGAAGTTCAAGGTTGGTGTGAGTTGGTGGAGGGTCTCCAGGTGGCGACAGGGTCCAACAGGAATATTCCAACAACCTGTCGCCAGTGCTGGAGGTTTAAATAGCCCGGTCTCCCATGCACGCCGAGCGCCGCACACTGGAACGCACTTCCGCGTTCCAGCGTGGAGCGCAGACGTCCGCGTACCGGAAGTGACGCGGATGTCTTTGTGAATGGAGCGCAGCTGTCATATTAGGTAAAGCTGCGCTCCTAGTACATAAATTAACGCTAATAGCGTTACAGACTGACAATGCTTTGGTGCAATTACGGCACGCTATTGCAAGAGATCTCAATAAACTGTTGGGTGCAAGGCTGCGACAAGGGGTGGGCAGGAGGAATGGTTGCCCTTGGGGCCATGATTTATTGCAGGGGTGGCATCCAGTGCCAGTTGCTTCTGTTACAAGGCTTTTTCTGAGCGACTCTCTCATTGGTGTTCCCTTCACAGACTCTGAGTGAACTTTTTATTTCAAGGAAAAGTTTGTTTGAGAAGAATACTTCTCACCTCTGGAAATTACGAGACGTCAGTTTAAAATGAGCAGGTTTCCTGCAAGCCTGACATTTACCGTCCTAATACTCACTGCACAATTATAAATGATTGCCCAAAACGTTGTTGTAAAAGCAGGGACAACCTATTCCGGCTGGGACAGGTACCTACCCAAGAGGTTCACCTTATTGATTTTGGGAGAAACAGATTTCAAAATACACTGACAATGACAAGTAGTTTAACTTACTTGCTGACAATATGAGTGTCATTGATAGAAAGGCTAGTAAAATGTTATGGTTTTTCAATGTAACTTTGAGAATGTTTAATCCCCTTTGCGACAACAGGTCCTTCCCAATGGCATTTCTTTTTTGTGCGACGGAAAAGCCCTAAAATGGCCTCCCTTTATTTCCACTGGCAGCTGTGCTCTAGTCTATGTTGTACCTGCCACATCTGTAAGCATCAATGTCTACCAAAACTCCCCTGGTCTTCGGGTTAAGAGAAACATTTTGTGAACAGGTAATTTTTATACAATAAGAGACGGCAAGGGACAGACAGCGCAGACCTTTAGTGTAGTAAAAACATTCATGAATTTTAATTGAAAAATACAAATACAGTAGAACCTTGGATTACGAACATATTCCGTTCCAGGAGTATGCTCGTAACCCAAAGCACTCTCGCATGTCAAAGCGAGTTTACCCATTGAAGTCAATATAAACGAGAATAATTGGTTCCGCATTGACTTCTATGGCATGCAATACCGCATGCGGCCAGAGGCGGTGGGGGGGGGGGCCCGGAGAGCCTCGTAAACACGTGGAAAGGGCCGAGGACACCTCGGAAACCTTGGAAACCTGGGGCCAGATTCACAGAAGAAATACGCCGGAGTATCTACTGATACTCCGGCGTATTTTCAAATTTGCCGCGTCGTATCTTAATTTGTGATTCACAAACAAGATATGACGGCATTTGGCTAAGATCCGACAGGCTTACGGCTTTGTACGCCTTCGGGTCTTAGGCTGCAATACTTCGGCTGCCGCTGGGTGGAGTTTGCGTTGTTTTCCAGCGTAGGGTATGCAAATGAGCTTTTACGGCGATCCACGAAGGTTCCTTGCGTGCGTTACGTCGTCGCAAGTCGTTTTTTCCCGTCGCAAAGTTAAGCCTGCTTTTTCATGGCTTAACTTTACATCAGCCATGTTAAAGTATGGCCATCGTTCCCGCGTCGAATTAAAAAAGTACGTTACGCACGTCGCCATTCACAAACATGCCTTTACACAGTTCGGAATGCTTGGGGAGTGGAAAGGATCGGCGATCATGTGACCAGTGGTGTATTTTGGTTTTGTGCTGCCCTAGGCAAGACTAAAATCGAGTGCCCCGCCTCCATCTAAATTTGTCCCGCCGGGGGATATACCCATACTGTTCTTGTCTCAGGGTCTGATGGGGAAGCTGCAGCAATTCACAGTGAACAGATGTGGCTTCCCCATCAGAACCTGGGACATGATTAGTCCAAGTGTCATATATAGAATTACTGCCCATGATCTGATGTTCGCGCTTAAAACACACATGTGTGGGACAATCGCTGTTTGCGTGTGCGTGGGACCGAAATGTACGTTGGTCTTTGCACGAGCACAGGGGCACTTTTTTTAACTTTAATTTTACTTTTTATTACATTTTTTTTACACTGGTGCTTTATTTATTTGTTCTTGATCACATCCCTGTGACAGCAATAGGCACGTGACAGGTACACTTTATTGAGAGATCTGGGGTCTATAAGACCCCAAATCCATCCTCTGCACTTAAAACACCAAGATCATGTTTTTGAATGCTTTAGATTTTTAAAAACTGGTACCGATGGTTTCCGTATAAATCGGGAGTGATGTCATGGAGTGATGTTTACTGTTACGAACAGCTGATCAAAGCCGATCCTGGCTTTGCTTGGCTGTCCGACCAGCCGGCAAATATGCCGGCTGTTTGCTTGGGTCTCCTGGTAGGAAAGGGGAGCCAGAGAGAGCAGCGGAGTGAGAGCCGATTGCCGATTCTAAAAAAACGATATCAGGGTGATGCATGTAGCTGCAGACATCATCCCGGTACAACCACCGAAAGGACAGGAAGTGGTTAAACTGCCTCTGCTCTTCTACCTGGGGGCGGCGCCATCCAAGGCAAACACCTTGTTTGCCCCATGGTAGATACGCCCCTGCATGTGACCACTGTCGCTGATCTTTATCCTTGACCGAGAGCAGTCTTCCACCGCTCAGTTTTTGTGCTGGGGGTGAGCTTTCAGCACATGAACCTCGGCCGCCCAGCGATACAAGTGTTAAAGCTCACCCTTTTGCTGACACAGGTTCTAAAAGCGGTTTAAGCACATAAGGTGACATTTCAGAACCACACGGTTGCCAACTATCTCTTGGGTGGAGTCTGCAAACTGGTGTCAGATAGGGAGTGTCCCACCTTATTTTTTAGATCATGAGAATCTTAGAAGTGAAAATCTAGATGAAGTGAAGGAGTTACAACAGACAATAAGACACCTAGAAGGGAGCAAGTGGGAGCATTTTCCTGGATGGGTTTAGCTGGAAATTGGGTGAAAAATCTCTGCTGATGTTGTTTGAAACAAATGTACCTGTGCTTAACAAATATCTAAGTAGCTTGTAGAAGACTTGTTTCACCTCTTCTTGCCCAACAAGAGCTTATTCGTGGAGCTTTAGGAGTAAACAAACACCTATGATTAAGTCTTTGTTGGGGGAAATGCGTCAGTAGTAGGGATGAGCCGAACACCCCCCCCGTTCGGTTCGCACCAGAACCTTCGAACGGACCGAACGTTCGCGCGAACATTTAGAACCCTGTTGATGTCTATGGGACTCCAACGTTCAAATTCAAAATTGCTCAATTTAAAGCCTTAGGCCCCATACACACGAGAGAATTTATCCGCGGATACGGTCCAGCGGACCGTTTCCACGGATAAATCCTCTCAAAGATTTCCGCAGATTTCTATGCGATGGAGTGTACACACCATCGCATTGAAATCCGCGCGGAAATCCTCTGGCGATGACGTGTCGCGCCGTCGCCGCGATTATGACGCGGCGACGGGCGCGACGCTGTCATATAAGGAATTCCACGCATGCGTCAAATCATTACGACGTGTGCGGGGAATCCCTTTGGATGGATGGATCCGGTGAGTCTGTACAGACGAGCGGATCCATCCGTTGGGATGGATTCCAGCAGATGGATTTGTTGTGCATGTCAGCGAATATCCGATCTGCTGGAATCCATCCCAGGGGAGATTTATCCGCGGAAAAAGATCCGCTGGCGTGTACACACCATAGGATCTATCCGCAGAAACCCATTTGCTGGGATTTATCTGCGGATGGATTATATCGTGTGTATGGGGCCTAATATGCAAGTTATTGTTGTAAAACGTCTTTAAGAATCTGGGTCTTGCCCCAGGGAACATGTATCAATGGAAAAAAAAGGTTTTTTCAGGACTGAGATCTGGGTTCTCAAAGACGTTTTCACAGGCATACTATAGACACCAAGCAGGTACAATATTTAAAGGAATTTTTTTTATTTTTTTATTTAAGCATCATTAAAATCACTGCTCCTGAATCTTGAGGTGCAAACTACAGAGCACACGACCAGTACACACCAAGTAGCTTTAGGTGCAAACTACAGAGGACACAGGCAATAAATCACGTAAGAATACTGCAGCTAGCACAATCACCTGCCTGCCAGTAAATTAGGAAGAACTGATCTAGCTAAACTATACAGTGTATAAATATATGTACAACACCTGGGATGTATATATATCCTCTACACACTGTAATTTTAACTTACTAGCCTGCCTGCCTGCTCTATCTACCTACATGAAAAATGACTCTCTCTCTCTCTCTCTCTCTCTGTCCTCTCTTAAAGCGGGGGTTCACCCTTAGAGGGCACTTTTCCCCCTTAGATTCCTGCTCGTTATTACTAGGGGAATCGGCTATTTATTTTAAAATATGTGCAGTACTTACCCGTTTACGAGACGCATCCTCTCCGTCGCTTCCGGGTATGGGCTTCGGGAATGGGCGTTCCTTCTTGATTGACAGGTTTCCGAGAGGCTTCCGACGGTCGCATCCATCGCGTCACGATTTTCCGAAAGAAGCCGAACGTCGGTGCGCAGGCGCAGTATAGAGCCGCACCGACGTTCGGCTTCTTTCGGCTACGAGTGACGCGATGGATGCGACCGTCGGAAGCCTCTCGGAAGGCTGTCACTCAAGAAGGAACGCCCGCTCCCGAAGACCCATACCCGGAAGCGACGGAAGAAGATGAAGCTCGAAAACGGGTAAGTACGGATCATATTTTAATATAAATAGCCGATTCCCCTAGACCGAACGAGCAGGAAGCTAAGGGGAGATTTTTTTTTTTTTTTTAAATGGGTGAACTCCCGCTTTAACCACCGCAACACACTACACAAGGCCGACCTGCAGGCGGCCTTTTATAGTGTGGGGCGTGTACTAAACCCCCTGAGCCATAATTGGCCAAAGCCACCCTGGCTTTGGCCAATTATGGCTCTCCGTTTTTTTGCAAGCTGTGATTGGCCAAGCATGCGGGTCATAGTGCATGCTTGGCCAATCATCAGCCAGCGATGCCAAAGTGATTTATTGTCTGTGAAACGTAACTCGAATTTGGCGCGAACGACCCGTTTTGTTCGTATTTCGATGAACGATCGAACATACGATGTTCGAGTCGAACTCATGAATAAGAAGCTCATCCCTAGTCAGTAGTAATAATCACCGCTAGGGTGATCATTTGACTTTATGTCACATGGAATAAAGATGTTTTGTACCGAACCTGGTGTGCATAGTTTTTTCCATATTGCTTGGTGCATTTTGTTTCGACCTATTTTAAGAACTTACAACTGTGCTGGAGCACCTGTGTGGTGACCTGAAATACATGTGCTGTTCCCCATAAAGGAGGCATTAAATAAGCCGCCTCACTATGGAAATTATAAAGAAATGCTACCAGCTGAACATCCTACAAAATCTGACACTTCTGGGAGTGTCAGATTCCCGGTCTTCTGCCGGCGCAAACATCATTACTGTCTTTTAGTGGTGTAGAGATCGGTGGGAGGCACCAAAAAGCATGGTGGGGGACCACAAATCAGACACTTCTGGAATCTTAAACAGGGAATTTCTCAGATTGGCAACAGGAAAGCTGAATGATCAACGTCTTCTTTGCAGTTGATTTTGGAAATGTATTTTAGCAACAGAGGCCCGGATTCACGTAGAATCGCGTATCTTTGTGCGGGTGTAACGTATCCCATTTACGTTACGCCTCAGGCAAGTGCCGTATTCTCAAACGAAAGTTGCGGCGGCGTAGCGTAAATAGGCCGGCGTAAGCCTGCCTAATTCAAATGTTATAGATGTGGCCGTGTATTATGTAAATTTTATGTGACCCCACGTAAATGAAGCTTTTTACGAACGGCGCACACGCCGTCCGGGAAAGTATCCCAGTGCGCTTGCTTCAAATTAACCCGCAAGAAGCCAATGCTTTTGACGTGAACGTAAATGACACCCAGCCCTATTCGCGAACGACTTACGCAAACAACGTAAAATTTTAAAAATTCGACGCGGGAACGACGTCCATACTTAACATTGGTACGCCTCATGTAGCAGGGGTAACTTTACGCCGGGAAACGCCTAACGTAAATGGCGTATCTGTACTGCGTCGGCCGGGCGTATGTTCGTGAATTTGCGTATCTAGCTGATTTACATATTTCTAGGCGTAAATCAGCGTACAACGCCCCTAGCGGCCAGCGTAAATATGCAGTTAAAATCCGACGGCGTAAGAGACTTACGCCGGTCGGATCTAATACAAATCTATGCGTAACTGATTCTAAGAATCAGGTGCATAGATACGACGGCTCGGACTAAGGCTGCATTCACACCTTGGCGTACCTAATCGCGGCGTTTTGTCCCGCGAATTGCTGCGACAAATTGCGGCATTTTGTACCGCGATTTGCGGCGACAAAACGCCGCGATTGTGAATGCAGCCTTACCCCAGGTCCACATCTCCTATGCCGAACGCCGAAGCCGCCTAAAAAAAAGGGTCCGGGACTTGTTTTGAGCTTCAGGCGTGCGGCGTTTCGGCGTTCGGCGTGGAGATGTGAACCATCTCCATAGAGGGCAATGTAAAATCATCCCTCCAGCATATTAGGGGCTGCTGCGACGTCGCGCTTCAGGCGTATATACGCCTAGGTGTGAACAGAGCCTCAGAGTTACTAAGGCGTATCTGGAGATACGCCGGCGTAACTCGTACGAGAATCCGGGCCAGAGTTGCTTTAACCACTTAACGACCGCTGCACGCCTATATACGTCCGCACAATGGCACGGACAGGCAGAAGGGCGATAAATATATACGCCCTTGCCTTCTAGCGGGTGGGGGGTCCGATTGGGACCCCCTCCGCTGCGTGCGGCGGTCGGGTTCCCTCGGGGAGCGATCCGGGACGACGGCACGGCTATTAGTTTATAGCCGCTCCGTCGCGATCGCTCCCCGGAGCTGAGGAACGGGGAGAGCCGTATGTAAACACGGCTTCCCCGTTCTTCACTGTGGCGGCGCATCGATCGCGTCATTCCCTTTATAGGGAAGACACGATCAATGACGTCATTCCTACAGCCACACCCCCCTACAGTTGTAAACACACACACAGTGATCCTTAACTCCTACAGCGCCCCCTGTGTTTAACTCCCAAACTGCAACTGTCATTTTCACAATAAACAATGCAATTTAAATGCATTTTTTGCTGTGAAAATGACAATGGTCCCAAAAATGTGTCAAAATTGTCCGAAGTGTCCGCCATAATGTTGCAGTCACGAAAAAAATCACTGATCGCCGCCAATAGTAGTAAAAAAAAAATAATTAATAAAAATACAATAAAACTATCCCCTATTTTGTAAACACTATAAATCTTGCGCAAACCAATCGATAAACGCTTATTGCGATTTTTTTTACCAAAAATAGGTAGAAGAATACGTATCGGCCTAAACTGAGGAAAAAAAAAATGTTATATATGTTTTTGGGGGATATTTATTATAGCAAAAAGTAAAAAATATTGAATTTTTTTCAAAATTGTCGCTCTATTTTTGTTTATAGCGCAAAAAATAAAAACCGCAGAGGTGATCAAATACCACCAAAAGAAAGCTCTATTTGTGGGGAAAAAAGGACGCCAATTTTGTTTGGGAGCCACGTCGCACGACCGCGCAATTGTCTGTTAAAGCGACGCAGTCCCGAATCGCAAAACCTGGCCTGGGCATTTAGCTGCAAAATGGTCCGGGGCTTAAGCGGTTAAAGGAAACCTGCCATGAGAGATCTAGGAAACTTCCAAGGCTGACCTCCATCTGATGCTAGTTATCGGGAAGTCATGGCGAGCTCAATACTATGAGCCACTGGCCTGGAATAGGTATGTAGATCAGTACAATTACAATTAAGCCCTTAGGCTAAATGGCAGGTTTGCTGTAGATGAGCTTTAGGAGGACAAAGTCCTTATTGTGTGTCATGCCGCGTACACACGATCATTTTCCGGCATGAAAGAAAACGTTGTTTTTCAGCATGTCCAAAAAACAAAGTTTTTCCAACTTCATCATTAAAAACGACGTTGCCCACACACCATCGCTTAAAAAAAATGATGAACAAAGCGCAAGTGACGTACAACACGTACGACGGCACTCTAAAGGGGAAGTTCTATTCGCCTTTGGGCTGCTTTTAGCTGATTCCTTGTTAATAAAAGAAGATTTGCGCTTTTTTGTCTGTTACAGCGTGATGAATGTGCTTACTCCATTATGAATGGTAGTTTTACCAGAACGAGCGCTCCCGTCTCATAACTTGCTTCTGGGCATGCGCAGGTTTAAAACGTTGTTTAAGCCCACACACCATCATTTTTTACAACGCGAAAAAAACACATTTTTTTAAACGACGTTAAAAAATGCAGCATGTTCGAATTTTTTTTTTCTTCGTTTTTCAGAAACTAAAAACCAAGTGCAGCCCACACACGATAATTTTAAATGACGTTTTTACAAACAACGTTTTCTTTCATGCCAAAAAATGATCGTGTGTACGCGGCATCAGAGTCTTTCTTGTAGTAATATCGAGGGGCCTCCTCTCACAAGACTCAGGTTCTTCTTATTAGAAAATGCAGAAAATTAAAAAATCCACCTAGATTTCTGCTGGCCGATGAAATGCGCCATTGATTGCTTAGTTATGGAACACAATGGTCCACTATGGATATTAAATTAAAAAAAAATGTTCTAAGTTCAGCTCACCATGCCATTACACAATCCCCCCCCACCATTATAGTGTATGTAGTATTTATTTTTTTTACATTTTGGATAGAGTGGGTAAGGGTCAGGTTTTTATTGCTGTACGCGTCTCCACTGCGGAGAGTCACACTCTCGCCACACTCTGCAGAGGCGCATTGCGGGCGGTATTAACTCTTTATCGCCCGCTAGCAGGAGTTAATACCGCACCGCTAGTGGCCGATTCCCGCGGCAATCCCGCTGCAATGTGGAAGGGGCCTTAGGCTGACACACCACAATAGCAATCGCCGCGCTGCGCGTTGGCTCGTTATCCTGAAAGACACCACATGACGTCCAGTCAGGATAACAGAAGCGCAAATAGCAAATCAATGGCTGGCCGGGAAGTGCTTAAAGCGGTGTTTCACCCTGCAGAACAACTTTTTAGCATAACATTTGGCATAGTAGCGCGAGCTACAGTATGCCTGTCTTAATTTTTTTATCCCCGTACTCACTGTGTAATCGTAGATAGAAGATTCCGACTCCCCGCGGGGAATGGGCGTTCCTTTCAAGAGGGAGGGTGATTGACGGCCGGCCCTGGCACGTCACACTCCCCGAAGACAGCCGGAGTAGGTCTCGGCTCTTCACGGCGCCTGCGCACAGACTATGCGCAGGCGCCGTGAAGAGCCAAGCCTATTTCGGCTATTTCCGGAGAAGAGTGACGCGCCAGAGCCGGCCGTCAATCACCTTCCGTCTGGATTGGAACGCCCATTCCCTGTGGGCAGTCGGAATCTTCTATGTACGATTACACAGTGAGTACGGGGATGAAAAAATTAAGACAGGCATACTGTAGCTCGCGCTACTATGCCGAATTTTATGCTAGAAGAAAAAAAAATGTATTTTTTTTTTTTATAGGGTGAACCCCCGCTTTAAAGTAAAAGTATAGCCGTTTCAGTTCGTTCTGCACTCCTGTGACCCGTTTTTGGCTAAAGCCAACTGTCAGCTGATGTCACAGAGCCGGTCCAGGCTGAGGAAAGATCGCAACCATATAATCAGGATCCACCCAAAAGCCTGGACCGGCACCCGGCTCAGCCTCTCAGTGCGCCGCTGAGAGCCTGAGCCAGCAGCTCCCGCCCCTCCACAGCCCTGAACTCCAGTGAGAAGGGGCAGAGCAGAGAGCGGTGACTGGCAGTCATCACTCTCTGCTCAGAGTGGAGGGGAGAACTGAGCGAACAGCGGTGTTTGATTTCTCAGTTTTTAACCTTGGAGGAGGCCGGTGACAGATGCTGCATTTGCCTAAATAAGTAGGCTTTAAAAAAAATTAAAATCCCATACTTCTTTAATGAGCGCAGCACTTTTATCCCGTTTATCTAACCCCACGTTTGTCTGATCTGAGATCGTAGGACATAAATTGCGTCTTTCTTGCATTCGGCAGTTTTCAGGCACATCCAAGCCTTTGTTTGGCCGGAGTTCCCCTTCAGGAAGATGGAAAGACCTACCCACACTCCAAAGACATGCTGGTAGGTAATTGGCTCCTGTGTATGTTGGCCCGGATTCAGAAAGACTTACGACGGGCGTATCCGTAGATACGCCGTCGTAAGTCCGAATCCCCGCCGTCGCAACTTTAAGCGTATGCTCAAACTGAGATACGCTTAAATGTTGCTAAGATACGACCGGCGTAAGTCTCCTACGCCGTCGTATCTTAACTGCATATTTACGCCGGCCGCTAGGGACGTGTACGCTAATTTACACCTAGAATATGTAAATCAGCTAGATACGCCTATTCACGAACGTACGACCGGCCGTCGCAGTACAGATACGCCGTTTACGTTAGGCTTTTTCCGGCGTAAAGTTACCCCTGCTATATGAGGCGCAGCCAAGGTTAAGTATGGACGCCGGGCCAGCGTCGAATTTTCCGTCGCTTGTGTAAGTCGTTTGCGAATAGGGCTGTGCGTAATTTACGTTCACGTCGAAAGCATTGGCTTTTTGCGGGTTAATTTGGAGCATGCGCACTGGGATACTTTCATGGACGGCGCATGCGCCGTTCGTAAAAAGCGTCATTTATGTGGGGGTCACAATAAATTTACATAAAACACGCCCACATCTTTCACATTTGAATTAGGCGGGCTTACGCCGGCCTATTTACGCAACGCCGCCGCAACTTACGGAGCAAGTGCTTTGTGAATACTGCACTTGCCTGACAAAGTTGCGGAGGCGTAGCGTAAATAGGATACGCTACGCCCGCACACAAATACGCGCTCCCTACCTGAATCTGGCCCTATGTGTTTGTATGAATGTGAATCAGTTATGCATAGATAGCCAGAAGATCCGACAGGTGTAATTGAATTACACTATCGGATCTTAAGGATGCAATTCTAGGCCGGCCGCTAGGTGGCGAGGCCATTGCGGTCAGAGTAGAATATGCAAATGACTAGTTACGGCGATTCCCGAACGTCCGCGTTACCCGTCGCTCTAACTTTACGTCGTTCCTGTCGCGTTACACCGCGTAAAATTAGGGCTGAGCCCTAGTTGTTCTAAGCCATGTTAAGTATGGCCGTCGTTCCCGCGTCGAAATTTTAAAAACCACGTCGTTTGCGTAAGCTGTCCGTAAATGGCGCTGGACGCCATTTACGTTAACGTCTAAACAAATGACGTCCGTGCGACGTCATTTAGCGCAATGCACGTCGGGTAATTTACCCGATGGAGCATGCGCAGTACGTTCGGCGCGGGAACGCGCCTAATTTAAATGGTGCCCGGCGACCGCATTTACGTTTCACCGCCGCAAGTTTACAGGTAAGAGTTTTGAGAATCAGGCACTTACGCTGTAAACCTGCGGCGGTGTAACGTAAATCAGATACGTTACACTGCCGTGGAGCAACGTAATTGTATCTGAATCTGGCCCTTAGGCCCCATTCAAACGATAGGATTTATCCACGGATACGGTCCGCCGGACCGTATCCGCGGATAAATCCTCTGCGGATTTTAATTCGATGGAGTGTACACACGTGGACGTGCGCGACGCTGTCATATAAGAATATCCACGCATGCGTCGAATCATTACGACGCATGCGAGGGATGGGTTCGGACGGATCGATCCGGTGAGTCTGTACAGACCACCGGATCGATTCGCTGGAGCCGATTCCAGCGGATAGATTTGTAGACATGTCTACAAATTTTTATCTGCTGGAATTCGGAAATATCCGCGGATAAATATCCGCTGGAACGTACACACCAGGGGATCTATCCGCTGAAACCGATCCGCTGAGATTTTTTAGCGGATGGATCCTCTCGTGTGTATGGGGCCTTAGAGTGTATGCTCCTTGAGGGCAGGGACTTATTGTACAAGGTATATGTAAAGCGCTGTGTAAATTGACGGCACTATACAAGTACCTGAAATAAATATATACCGTATTTATCGGCGAAAATCAGGGCAAAATCATGGGTACGCGGTATACGCCGATACCCGCGCCGAGTTTTGAATACTGCGCCGACATATACCGAGCGCAGTACACTCGTGTATTGTCGGGCAGTCTCGGCTCCTTCCGCGCTCACGTCCTGGACGTACAGGACGTCAGCGCGAGAGTTGCCGAGCATTGCCGACAATACACGAGTGTACTGCGCTCTGTATATGTCGGCGCAGTATTCAAACTCGGCGCGGGAAACGAGCGGGGAGGCACACGAGGACGCCGCAGAAGGACGCCGGACCCGCCGAAGAGGACACCCGAAGCCGCAGACGGACACCGGACCCGCCGAAGAGGACACCCGAAGCCGCAGACGGACGCCGGACCCGACGAGGCCGCCGTGCAAGACACCAAAACTGTAAGTACAAAAAAACTTTTTTCCCACAGGATTCGGGGCAACTTTAGGGGTGCGCGTTGTACCGCGATAAATACGGTAAATAAATCTACTGGTCTATAGAACAGCATCAGAAAATGACAACTAGGACTACAGTACGACATCATGATTGCTGGGCAGTGTGGAGAGCGGGGAGCTGTGAAGTCATTTGTCACTGCGAAGAGCTGGAAAACAATCCAGTATATCATTTCCCGTGATGATTTATGGCAGCCCCAGAAGTAATATATTTACCTATGGAAATGAACGGAGGAAAATGATGAATGTCAGTGGAAGAACGCACATCTCCACCGGAAACCTCTGATAAAAGGACGCTATCCTAATGCAGGCGATATTGTGTCGTAATAAAATAAAACGTCACTGTCGCAGCTGAAAACAGCCCCAGTGGATGAACAGTGGGCACTAATGTTTTCGGCAAGCCGGGTCTGGTTGTTTCCAGTATGGACGAGGACTAGGGTGACCACATTCCCAAACGGCCATTCAGGGACCCCCTTCCCAAAAATCAGCTTTCGCTGTAACGAATCACAGCACAGCTGGGGCGGCGGATGCGCGCTCTACCCAGAAGAACTGATCACGCCCCCAAAAAAGGCAGCCGCATCGCCACTTTACTCATTGACAGCACTTGTCCTGACTGGCCGAGACCTGCTTTACCTTCTTCCAATGCTGGCTTTACACCGCCCTGCTGTGATTGGACACAAGAGGTGAGATTTATGATTTTTCCAATCACAAGCAGGGGGCGGGGATTGTGCCGCTCCAGACATTCCCGGCCAGGACAAGTACTGTCAGTGAGTAAAGCGGCGATGTGGTGGCCTTTTTTTGGGGGGTAACAGATAGAGGGGAGGGGGGGTGGCTGTGTCAGTTTTATTCCGGGACACTGTATTGTCCTGCAATGAAGGTGCCCGGGATCTGGGACAGACCTGAAAAATGCGGGACTGTCCCGGGCAATTCGGGACACGTGGTCACCCTACCAAGGACTGAAGTGAGAACTGTGGATCACACACCACTTTTTGATTCAGATCAGCTTTGTGCCTACATGTTGTGGTAATGCCGGGGGTTTCCAAGCTGCGGCATGGTTCTAAGTGTGGTCATTGGCTAGCCTTTATCTGACCTTTGGGACACTATTCCTCCCACTGACACCAACAATGGAACACTATTCCTGCCACTGACACCAACAAGGGGGCACTATTCCTTCCACTGACACCAACAATGAGACACTATTCCTCCCACTGACATTAACAATGGAACACTTTTCCTGCCACTGACACCCACAATGGAACACTTTTCCTGCCACTGACACCCACAATGGAACACTATTCCTGCCACTGACACCAACAATGAGACACTATTCCTCCCACTGACACCAACAATGGGACACTATTCCTCCCACTGACACCAACAATGAGACACTATTCCTCCCACTGACACCAACAATGGGACACTATTCCTCCCACTGACACCAACAATGGAACACTATTCCTGCCACTGACACCAACAATGGAACACTATTCCTGCCACTGACACCAACAATGAGACACTATTCCTCCCACTGACACCAACAATGGGACACTATTCCTCCCACTGACACCAACAATGGAACACTATTGATCTTTTATTGAAAAGAATCAAGCAACCAATTTTATACAAAAGTAAAAAACAAAACTATAGTACAAAACTTCAAACATAAATCCAAGGAATACACATCCAGGTTCAGAATATATACAATATATACACTATACACCACTACCAAAACATTACTACTATTTACACAAAGCAGCAGAGAGGGCCTAAGAGGCACAACCCGTCACCTATGTACGCAGCCATTTATCAAAAATGTATGAAAAATAATAATCTAGGGTGATAAGAGACAGACAGCCACACCCGGGAAAGAGACTCCTGGCAGTCAGGGAGGCTTGAAACCCCTCCACGCCTTCAGCCAAGCCCCCTGACCCCGCTTGTCTCTCTCAAGCCCCCGAATCTTCCCCACCTCATGCACAATGTCATACACCACCACCTCAACAGGAAGGATTTTTTGCCGAATGCTGACCTGACACCGTGCGTTCCAGGTGAAATAACGGACCACTAGGCTAACTAAAAAAAGTGTATCCAAACAAAAACCTCCACCGGTACTGAATGCTCCGTACACCCACTCGGCATAACCCAGCCTGGAGAGGAAAGGAACACCGAGCGCCCGCCCCACCTGTTTGTACACTTCTATGTTAAAAGGGCAACGAAGCAGAAAATGGTCCATAGTCTCCTCCTCACCTGCACACTCCTCCCGAGGACAGCTACGATCCACCCCACTGCGGAATTTCAAATTGCCCCGAACATAGAGCCTCCCATGGAAGCACAACCAGGCCAGATCCCTAAATTTAGGAGGTATTCTATCCAAATTAATCAGTCTCAACCCCGCCCTCAAAACTGGGCCTGGGCAATCCCTTAAGGCCAGTGGGTCATGAAAGACTTCGCTCAAGACTCGACTCATAAGGTCTTTCCTCGGAACCGATCTGAGATCTTCAGCCGACAATCGCCACTGCCGCAGTAACTTCAGGCACGGAGCTACATAGGCTGGTAGCTGACCACGATGACCCCTGCGATTCTTCACTTGGCCACCTTCTTCCCAAAGTCGCAGAAAAGGCCTAAACCAAGATCTAAATATGCCTGCCCATCCAGGAGGTTCCACTGCAAGCATACTACCAATGTTAAACTTGAGAAATAGCAGTGAAAAGAAAAGAATTGGGTTGACCATACCTAAGCCACCCTCCCTCCTGGATAGGTAGGTGACATTCCTCTTGATGGGGTTCAGTCTGTTCCCCCACAGCATCTGGAAGAACACACTACTGATCCTAGCATAGAGAGACACTGGCAAGATGCAGACAAAGCTGACATACAAGAAGATCGGAATCAGGTAGGTCTTAATCAGATCAACCCTTTCCCTCATAGATAACTTCCATCTCTTCCAGTTGACCACCTTAGCATTGGCAATTTCCAGTCTGCCTTCCCAGTTTTTGAGGCCATAATCGCCGGGACCAAATTCAATGCCTAGTATCTTAATTCTTTCTCGGGGCACTGGAAAGGTGTCCGGGAGATCAAACCCCTCACCTTCCTTTCCCATCCAGAAAACTTCACTCTTTTCCTGATTGATCTTGGAGCCTGATGCTTCAGAATACCGTGATGTCAGAGAGACCACCTCCTCCGCCTCATCCGTCCCAGTGACAATCACCGATACATCGTCCGCATAAGCAACAACCCTCAATGGCGGCTCACCCGGGAGACCCACTGGTACCCCACACAACATGCCGCTCTCTAGCCTCCTGATGAAGGGGTCGATTGCAAACACATAGAGAAGGGGACTCAGGGGACAGCCCTGGCGCACCCCGGAGCCAACCTCAAAGGACTGCCCAACCCAACCATTAACAAGAGGGAAGCTTTCTGCCCCCTTATACAAGACTTTCAGCCAATCAACAAAACCACCCGGCAGACCGTACTTACTAAGGAGCAACCACAGGTACTCATGGTTAACACGATCAAAAGCCTTTGCCTGATCCAATGTCAGCAAGTACTTTCCCCAGCCTGCAGCCCTGCACCGCTCCAAGGCCTCCCGGACAGCTAACACCGCTGTGAAGGTGCTCCTACCCTGGACAGAACAGTGCTGATGGCGAGAAAGCAAAGACTCTGCTACTGACGACAGGCGCCAGAAAAATATCTTCGCCAGTATCTTTCTATCGACATTAAGAAGGCTGATGGGGCGCCAATTCTCAATCATCAAAGGATCTTTACCCTTTGACAGAAGAATCACAGCCGAGTGCCTCATGGAAGGGGAAAGCACCCCCTCAGCAAGACAACTGTTAAAAACCTCTACCAAATGTGGGGCCAGAATAGACTTAAAGGCTTTGTAGAACTCAGCCGTCAAGCCATCCGGTCCGGGTGACTTTTTGATGGCAAGCTGTTCAATTGCCCTCATCACCTCTTCAACTGTGATCTCCTCTGTCAAATTCATCAATGGAACATCTCCACCATTTAGACCTGGAGTAGAGTCCAAAAAGCTTTCCATCTTGTCACGGTCAAGCTCTTTCCTTCCAAGAAGGTCAGCATAAAAGGACCTCACGACCTCCAGAATCCCTGACCTGGACTTTGTCACAGAACCTGTACTGTCCTTAAGGCCAACGACCGCTTTAACAGCTACACCTTGTTTGCAGTTCTGGTAAGGGTCAGGCGAGTGGTACTTCCCATAGTCCCTCTCCAGAACCAAAGAGGCATGCCGGTCATATTGACACTTCCTGAGAAGGAGTTTCACTTCGGAGATTGCCCCAGGATCTCCTCCTCTCGAGACAAGAATATCCAGCTTCCTCCGCAAACGTTGGTAGGTCATGTATTTATTAAACTGTGTTCTATTGGCTAGGCCCCTGAAGAATCCAGCGATCCTCTTTTTGGTCAGCTCCCACCACTCAGCCTTGCTGCTACAAAAGTCCAGGAGGGTCACCTGTGCCTGAAAGAATTCCTCAAGGGATTGTCTAACATGTTCTTCCTGGAGTAGAGTCGAATTCAATCTCCAGATGCCCTTTCCTCTCTGAGGGGCGTCTGAAGCATTCAGGGCCACAGATAGCATACAGTGATCAGAGAACTCTACTGCCTGCACCACTGGGGGTGAGAAAGCAGAGGCCTCCTTCAAAAAAAACCTGTCTATCCTACTCTGACTATTACCACGATGAAAGGTGAACCCGGTGTCATCCGGGAGGTGCGCAATGTGCACATCCACAAGACCAGCATCCCTAACCATACTATTTAAAAAAACGCTATCATATCCCAGCCTGTCCTTGAAGGCCTTCCTGTCCTTGGGCCTAGTTACTGTATTAAAGTCACCTCCAAAGACCACTTGCCGGGATGTAAAAAGAAATGGCTTGATCCTTGTAAAAAGGCATTTCCTGTCCCACTTTGTGTGCGGCCCATAGATATTAATTAGGCGCAGGTCCTGCCCTCCCACAAGGACGTCTAAGACCATACATCTCCCAATCTCCACCTCAATAACCCGCCGGACAGTTACCATGCCGGTTTTAAACAACACCGCCACACCGCCGTAAGGCTCGGCCGCAAGAGACCAGTAAGATGGACCATACCTCCACTCTCTCTTGGCCATATGAATATCTGCCAAGGAGGTGAGCCTAGTCTCTTGCAAAAATAAAATTTCAGCATCTAATTGGCTGAACAAAAAGAAGGCCATAGAACGAGCTCTCACTGACTTAATGCTGGCGACATTTATTGTCGCCACTTTTAACGGAGGGGGAACCGCCATTTGGGTTATTGGGTGGATTGCTTCTTAGCTCCCCTCTGCTGCTCATCACCAGAAGCCTCCCTCTTTCTTGAGGCCGCCTCCAACTCCATCTCTGACTCAGAGCTCAGCTCTGAAGAAGCGCCAGATGAGGAAATGTCCCACCTAGTGGACCTACGACGGGTGGAGACAGGCACCAGAGCTTCCCGCCCCCGTTCCGTCCTCACCGCCTGCTTCTTCCGCCGCCCAACCTTCCTTCTCTCCTCCAGGTACTTGAGGTCAGCCTCAGAGATGCCCTCATCCCTTGTTTTTTTCTTTGAAGCAACCTTTTTAGTACCCGCTACCACTCCTGGTGGGGGGGGTAAATCCGACTTAACAGGGATAGACTTCTGGGGGGTAACTGACTCAGGGGGCACAGACTTGGAAGGTTCTGACACAAGAGGAGCGGGTACAGTAGGCTGGGGGGACACAGATACAGATACAGAAGGAGTACTTACAGACACAGGAGGGGTGGTCACAGGAACTGGGGAGGAAACTGGGGAGGGATCCTGAGCAGGACCAGGGGGGTCGGTCACCGCAGCGGAGGATGGTACACCAGGGGCCTCCCCCTCCATCCTGTCCAGCCTTGACATCTCATCCACTACCTCCTTCTCCATATTGTGCCAGGCCTCAGGGCATCTGCTATAAGGGTGGCCAAGTCGCAGGCACAGGTTGCACCTGATCTTCTGGGTGCAGTCCTTGGCCATATGACCCTGACCCCGACACACTGAGCATATCAAGGCCGAACAGGAGGAGCTAAGGTGCCCCCTCTCTCCACAGCGGTGGCACAGCTTCGGCTGACCAGGGTAGAAGACGGTCATCCTATCCCTCCCTATGAAAGCTGAGGAGGGCAGGTGACGGACAACATTTCCATCCCTGGCCAGCCTGACTGTTACCGACCATCCCCCAGTCCAGATGTTACGCTCATCTAATATTTTACTGGGTTTGGTCAAAACCTCCCCATAGTTCCTCAACCAGACCTCCAGATCCCTGGCAGGGACGCTCTCATTGGTGAGGATGATAGTGATCTTTTTTACAGTTGACCGCTGCGAAATCGCAACTGGGGCCAGACTTTCCCATTCGGGTCTTGACCTGCACCGGGCCTCATATCGTTCCCAGAACAGGTCAAGACCCTCTGGCTTGGTGAAACTGACTGTATACTCTCGCGTCCCTGACACATGAATAAAAGCATAGAGATCGTTAACCCCAAAACCCATTTCTAGAATTAAATCCACCACTGCACGCCTTGCAGGGGGGACTGCACCACCCTCCCATTTCAGGATGACAACATTACGTCTTGGACCCCCAGCAGAAGCCAGAGACCCAAGACCAGATCCCGGGGGGCTCCAGGTGGTAGCTCGTAGGGGAAAACCCTGCTTGGGGGCGGAGCTACCAGGGGCAGAGCGCACCACCTGAGCGAAAGTGGGTTTATTGGGGCCAAGACCCCACACTGAAGTCACTTTATGCTGTACATTGTCTACAGAGTTAGAATTATTGTCCATCATATCTGAACTGGGACCATTGTCCATCACACCTGAACTGGGATGATTTTTATCAGCCACACACACATTCCCATCAGGAACAGTCACTGTTGCTGCTGCAGTACCAGCTGTCGCCTGATGCTGTGCTGTGGAGTCCTCAGCAGCAGTGGGGCAATCAGCTCTGGTCTCAGCATCAGGAGGGTTAATGGGTTCTGCTGGGACTTGCAGTTCCTTCACAGAAATGTCATTTTTTAAATGGCTCTCTTGCTGCATTGCAGCCTCAGCAGGCACATTATTACTGCATACAGTCTGATTATTAGGCACATTATCAGGCATGGTGCTAGATGGTACAAACACAGTCTTGTCCACAGCATGGGGTTTAGCTGGCTTTACCTTATCAGGTACATTATCTGTTATTTCTTCATCATTAAAGACCATCTGATCCCCCCGCACAGGAGACTCCATTACCTGGATCACCCTCAGCATGCCTCCTGAGTCCTGGGAAGGCATTGGGGTGCTTACCTCTCCCTGGGGGGGCAGGGGGTCAGAACTGGGGGTCTCCTCCTCCTCCACCTCCATCTTTGTCACCTTTGCAAACCTCTTGTCATTGCAGAACTTTTCCTTGAAAGGACCATCCCTTCCTTCCATTATGGCCACGATGGTCTCCTGGTGGTCCACACGGACCTTGGCCAATTGGATCTCTGGATCCATGGATCCGCGTTTCTGGCTATGTAAACCTTCACGTTGCCTTCGCAGGCGCTTCAGCTCCGCACGTAGCTTGTACAGCTTATCCCTCTCCCGGTTTAGGACTTTTATCCCGGCCACCACTCGCTCCCGAATGGCCTCCGATCCTTCATCCACACCAGGGGCAGAGAGATCACCAGCTGAGGCTTGTAGAGGGGCAGACATGTCAGCAGATGGCCCAGGAGATGGCTGAGAGCCTCCAGCAGGGGAGGCCCCGCTGCCCTCCATGGCTTCCCCAGAAAGGGGCCAGGAGAGCTGGGAGAGATTTCCAGGCAACTCCCTTCTCACACAGCAGCTTCCGACACACCTTCCTCCTCACACACCTGTGCTCCAATGGTGGGTGGGGCACTATTCCTACCACTGACACCAACAATGGAACACTATTCCTGCCACTGACACCAACAATGGAACACTATTCCTGCCACTGACACCAACAATGAGACACTATTCCTCCCACTGATACCACCAATGAGACACTATTCCTCCCACTGATACCACCAATGAGACACTATTCCTCCCACTGACACCAACAATGGGACACTATTCCTCCCATTGACACCAACAATGGAACACTATTCCTTCCACTGACACCAACAATGGATTCCTGCCACTGACACCCACAATGGAACACTATTCCTTCCACTGACACCAACAATGGATTCCTGCCACTGACACCCACAATGGAACACTTTTCCTGCCACTGACACCAACAATGGAACACTATTCCTGCCACTGACATTAACAATGGAACACTATTCCTGCCACTGACACCAACAATGGAACACTATTCCTTCCACTGACACCACCAATGAGACACTATTCCTCCCACTGCCACCAACAATGGAACACTATTCCTGCCACTGACACCCACAATGGATTCCTGCCACCGACAACAATGGGGCACTATTCCTCCCACTGACATCAACAATGGAACACTTCTACTGCCACTGACACCAACAATGGAACACTATTCCTGCCACTGACACCCACAATGGATTGCTGCCACCTGACAACAATGGGGCACTATTCCTGCCATGGACACCAACAATGGGGCACTGTTTCCTCCCCCTGACACCAACAATGGGGCATCTGATTGGAGGGGGGGGGGTGAAGTGATGATGTCTGAACATGCCAGTTGTTTGGGCATTCAGTTCATGTGACCAATATGATTGGCTGTAACAGCAGTCACATGATCAGAAAGTCTACAATCACATCAGGAGCCTACCGATCCCCACCAGCTACCGTGCTGGGAGTGCGCACTCAGCGCAGTAAGTTGTTTTAACCACTTCCGCACCGCCGTACGACTATATAAGTCGGCACTTTGAAGAAGGATATCTCTGTTATGGCAGCTGCCATAACCCTAGTATCCTCGTCTTCAGGCGGCGGTCAGGTTTCCGATAATGGTGGTCTCTGCAGTGGATTGCCGTTATCGGAGGAGGGAGAGGGCCCTGCTTTATCTCTGAGTATATACATTATATCCAGAAAGTATTCACAGTGCTTCACTTTTTCCACGTTTTGTTACAGCCTTATTCCAAAATGGATTAAATTCATTATTTTCCTCAAAATTACAGAAACAATACCCCATCATGACGTGAAAGAAGTTGGTTTGAAATCTTTGCACATATATTTAAAATAAAAATCCCATGTACATAAGTATTCACAGCCTTTTCCGTGACACTCAATATTGAGCTCATCCTGTTTCCACTGATCATCCTGGAGATGTTTCTACAACTTGATTGAAGTCCACCTGTGGTAAACTCAGTTGATTGGACATGATTTGGAAAGGCACACGCCTGTCTATATATGGTCACACAGTTAACAGTGCATGTCAGAGCACAAACCAAGCCATGAAGGCCAAGGAATTGTCTGTAGACCTCCGTGACAGGATTGTATGGAGGCACAGATCTGGGGAAGGGTACAGAAAAATGTCTACAGCATTGAAGGTCCCCACGAGCACAGTGGCCTTCGTCATCCGTAAATGGAAGTTTGGAACCATCAGGACTCTTCCTAGAGTGGGACGCGATTGGGGGAGAAGGGCCTTAGTCAGGGAGATGACCAAGAACCCGATAGTCACTCTGACAGAGCTCCGGTGTTTTTCTGTGGAGAAAGGAGAACCTTCCTGAAGAACAACCCTCTCTGCAGCACTCCACCAATCAGGCCTGTATGGTAAGGTGGCCAGACAGAAGGCACTGCTCAGTAAAAGGCACATGACAGTCCATCTGGAGTTTGCCAAAAAGGCACCTGAAGGACTCTCACACCACGAGAAACAAAATTCTCTGGTCTGATGAAACAAAGATTGAACTTTTTGGCCTCAATGGCAAGCATCATGTCTGGAGGAAACAAGGCACCACTCATCACCTGGCCAATACCATCCCTACAGTGAAGCATGGTGGTGGCAGCATCAAGCTGTGGGGATGTTTTTCAGCGGCAGAAACTGGGAGACTAGACAGGAGAGAGACAGAGAGCCTGAGCTGGCGGCTCCCACCCCTCCACAGGCCAGCGCTCCAGTGAGTGTGTGTGGAGGGGGGCAGAGCAGAAAGCCTGAGCTTGCGGCTCCCACCCCTCCACAGCCCAGTGCTCCAGTAAGCGTGGGGGGTCAAAGCAGAGAGCCCGAGCTGACTGCTCCCACCCCTCCACAGGCCAGCGCTCCAGTGAGAGTAGGGGGGGGGTCAGAGCAGAGAGCCCGAGTTGGCTGCTCCCACCCCTCCACAGGCCAGCGCTCCAGTGAGTGTGTGTGTGGGGGGGGGCGGCAGAGCAGAGAGCCTGACCTGGCTGCTCCCATCCCTCCACAGCCCAGCGCTCCAGTGAGTGTGTGTTTGTTTGGGGGGGGGGAGCAGAGAGCCTGACCTGGCTTCTCCGCCCCTTCACAGCCCAGTGCTTCAATGAGTGGGGCAGAGCCCTGAGAACCGAGCGATCTGCAATGTTGATCGCTCGATTCTCAGTGTTAGACCCGGTGGGGGACCGATGCTAAATCCATCTAGGTAATGATTAAAAAACAAAACAAAAAAAAAAACGCACTCCATACTTCTCTTTTAGCCAGTGCTTTAAGTGGGCCAAAAGAGGTGCCGGTACTCTATTAGGCGCCGGTGCTCCCCCCCCCCCCAATACTGAACATGAAAATACCCTTAGAAAGTACCCTGAAAAAGAGCTACTGTAGAAAGAGCTACTGAACATAAATGCTAAATTCAGGTAAGTGCTTTTTACAGGGAAAGGGGCGACAATGGGCACAGTGGCATCATGGGGCACAGTGGTGACAATTGGCACAGTGGCATCATGGGGCACAGTGGTGACAATGGGCACAGTGGCATCATGGGGCACAGTGGTGACAATGGGCACAGTGGCATCATGGGGCACAGTGGTGACAATGGGCACAGTGGCATCATGGGGCACAGTGGTGACAATGGGCACAGTGGCGTGGCATCATGGGGCACAGTGGTGACAATGGGCACAGTGGCATCATGGGGCACAGTGGCATCATGGGGCACAGTGGTGACAATGGGCACAGTGGCATCATGGGGCACAGTGGTGACAATGGGCACAGTGGCATCATGGGGCACAGTGGTGACAATTAAAGGGCACAATGGTGACAATTAAAGGGCACAGTGGCAACAATTGAGGGGCACAGTGGCTGCATTTGATGGCATGGCACAGTGGTGACAATTGATGGAACAGTGACTGCGTTTGATGGCATGGCACAGTGGTGACAATTGATGGCACAGTGGCTGCGTTTGATGGCACAGTAGCTGCGTTTGATGGCATGGCACAGTGGTGACAATTGATGGCACAGTTGCTGTTTGATGGCACAGTGGTGACAATTGATGACACAATTTGCGCCCCCCCCCCCCCCAATTTTGAGCACCAGCCACCACTGTTCCAGACATTTGTAATGTTTGTAGATCCTGGGACACACACACATATGTGTGAAGGTAAAGTGTCTGCAGGGAAAAGTCAGGGAAGGGAGGGGGAGAGATAACAACCATCTGAGAGGAGCAGTGTGACAGGCAAAGATGAATGGATCTGTGTGAGGACGACAGGGAGGAGCAGGACGGCCGGCCAGATAGTGGCTGAGGAAGGGAGGAAGATGCCAGGGAGAGAGAGAGAGCATTGCAGACACAGCCAGAACTGTCCTGTAAAGCCAGCGTGAGGAGACCTGTTACCACTGCTGCCCGAACCTGCTGGGAGGAAACTTCAAAGGCCCCCCATGCACCTAGGACCCCTGGGCAGTTCACAGAAGTGCCTGTGCATTAAGACAGGAAAGCCCTCCCCCGCTCTCACAGTGTCCCCCAGCTTTTAGGGAGAGGAAAGCAGGCAGCGCTGGGGGGAGACCAGGCACCTATAGGAGGATCACATGTGGCTAGAACAGGGAGGCAGATCGGTGCGCTGTGACAGTTACAGAAATGATGCCGACAGGAGGGAGAGATACACAGCATTGGTTCTGTAACTGTCAAAGCGCACCGATCTGCCTCCCCATCAGCGGGCCCCACTCGGCTGCGGGCCCCATAGCGCCCGCGTGGGTCGCTATGGCGGTAGTTCCGCCACTGATCATCATATTCCTGGCCTGGGGCTGCGTTCCGGTACGTGAAACCCACTTACTGGGCGCACGGAGAGGTGCTGGTACTCTCCAGGGCCATTTTTGTAAGTGGCGGTACTGAGTACCGCCGCGTTCCGGCCCAGTTAAAGCACTGCTTTTAGCGACATAAATGGTAATTTCTTTGTAGCTCAACGACCAATGTAAACGCGCTGTATAGTCTTTCAAACTATTTATGGTTTATTTCCCTACTAATGTTCCCAAAAATCCCAAATGACGGATCTTTCTTTTGGTATAAAACGTTGCATTTCGAGAATTGAAATATGCTAAACGTTTCTAAAGTCGAACAATCGGGCTTATCGAACGGTGTATGGCCAGCTTTACAGTAAGGCCCCTTTCACATTGAGGCATTTTTCATGCGGCACAGCGCTAAAAATATCGCTGCTATACCGCATGAAAAAATCATTCCCTGCAGGCTTTAATGTGAAAGCCCGAAGGCTTTCACACTGAAGCGGTGCGGTAGCAGGACCGCTCCAAAAGTCCTGCTAGCCGCATCTTTGGAGCGGTATAGGAGCGGGGTGTTTACCGCTCCTATACCGCGCCTTCCCATTGAAATCAAAGGGAAACCGCGGCAATACCGCCCGCAATGCGCCTCTGCAGAGGCGCATTGCGGGCGGTATTAACCCTTTTTCGGCCGCTAGCGGGGGTTAATACCGCACCACTAGTGCCCGAATATCGCGGTAAATACGACGGTATATCGGCGCTACAAATAGCGCGGCTATACCGTCACCGCACCTCCACTGCCCAATGTGAAAGCAGCTTTAGTGATCACATGAAATGACAGTAGGTTGGATTAATGTACAGCCAAAGAATACTTTAATTTGTGATTTTCTTTAATTGACAAGTCTTCATATAACAACCAAGGTGGGTGAGAATATACATATAATCTACATCAGAAACAGATCTTCAACCTAATGGCGTCAATTACAGAATGAACTGGCAGCATGTAACCTGAGACCAGAGCATTTTCCTCTTCTCACACGCTATTGGTCGGCTTCTGTGTCTGCCAATTGGCTCTAATGGCTGCAATGTCCATCGGTCACGACTCCCCTTCCTGTAAATACGCTCTATCACAGTTGGCAGAAAATGAGCCCAGTGACTGGCTGGTGTAGCTCTATATAGGGACACTGCTGAGAAAAACAAACAGCTCAAGTCGCATTATTAAACCTTAGCAAGTCACTGTAAGCTTTATCCACATTGGGCGCCTTCTGAAGTAAAGCCGGTCACATGACCGCCGCCGTCCAATCCGTTTTTATGCTTTATCGCCGTTTCTTCATCTGCTGGGCTGCGCTCTTTTCACGGATATTCTGTTCATTTTCCTTCCTTGTTTCTCCTCGTCGTAGAGAGAGACACCGGCTCCATCTATCTTCTCCAGTACTGTGAAGAGACGGGGAATGAGAAGCCATTACATACATAAATACGCTTCAAACGACTTCAATTCTCATGGTAAAAACTTTAAACAAGCCTTGGGGGGAAATTCATTTATTGACCTTTTTAAGGGAGGCGGCTGTGAATCTCATTTAAGGTGTGATTTATCCACTGGCTGGAAATTGTATTTTATAATCTACTGCTGGTTATAGTTTATCATAACAACACATAAGGATTAATTATGAAATGTCACAGCATTTTTATAGCTTTTAGTATTATTACACAACATTCATTATTTTACTAATTTATAGAGCGCCGCCGCCGCCGCTGAGCCATCCCGTCTCTGCTCCGGAGAAGATTACATCGTAATGACAAAACACAAATCTGCTTCGGTCAGTTGGGTGGAAGCTGAATAAAGCGACGCTATATGGTCAAATGTTCACGCATTCCCGACCATTACACTTCTATACAGTGCCTCGAAAAAGTATTCATACCCCTTGACATTTTCAACATTTTGTCATGATTTTAACCACTTAATCACCGCCCTATAGACGAAAGACGTCTACAAGGCGGTTCCTTAACTCTGGGAGGACGTCAATGGACGTCCTCCCAAAATCGCGCACACGGGAATGTCCGTGATGGCGGCGGTTTACCATGTGATCGCTCCGTCCAATGACGGAGCGATCACTTGTAAACAAACCGGCGTCATGTGATGACGCCGGTTCCTCCCTCCCCTCTCTGTACCGAACGGTACAGTGTGAGAGGAGAGGGGGGGGAGAGAGCGGATGCAGCACGAGTGCTGTGGGCTGGATCTGTGACAAATGCAGTCACAGATCCAGCCATCCATCCATCCCTGCTCAGCCATCCCTGCCCCATACTAACAATACTCTGCTCCATACCCATACTGTGCAATACTCTGCAATGCCCCGCACTACTCTGCAATGCCCCGCACTACTCTGCAATGCCCCGCACTACTCTGCAATGCCCCGCACTACTCTGCAATGCCCCGCACTACTCTGCAATGCCCCGCACTACTCTGCAATGCCCCGCACTACTCTGCAATGCCCCGCAATACCCCGCACTACTCTGCAATACCCCGCACTACTCTGCAATACCCCGCACTACTCTGCAATACCCCGCACTACTCTGCAATACCCCACAATACCCCACGCTACTCTGCAATGCCCCACGCTACTCTGCAATGCCCCACGCTACTCTGCAATACCCCCACGCTACTCTGCAATACCCCCACGCTACTCTGCAATACCCCCACGCTACTCTGCAATACCCCCACGCTACTCTGCAATACCCCCACGCTACTCTGCAATACCCCCACGCTACTCTGCAATACCCCCACGCTACTCTGCAATACCCCCACGCTACTCTGCAATACCCCCACGCTACTCTGCAATACCCCCACGCTACTCTGCAATACCCCCACGCTACTCTGCAATACCCCCACGCTACTCTGCAATACCCCCACGCTACTCTGCAATACCCCCACGCTACTCTGCAATACCCCCACGCTACTCTGCAATACCCCCACGCTACTCTGCAATACCCCCACGCTACTCTGCAATACCCCACGCTACTCTGCAATACCCCACACTACTCTGCAATACCCCACACTACTCTGCAATACCCCACAATACCCAGCAACGTCGCCTATGGAGATTTTTAAGTAGCAAAGTTTGGCGCCATTCCACGAGCGTGTGCAATTTTGAAGGGTGACATGTTGGGTATCTATTTACTCGGCGTAACTTCATCTTTCACATTATGCAAAAGAATGAAGAAAAAATACTAAATTTGCTAAATTTTATAACAGAAACAAGAAAAATTCATTTTTTTTTTTAAAAGAATTTTCAGTCTTTTTTCTCTTATAGTGCAAAAAATAAAAAAGCCAACTGTGATTAAATACCATCAAAAGAAAGCTCTATTTGTGTGAAAAAAAGGACGAAATTTTAATTTGGGTACAATGTTGTATGACCGAGTTATTGTCATTCAAATTGTGAGAGCACCGAAAGCTGAAAATTGGTCTGGTTATTAAGGGGGTTTACGTGCCTGGTGGTTAAGTGGTTAAGTTACAAATACCATATGGTGACCCCACAATAGGCATAAAACTTTTCCGTGGAAGGGAGTTTAATAAGACACGTGGCCTCTCATTTAGATTAGAAGAAAAGATGTTTAACCACTTAAGGAGCGCCCAACGCCGATATACTTCGGCAGAATGGCACGGCTGGGCACAATCACATACCTGTACGTGATTGTATAATGCCCAGCCGTGGGTCGTGGCCGCGCGCCCGCGGCACGCACCCGGTCCGAAGCTCCATAACCGCGGGACTCGCGGAACCGATCGCCGCTGGAGCCTCGCGCGTGTAAACACAGCTTCCCCGTTCTTCACTGTGGCGCCGTCATCGATCGTGTGTTCCCTTATATAGGGAAACACAATCGATTATGTCACACCTACAGCCACACCCCCCTACAGTTAGAAACACAGATGAGGTCACACATAACCCCATCAGCGCCCCCTTGTGTATAACTCCCAAACTGCAATTGTCATTTTCACAGTAAACAATGCATTTTTTGCTGTGAAAATGACAATGGTCCCAAAAATGTGTCAAAATTGTCCGAAGTGTCCGCCATAATGTCGCAGTCACGAAAAAAATCGCTGATCGCCGCCATTAGTAGTAAAAAAATAAAAAAATAAAAATGCAATAAAACTATCCCCTATTTTGTAAACGCTATAAATTTTGCGCAAACCAATCAATAAACGCTTATTGCGATTTTTTTTACCAAAAATATGTAGAAGAATATGAATCGGCCAAAACTGAGGAAAACATTTTTTTTGGGGGGATATTTAATATAGCAAAAAGGAAAAAATATTGCATATTTTTCAAAATTGTCGCTCTATTTTTGTTTATAGCGCAAAAAATAAAAACCACAGAGGTGATCAAATACCACCAAAAGAAAGCTCTGATTGTGGGAAAAAAAGGACGCCAATTTTGTTTGGGAGCCACGTCGCACGACCGCGCAATTGTCAGTTAAAGCGACGCAGTGCCGAATCGCAAAAAGGGGCCTGGTCCTTTACCTGCATTTTGGTCCGGGTCTTAAGTGGTTAATAAGACACGTGACCACTCATTTAGATTAGAAGAAAAGAGGTTTAACCTTAGACTGCGTAGAGGGATCTTTACTGTAAGAGCAGCAAGGATGTGGAATTCACTTCCACAGGCGGTGGTCTCAGCGGGGGGCATCGATAGTTTCAAAAAAACTATTAGATAAGCATCTGAATGTCCACAACATACAGGGATATACAATGTAATACTGACATATAGTCACACACATAGGGTGGACTTGTGTCTTTTTCAATCTCATCTACTATGTAACTATGTTGCAATCAAAAACGTAAATGTATTTTATTGGGATTTTATGTGATAGACCAACACAAAGTGGCACATAATTGTAAAGTGGAAGGAAAATAATAAATGGTTTTCTACATTTTTCACAAATAAATATGTGAAAAGTGTGACGTACATTTGTATACAGCCCCCTTTACTCTGATACCCCTAACTAAAATCTAGTGGAACCAATTGCCTTCGGAAGTCACCTAATTAGTAAATAAAGTTCACCTGTGTGTAATTTAATCTCAGAATAAATAAATACAGCTGTTCTGTGAAGCCCTCAGAGGTTTGTTAGAGAACCTTCGTGAACAAACAGCATCAAGAAGGCAGAGGAACACACCGGACAGATCAGGGATAAAGTTTAAAGCAGGGTTAGGTTATAAAAAAAACATCCCAAGCTTTGAACACCGAGCACAGTTTAATCCATCATCCAAAAATGGAAAGAGTATGGCACAACTGCAAACCTACCAAGACATGGCCGTCCATCTAAACTGACCGGCCGGGCAAGGAGAGCATTCATCAGAGAAGCAGCCAAGAGGACCATGGTAACTCTGGAGGAGCTGCAGAGATCCACAGCTCAGGAGGGAGAATCTGTCCACAGGACAACTATTAGTCGTCTCTCCACAAATCTGCCTTTTATGGAAGAGTGGCAAAGAAGAAAGCCATCGTTGAAAGTAAGACATAAGAAGTCCCATTTGTAGTTTGCGTGAAGCCATGTGGGGGACACAGCAAACATGTGGAAGAATGTGCTCTGGTCAGATGAGACCAAAATTGAACTTTCTGGCCTAAAAGCAAAACTCTATTAGGTAGATTCAGGTACATTGGTGCAAACTTGCGGCGGCGTAGATTAGCCTGTTTAGACTACGCCGCCGTAAGTTAGCTAGGCAAGTACATGATTCTCAATGTACTTGCCTGCTAATATACGGTGGCGTAGCCTAAAGCGGGCGGGCGTAAGGGTGCCGAATTCAAATGTGTGGAAGGGGGGCGTGTTTAATGTTAATCAGGCTTGACCATACGTTTTTTTGTTACTGCGCATGTGCCGGGCGCCTACATTTCCCAGTGTGCATTGCGGCTAAGTACGCCGCACGGGCCTATTCATTTAGACGCGGACGTAAACGACGTAAATCGCTATTCGCGGACGACTTACGCAAACAACGTAAACATTTCGAATCTCGCGGCGGCCATACTTTAACATTGCTATTCCACCTAATAGATGGAATAACTTTAGGCCTGATAATGCCTTATGGAAATGGCGTAAATCTACTGCGGCGGCCGGGCGTACGTTCTTGAATCGGCGTATCAACTCATTTACATATTCTACGCCGACCGCAATGGAAGCGCCACCTAGCGGCCATCCAAAATATTGCAATGTAAGATAGGACGGCGCAAGCCGTCGTATCTTAGATATGTTTAAGTGTATCTCTGTTTGAGCATACGCTTAAATATAAGTCGGCGTAGATTCTGAGTTAGGTCGGCTTATCTACTGATAAGCCGGCCTAACTCTTTGTGAATCTACCTATATGTGATGGTAAACTAACACATCACCCTAAACACACCATCCCCACTGTGAAACATGGTGGTGGCAGCATCATGCTGTGGGGATGCTTTTCTTCAGCAGGGACAGGGAAGCTGGTGAGAGTTGATGGGAAGATGGATAGAGACAAATACAGGGCAATCTTAGAAGAAAACCTGTTATACCCCATACACACGATCGGATTTTCCAACAGCAAAAGTCCGATGTGAGCTTTTGAACGAAAACTCCAAACATGTGTATGCTCCATTGGACTTTTGCTGTCGGAATTTCTGCCAATAAAAGATTGAGAGCTGGTTCTCAATTTTACCTACGAAAAAAATTCCAATCGGAAATTCCGATCGTCTATAGCAATTCCGACGTGCAAAATTCAGACGCATGCTTGGAAACAATTTGACGCATGCTCGGAAGCATTGAACTTAATTTTCTTGGCTCGTCGTAGTGTGGTACGTCACTGCGTTCTTGACGGTCGAAAGTTCAGAGAACTTTTGTGTGACCGTGTGTATGCAAGCCAAGCTTGAGTGGAATTCCGTTGGCAAAACCATCCAACGTTTTTCCAACGGAAAATCCGATCGTGTGTACGCGGCATAAAGCCTCGTACACACTATCAGTCCTTTGGATGAGAACGGTCTGATGGACCGTTTTAATTGGTTAACCGATGAAGCTGACTGATGGTCCGTCGCGCCTACACACCATTAGTTAAAAAAACGATCGTGTCAGAACGTGGTGACGTAAAACACAACAACGTGCTGAAAAGAACGAAGTTCAATGCTTTCAAGCATGCGTCGACTTGATTCTGAGCATGCGTGGATTTTTAACCGATGGTTGTGCCTACTAACGATTGGTTTCGGCTTTTTTTTAACCGATAGTTAAATAACCTATGGGGCCCACACACGATCGGTTTTGACTGATGAAAACGGTCCATCAGACCGTTGTCCTCTGGTTAACCTATCGTGTGTACGAGGCCTTAGAGTATGCAAAAGACTTGAGACTGGGGCTGGGGTTCACCTTCCAGCAGTACAACGACCCTAAACATACAGCCAGACCTACAATGGAATGGTTTAGATCAAAGCATATTCATTTGTTAGAATGGCCCAGTCAAAGTCCAGACCTAAATCACATTGATAATCTGTGGCAAGACTTGAAAATTGCTGTTCACAGACGCTCTCCATCCAATCTGACAGAGCTTGAGATATTTTACAAAGAAGAATGGGCAAAAATTTCACTCTGTAGATGTGCAAATCCGGTAGAGACATCCCCAAAAAGACTTGCAGCTGTAATTGCAGTGAAAGGAGGTTCTACAAAGTATTGACTCCGGGGGGCGCCATACAAATGCACACCACACTTTTCACATATTTATTTGTAGAAATGTTTAAAAATCATTTATCATTTTCCTTCCACTTCACAATTATGTGCCATCCTTGAACCCCACACCCGGCAGAATTAGGACTCCTATCTTTATTACGAACTGGTGTGACAGTTGGCGGCGAGTAATCTGTAAGACCCTGAGGTGGACCTTTTGCTGAACTGCGAAAAGTGAGACCTTTGTACTTTCCAGAATAAATGGAAAATTAACACGTCTGCGAAATATAGATACTGACTCTAAGCCCTAAGTAAAGGTCATCACTTACTGGAGCCTTCACTGGATTTACCTAGACATGCAGGTCCTGATATCAGATTAATACCAACGTCATGGAAAATTCAAAATAAAAAGTCTAAAGTCTTCTCAATGTTCTTTTTTCCCCATAAACATTTAAAAGATATTACCCTGATATATCATTTTATTAGTATAGGTTTTAAAATAACTTGTTGCCAGAAATGTATGTATAATGGGGAAAAATAATTATTTGATCGCAGATTTTGTAAGTTTGCCCACTTACAGAGAAATGAAGGGTCTATCATTGTGTTGTTAGGTTTGTAGTTGTGCCATACTCTTTCCATTTTCGGATGATGGATTGAACAGAGCTCCGTGAGATGTTCAAAGCTTGGGATATTTTTTTATAATCCAACCCTGCTTCAAACTTCTCCACAACTTTATCCCTGACCTGTCTGGTGTGTTCTTTGGCCTTCACTATGTTCACTATGGTTCTCTAACAAACCTCTGAGGGCTTCACAGAACAGTTGTAATTTTACTGAGATTAAATTACACACAGGTGAACTCTATTTACCAATTAGGTGACTTCTGAAGGCAATTGGTTCCACTAGACTTTAGTTAGGGGTAACAGAGTAAAGGGGGCTCAATACAAATGCATGCCACGCTTTTCAGATATTTATTTGTAAAAAAAAGCCTTTTAACATGTCCCTTCCACTTCACAGTTATGTGCCACTTTGTGTTGGTCTATCACATACAATACCTTTATGTTTTTGGTTGTAACATGAGGAAAATTTCAAGTGGTATGAATGCTTTTTCAAGGCATTGTATGTATGTATGTATGTATGTATGTGTATATATATATATATATATATATATATATATATACCGTATTTATCAGCGTATATCGCGCACTATACGCCGATAGCCGCTTCCCGCGCTCAGTTTGAAATCCTGCGCCGACATATACCGAGTGCAGTACACTCGGGTACATTCGGCCAGGCTCGGCTTCGCTCGTCCTCACGCATAAACGCCACAGAGCGTGAGCGCGAGCTAAGCCGAGCCTTGCCCAATGTACCCGAGTGTACTGCACTCGGTATATGTCGGCGGAGGCGTTCGAACTGAGCGCGGGAAGCGGGGACTCGACGTGAGGCTCGCGCTGGAGAAGCCGGGAGGACACCATCGAGGCCTCAGACGGACGCCGGACCGGATGATGGACGCTGGGAAGACACCAAAACTGTAAGTAATAAAATCATATAACTTTTTTTTTTTACAGGAATTTCAGGGGCAACATTAGGGGTGCGCGGTATACGCGGGAGCGCGTTGTACCGCGATAAATACGGTATATATTACACACACACACAAATCTTATTATTTTACATTTTAAACTTCACTCCTTCAAGAGGTGTCTGCAGCTGATCTGGCCCTTAATGTAGCTGAGCAGCAACAGACCCTCCTAACAGCGCAGAGAGGGGCAGGTAGGGGATTCTTCAGTAGTTCTGCCTGTACTTGGAGGAAGTGGCGCAAGGTCACTTATGTAAACACAATTTGAAAGCCTTGTGTTTATTCATCTGCTACAAGCCCTTCTATGGAGCATTGTGTAGCAAGATCAGAAGCCCAGGAGCGGATTGTTTTATCTGCTGTGCTTAGTGTTGGATAACAGCTGCCACTGACAGCCTGCAGCCTACATGCTGGCAGGGGCTTGCAGTAGCCCCCAGTTTTCGAACGGCACCCAGGACTCCAGTGGTTAACCGCTTCAGCCCCGGACCATTTTGGTGGTTAAAGACCGGGCCACTTTTTGCGATTTGGCACTGCGTCGCTTTAACTGACAATTGCGCGGTCGTGCGACGTGGTTCCCAAACAAAATTGACGTCGTTTTTTTCCCCACAAATAGATCTTTCTTTTGGTGGTATTTGATCACCTCTGCAGTTTTTATTTTTTGCGCTATAAACAAAAAAAGAGCGAAAATTTTGGGGAAAAAAATTCAATATTTTTTACTTTTTGCTATGATACATATCCCCAAAAATATATATATATATATTTTTTTTTCACAGTTTAGGCCGATACATATTGCTCTACATATTTTTGATAAAAAAAAAAAAATCGCAATAAGCGTTTATTGATTGGTTTGCGTCTTTAAACTAGGGGACTGTTTTATGGCATTTTTATTAATAATTTTTTTTTACTAGTTATGGCGGCGATCAGCATTTTTTATCGTGACTGTGACATTATGGCGGACACATTGGACACTTTTGACACCATTTTGGGACCATTTGTAATTTTTACAGCGATCAGCGCTATAAAAATGCACTGGTTACTGTAAAAGTGACACTAGCAGTGAAGGGGTTAACCACTAGGTGGTGCTGCAGGGGTTAAGTGTTCCCATGGAAGTGATTCTTACTGTTAGGGGGCGTGGCTACACGTGACACGTCACTGATGACCGTTCCCGATCACAGGTAACGGTCATCAGTGACATGTCACTAGGCATAATAGGGGAATGTCTTGGTTACAAAGGCATTCCCCTGTTCTGCTCTTGCCGACAGCAATCGCGGGACTTCCAGGACCCGCTGGGCGACAGATTCAAATGGATGTACCTGTATGCCAATCTGCCTGCCCGTGCCATTCTGTCAACGTAAATAGGCATGTGGCGGTCAGCAAGTGGTTAACAAGAAGTACCAATGTTTTAAAACAAGCGCTCACTGACCTCTGTATCTGCATGCACCATGGAGTAATAAACGCCATATTTATTATAATTGATATAATTTCACCTTTATTGTGCCTTTAAATAGTAATTTTTTTCATTTTTGGCAGATTGGGTATTTTTCTGCACATGCAGGGTCTTTAAAGGGATAAAACACAGTGAAATCTACATGTATTGCATGCACTTTATAGCTGAACTCAGGAATAAGCAAATATTGTCTAAATACAAGAGATGTGTATTCTTCTTGAATCTTGGTGTGCTTTTTGTATTTCTCCTCCACATCTGTGCAGTATTCCCGCGTGAGACTTTCTTCCTCTAGTAAAGACCGGTCACTGCTGTGCTCTCTCATTGTGCAGGGTGACTGGTCTTGTCTCCACCCCCTGTAGTTTTCTGCAAGAAGCCTGTAGTGGGTGGAGCCTGCTGGGCCCCTCCCACAGCTCTGCTCCCTGTATCGGGTGGAGCCTGCTGGGACGCTCCCACAGCTCTGCTCTCTGTAGTGTTTGGAGGCTGCTGGGCCCCTCCCACAGCTCTGCTCCCTGTAGCGAGTGGAGCCTGCTGGGCCCCTCCCACAGCTCTGCTCCCTGTAGCGAGTGGAGCCTGCTGGGCCCCTCCCACAGCTCTGCTTCCTGTAGCGAGTGGAGCCTGCCGGGCCCCTCCCACAGCTCTGCTCCCTGTAATGGGTGGAGCCTGCTGGGCCCTTCCGACAGCTCTGCTCCCTGTAGTGAGTGGAGCCTGCTGGGCCCCTCCCACAGCTCTGCTCCCTGTAGCGAGTGGAGCCTGCAGGGCCCCTCCCACAGCTCTGCTCCCTGCAGCGAGTGGAGCCTGCTGGGCCCCTTCCACAGCTCTGCTCCCTGCAGCGAGTGGAGCCTGCTGGGCCCCTCCCACAGCTCTGCTCCCTGCAGCGAGTGGAGCCTGCTGGGCCCCTCCCACAGCTCTGCTCCCTGCAGTGAGTGGAGCCTGCTGGGCCCCTCCCACAGCTCTGCTCCCTGTAGCGAGTGGAGCCTGCTGGGCCCCTCCCACAGCTCTGCTCCCTGCAGCGAGTGGAGCCTGCTGGGCCCCTCCCACAGCTCTGCTCCCTGCAGCGAGTGGAGCCTGCTGGGCCCCTCCCACAGCTCTGCTCCCTGCAGCGAGTGGAGCCTGCTGGGCCCCTCCCACAGCTCTGCTCCCTGCAGCGAGTGGAGCCTGCTGGGCCCCTCCCACAGCTCTGCTCCCTGTAGAGACTTAATTTAGACTTTAAAGCGGAGCTCCACCCAAAAGGGAAAGCGGGTACCTGGGTTTTCGACAGGTACCCACTTTTGGGTAACATCACCGCGGTGATCTGTGAGTATTTTTGGTCCCAGAAGACAGCGGGACCATTCATAAAGGGCGGTGCGGCTTGAACATGCGCAGTAGCTGCTGACTTTTAATTTTTTTTTTGCCCAGAATGGAGCCCCTCTAAGTCGAGACTGCTGATAGTGGGGTACAGGCAGTATTCATGTAGTGGGCCGCATTGGGTCAGCATGGGGCTGGGTTTGGCATGTAAGGAGGACGATTGTAGATAATAAGGATAAAAGAAAGCCGGCAGCTCGATCTTCCGCAATGAATACATTTATCCAGGTGTGGTACAGCATAAAACAGGGCTTACGTGTTTCGGCCTGTAGCCTTAGTCATAGCCAATAGTCTGGGAATGGTAGTCCTGTTCACACCCACTGATTACAGGTGAGGAGGAGCTGGATCAAGAGCACCAAGGGCTACCGAGAGCTCAGTACGGAGGAACAGGTTGGTATCTAATGAGGAGATCACAACAAATCTCTCTGTTCAGAATGTTGATGGTAAAGCTGGCCATAGATAGATCAAAACTTAGGCGGTCCATCAGGGACTAGCTGAGATTAGATCCATCTATGGGCAGGCTGGTTGTACTGAAGATGATTCATCAGCCTGTCAATTTTTTTTGTATGTGATTAAAGCCGCCAGCAGAGAAGGCTCCCCACCGGCAGAACACAATAGGCATTCCCCCATCAACGCCGACTGTGATGGGATGATCGAGTGATTCTGTTTTCTGCAACCACAGATAATAGCCTCATGTATGGCTTGCCTTAGTGCTGCTGTGTTCAATGGTGGAGGGGAGAGGTCACAAAGGGCTAGATTCAGATAGGTTAGCGGATCTTTAGATCCGCGTAACCTATCTGATATTTTACGATCCGCCGCCGCAAGTTTTTGAGGCAAGTGCTGTATTCAGAAAGCACTTGCCTCTAAAGTTGCGCCGGCGGATCGTAAATCCCCCGGCGGAATTCAAATTCCGCGGCTAGGGGGTGTGTAACATTTAAATCAGGCGCGTCCCCGCGCCAAACGAACTGCGCATGCGCCGTCTGCTAAATTTCCCAGCGTGCATTGCTCCAAATGACATCGCTAGGACGTCATTGGTTTCGACGTGGACCTAAATTACGTCCATCCGTATTCGCGGACGACTTACGCAAACGACGTAAAAAAAATCAAAATTCAACCCGGGAACGACAGCCATACTTAACCACTTCCCGACCGCCGCATGTACATATACGTCGGCAGAATGGCACGTATAGGCACATTAGCATACCTGTACGTCCCTGCCTAGACGTGGGTCGGGGGTCCGATCGGGACCCCCCCCGCTACATGCGGGGAGCGATCCGGGACGACGGCGCGGCTATTCGTTTCTAGCCGCCCCCTCGCGATCGCTCCCCAGAGCTGAAGAACGGGGAGAGCCGTATGTAAACACGGCTTCCCCGTGCTTCACTGTGGCGGCTGCATCGATCGAGTGATCCCTTTTATAGGGAGACTCGATCGATGACGTCAGTCCTACAGTCCTACAGCCACACCCCCCTACAGTTGTAAACACACACTAGGTGCACCCTAACTCATACAGCGCCCCCTGTGGTTAACTCCCAAACTGCAACTGTCATTTTCACAATAAACAATGCAATTTAAATGCATTTTTTGCTGTGAAAAGGACAATGGTCCCAAAAATGTGTCAAAATTGTCTGAAGTGTCCGCCATAATGTCGCAGTTACGAAAAAAATCGCTGATCGCCGCCATTAGTAGTAAAAAAAATAAAAAAAAAATAAAACTATCCCCTATTTTGTAAACGCTATAAATTTTGCGCAAACCAATCGATAAACGCTTATTGCGATCTTTTTTACCAAAAATAGGTAGAAGAATACGTATCGGCCTAAACTGAGGAAAAAATTGTTTTTTATATATGTTTTTGGGGGATATTTATTATAGCAAAAAGTAAAAAATATTGAATTTTTTTCAAAATTGTCGCTCTATTTTTGTTTATAGCGCAAAAAATAAAAACCGCAGAGGTGATCAAATACCACCAAAAGAAAGCTCTATTTGTGGGGAAAAAAAGGACGCCAATTTTGTTTGGGAGCCACGTCGCACGACCGCGCAATTGTCTGTTAAAGCGACGCAGTGCCGAATTGTAAAAACCCCTTGGGTCATTTAGCAGCATATTGGTCCGGTCCTTAAGTGGTTAACATAGGATACGCCGCATATAGCAGGGGTAACTATCCGCCGGAAAAAGCTGAACGCAAACGACGTAAAAAAAAAAATGCGCCGGGCGGTCGTTCGTTTCTGAATCGGCGGAAATCCTCATTTGCATATTCGTCGCGTAAAAAAAAACGAAACGCCACCTAGCGGCCGGCCTGGAATTGCAGCCTGTCGGATCTTAGGGAGATCTATGCGGAACATGATTCTATGAATCAGGCGCATAGATACGACGGACGGAACTCAGAGATACGCCGGCGTATCAGGAGATACGCCGTTGTATCTCTATCTGAATCCGGGCCAAAGGCTGTAAAGGCCCCAGTGATTTTGAACGGTGGCCCTGGATATAAAAACGCACAACTCTCTCACTTGTTACCTGTTTACAATTTCTGATGCTTATCTGGAATCCTGCATTCAGCGGATCTAATAATCCACACACAGGCCTTTCACCACCAATTCCTCCCTGTGGAGTGTCCGCCATGTGACACCCTCCTCCTTCCCATCTCTAGAATAACACGACTCGTCTCCTGAATGGCGCTTAGCATACGTACACCTGACAGTTACATTCGCTGTGGGACTAAATGTCAGATTTGAGGATAACTAAGAGTGGCCAAAAGCTCCCCTGTGGGAGGCAGCAATGCTCCCTAATTCAAGCATCACTCCACATAATTGTAATCTTTCTGTTTCCTAGGAGGAGATAATGAGCGCCCCCCTGCAGATTGAAAGGCTCGTTATTCCAACAAGATGGACAATCTCCTGGTAAGTGTGTCATATCCTGAGAAGTAGCAAAAATATCTACTGCTACCATCAGACCACGCCGCTGGCCGCGGCTCTCCGACAACTCAGGAAAAGATCTCTTTACCCATTCTTATCAGCGGGATATAATGGATGTCCCAATGAGGCACCATGCTCTGTGAGGGGCCATATTAGAAAAGGCAGGGGGGGATTTAGCCAACAGTAAATTGATTTTGAAATTTACGTAAAAGAGGAAGTTAAAGGGGTTGTAAAAGTTCATGTTTTCACCTTAATGCATCCTATGCATTAACCACTTCCATACTGGGCACTTACGCACCTTCCTGCCCAAGCCAATTTTCAGCTTTCAGCGCTGTCTCACTTTGAATGACAATTGCGCGGTCATGCTACACTGTACCCAAACATTTTTTTTATCATTTTGTTCCCACAAATAGAGCTTTCTTTTGGTGGTATTTGATCATCTCTGTGATTTTTATTTTTTGCGCAACAACTAAAAAAAGACCGAAAATGTTGAAAAAAAAATAAGTTTTTACTTTTTTCTGTATTTTTTTTTGTAAATAAGTATGTTTTCTTCTTCAATTATGGGCACTGATATGGCAGCACTGATGGGCACCGATGAGGTGGCACTGATAATAATGATCGATAGGCGGCACTGATGGGTACTTATGGGTGGCACAGATGGCACCGATAGGTGGGCACTGATGGACACAGAGACGGCACTGATAATGGAATTGCTGGGCATCACTTGTTTATTTACAAATGTTTGCCAGTCAGTGCCCATGTTGCCAGTCAGTGCCCATTTGTGGGCACTGATTAGCATATATTGTGCTTATTTTTTTACATGTCGATGGCCACATGTTGCCCCCTTCCCTGGTGGTCCTGGCGGCTTCCCTGGTGGTCCAGTGTGGGCATCCGAGGGGGGGCTGCTCTTATAAACAATTAGCACGAACCCCCCCCCCTGTCAGGAGAGCCGCCGATCGGCTCTCCTCTACTCACGCCGGCATGTTATCCTGCTGGACGTCAATTGTCTATTGACAGGGCGGGAAGTGGTTAAGGTGAAAAAACATCTTACGATTAAAGCCCCACCGTTTTACTTACCCGAGCCCTGGAAAGTCCTGCGTCGCCAACGTGCTTTTCCTTTGCTCGGTCTTCTTCTCGGCTCTTTATTGAATAGATTGATAGCAGCGCAGCCATTGGCTCGCCCTGCTGTCCATCAACTCCAATGACACAGGCGCCGGGGCCGAGTCCTGTAGTCAGCGGCTATGGACGCCGAATACAGAACTCAGGAGTGCGCCCGCAATTAAATCCGGGACTCCGTGGTAAGAAGGACGGCTGGGACTCGCCCACGCCACTCAGGTAGGTATAACGGGGGCTCGGGGGGGGGGGGGGGGGCGGACACTGCAAGGTGTTTTTTCACCTTAATGCATAGGATGCATTAAGGTGAAAAAACACGAACCTTTACAACCCCTTTAAGTTTTCCTTTACTAACCGGCTCAGTACCTGTTTCTTTGATCTAGTAGTACTATTGGGTACCAAGTTTTTTTGATATTGCATGTTTTATACACTCAACCTAGTGTGTCAGAGGGGCTGAAGTTCTTAAGGAGGTCGAGGCAAAGAACAGGGTACCCATCCTAACCAGTGGCTCCTGCGGGGGTAGCGCTACACTGCCCCGAGTTCAACGTTCATATCCTGAAATGAAACATCAATGTATAGTTTTTCCTGTGACTCATCTCATATCTGATAAATACCGTCATAAGACAATGTTGCCTATGGGTTACCCTGCCTAGTTGCTCACATTTATTCTGCTAAATCTAAAATAATAGACTGTATGTTGCAGAGCTGGAAAATTAAAAGCAATAAAAGTATCAGGAAGAGAGCAGTAATCAGGGCGCTGTCACGCTGCGGAATAACAGTCAACAAAGCATACGATGAAACAGATTTGTCATGCACCGACTGGCTGCTTCCTCAAGCGTTTCCCTTCTTGATTGCAGATTTTATGGCTGCACTATATCCTAAGCTGCAATCTAGCACATATGGGCACGACGGCATTCACAATAGAGGCTCCGCCAATGCTTCAAGGACGCCCTGGCAGAATAATTATTAGGAGGAGGATGGGAGAGAGGGACTCGGGACTGAATCCAGCACATGGCTAGCCTGGTAACACTTAAAGCAGAACTCCACAAAGCACTGGTTATTTTTTAAACTATCTTCAAGTAAATCTGAAGCCAATTATTTGTTATGTGGTTTAGGATAGAGTGAGGAAGGACTAGACCATGGGTCTTCAAACTACGGCCCTCCAGTTGTTCAGGAACTACAATTCCCATCATGCCCAGTCATGTCTGTGAATGTCAGTGTGTTACAATGCCTCATGGGATGTGTAGTTCTACAACAGCTGGAGGGCCATAGTTTGAGGATCCCTGGACTAGACCTTCTGTTAGGTTTAGTGGCGGCTGGTGCTCAAAGTTTTTGGGGGGCGCAAACAAACTGAAAAAAAAAATTGCAGCCTTACTGTGACCATCAAACGCCGACACTTTGCCCCATCAAACAGCCGCCAGTTTGCCCCGTCAAACAGCCGCCAGTTTCCCCCGTCAAACAGCCGCCAGTTTGCCCCGTCAAACAGCCGCCAGTTTGCCCCGTCAAACAGCCGCCAGTTTGCCCCGTCAAACAGCCGCCAGTTTGCCCCGTCAAACAGCCGCCAGTTTGCCCCGTCAAACAGCCGCCAGTTTGCCCCTTCAAACAGCCGCCAGTTTGCCCCGTCAAACAGCCGCCAGTTTGCCCCGTCAAACAGCCGCCAGTTTGCCCCTTCAAACAGCCGCCAGTTTGCCCCTTCAAACAGCCGCCAGTTTGCCCCGTCAAACAGCCGCCAGTTTGCCCCTTCAAACAGCCGCCAGTTTGCCCCTTCAAACAGCCGCCAGTTTGCCCCGTCAAACAGCCGCCAGTTTGCCCCGTCAAACAGCCGCCAGTTTGCCCCTTCAAACAGCCGCCAGTTTGCCCCATCAAACAGCCGCCAGTTTGCCCCATCAAACAGCCGCCAGTTTGCCCCATCAAACAGCCGCCAGTTTGCCCCAGCAATAGCCGCCAGTTTGCCCCAAACGCATCCACTTTGCCCCAGCAAGAGCCGCCACTTTGCCCCAGCAAGAGCCGCCACTTTGCCCCAGCAAGAGCCGCCACTTTGCCCCAGCAAGAGCCGCCACTTTGCCCCAGCAAGAGCCGCCACTTTGCCCCAGCAAGAGCCGCCACTTTGCCCCAGCAAGAGCCGCCACTTTGCCCCAGCAAGAGCCGCCACTTTGCCCCAAACGCATCCAGTTTGCTCCAGCAATAGCCGCCACTTTGCCCCAGCAATAGCCGCCACTTTGCCCCAGCAATAGCCGCCACTTTGTCCCAGCAATAGCCGCCACTTTGTCCCAGCAATAGCCGCCACTTTGCCCCAGCAATAGCCGCCACTTTGCCCCAGCAATAGCCGCCACTTTGCCCCAGCAATAGCCGCCACTTTGCCCCAGCAATAGCCGCCACTTTGCCCCAGCAATAGCCGCCACTTTGCCCCAGCAATAGCCGCCACTTTGCCCCAGCAATAGCCGCCACTTTGCCCCATCAATAGCCGCCAGTTTGCCCCATCAATAGCCGCCAGTTTGCCCCATCAATAGCCGCCAGTTTGCCCCATCAATAGCCGCCAGTTTGCCCCATCAATAGCCGCCAGTTTGCTCCAAACGCATCCAGTTTGCCCCAGCAATAGCCGCCACTCTAGCCCAGCAATAGCCGCCACTCTAGCCCAGCAATAGCCGCCACTCTAGCCCAGCAATAGCCGCCACTCTAGCCCAGCAATAGCCGCCACTCTAGCCCAGCAATAGCCGCCACTCTAGCCCAGCAATAGCCGCCACTCTAGCCCAGCAATAGCCGCCACTCTAGCCCAGCAATAGCCGCCACTCTAGCCCAGCAATAGCCGCCACTCTAGCCCAGCAATAGCCGCCACTCTGCCCCAGCAATAGCCGCCACTCTGCCCCAGCAATAGCCGCCACTCTGCCCCAGCAATAGCCGCCATTCTGCCCCAGCAATAGCCGCCACTCTGCCCCAGCAATAGCCGCCACTCTGCCCCAGCAATAGCCGCCACTCTGCCCCAGCAATAGCCGCCACTCTGCCCCAGCAATAGCCGCCACTCTGCCCCAGCAATAGCCGCCACTCTGCCCCAGCAAACGCAGCCAGTTAACCTTTCTCGAGTCAGCGCCATCCTCCACGCTCACTCCTAATCCACAATGTCTTCTCCCTTCCTCTTCATGTAATTTCTGCTATGATTGGATGCCTCATAGGCGTCCAATCACAGCGCCTGTCGCTTCAGCCAATTAGGTGACCGGAAAACAGACCCGGTGCACCTGATTGGCGGGTCATTGTTAGGGAAGCGATTCCCTAACACAGCACTGTGTAAACATTCCAGGTGTCGTGCTCGCCCCCTCCCTTGGAATACAGGAGAGTCAGGACGCCCACTAACACACAGCTCCTTTCTCTATCTGCAACGTAGAGAGCGTCCTGACTCTCCTGTAGTCCAAGGGAGGGGGTGAGCACGACACTCCACACCAGGGAGAAAGCCTTGCATTACTGTGTGGAGTTACAGACAGAAGAACAGGAAGTGAGGATTTCTCAGAAGAAATAAGGACATTTAAAAGCAAAATGGAAGGATGAGGTAAGTGAAGGAGGACTGCACTAAGGTAAAGGAAGCTATTTAGGGAAAACAATTGTACCTTTACAACCCCTTCAATGCAGAAGAGACAAAGCATTAAATTAATGCCTGTCCGCCCATTTTTAACTTTGGCCTAGAATATCCGTTTTTGGCAAAGCTAACCACCAATCCGAACACGGCGCCCACAACGCTTTCCCAGAACAAGAAACACGATATGCAAATCGGATATCAAGTTCAGTCTTTCTATAAATATTCTACTGCTGACGGCTCATCATTATAGAGAATTCACATTTACTCTAATTAAACCAACAACACAAAGGGAAAAAAAAAAATCTAATTAACTACTGACGAGGTTTTCTTCTCCGCTTCTAATAATTACAACCAAACAAATCATTAAACTGTCAGCACAAGGAAAAAATAAAACTCCTTAAATCGTGCGTGTATCCGCGACGTGGTCTACGCCTCTTATTTACCGTCTCGTTAAGATGCCGCTTAAGGCTTAAAAAAGAAAAAGAAAAAAGAAGCCAAAAGGGTTTAAAAAAAAAAAAATTGAATAACAAAACAATCCCAATTTTTTTTTTTTAATAAATGAAAGTTATGATTACTTTTGTTAGGGAAATATAAGCTACCAAGTTCCATTTTATATTTTTTTAACAGTAAAAAGGGAAGCAGCGAGCCTGGCCATTGTCGCCTGTTTAGTGCTCTGCACCACACCGCCAAGATGCACCGTTCCATTGGCTCCTCCACTACGCTCAGAAGGGGATTAGAGAGGGAATGGCAGATGGGAGGGGCTTGGGGCTCACGATCTCCGCTGAGCAAGCGGAGGTTCATGGGGCGGATCAGTAATGAGTGAAAGGACCCTAAGAAACCAGTATCCATTTCCACTTTGGCCACATGTGGGTCCCACCGTCCTAATGGATCATACTAGCTGGAAAATACCATTGCTTCTGTTGAGGAGGTGTGTTTTACTGTACAAGTTAAAGTGGTTCTACACCCTGTACAACCACTTTCACCTACAGGTAAGCCTAGATTAACTGGTTGCCGACCAGCCGCCGTAGTTTTACGGCGGCAGGTCGGCTCCCCTGCGCGAGAGCACGTAGTATAACATTGGCTCTCGCGCAGGCCACTAGGGGCGCGTGGTACAACGTTGGCTCTCGCGTAGGCCACTAGGGGCGCGTGCGCCCCCGACTCCCGTGCCGCGATCGCCGCCGGGCACACGCGATCGCTCGTTACAGAGCGAAGACCGGGAGCTGTGTGTGATTTCTCCTGTCAGGGGGAGAAATGCTGACCTTCTGTTCATACAATGTATGAACAGCGATCAGTCATTTCCCCTAGTGAGTCCATCCCCCCCCTACATTTAGAACACACCTAGGGAACATACTTAACCCCTTCCCCACCCCCTAGTGTTAACCCCTTCCCTGCCAGTGGCATTTTTATAGTAATCTAATGCAATTTTATAGCACTGATTGCTATAAAAATGGCAATGGTCCCAAAAATGTGTCACAAGTGTCCAAAGTGTCCGCCATAATGTCGCAGTCACTAAAAAAAAAAAAAAAAACGCTGATCGCCGCCATTACTAGTAAAAACAAATATTAATAAAAAAAAAACCCTATTTTGTAAACGCTATAACTTTTGCGCAAACCAATCAATATACGCTTATTGCGATTTTTTTACGAAAAATAGGTAGAAGAATACGTATCGGCCTAAACTGAGGAAAAAATATGTTTTTTTATATATTTTTGGGGGATATTTATTACAGCAAAAAGTAAAAAATATTGAATTTTTTTCAAAATTGTCGCTCTATTTTTGTTTATAGCGCAACAAATAAAAACTGCAGAGGTGATCAAATACCACCAAAAGAAAGCTCTATTTGTGGGGAAAAAAGGACGCCAATTTTGTTTGGGAGCCGCGTCGCACGAACAGCGCAATTGTCAGTTAAAGCGACGCAGTGCCGAATCGCAAAACATGGCCGGGTCCTTTAGCTGCCTAAAGGTCCGGGTCTTAAGTGGTTAATCACCACTGGGGTTTTTTTTTTTGCAAAAAAAAAAAAAGAAATAATAAAAAAAAAAAAAAAAACGAAACAGCCAAGTTTCTGTGTATATATATATATATATATATATATATATATATATATAAAACAGAGGTTTAGTTGCAGTTATTTGCAAATACCTGGGAAGCTGCAGGCTGACTGGGCGTCATTAAATTATGTAAATAAGTATTTTTTCTCCTTCACTGATGTGCGCTGATGAGGCGGCACTGATGAGGTGGCGCTGATGGCATCACTTATGGGCACCGCCAAAATCATATGTTTTGGAACTACATTTCCCATGATTCTCAACTACACTGTAGAGGGCATGAGCATCATGGGAAATGTAGTTCCAAAACATCTGGGGTGCCGAGGTTCGCCATCACTTCTATAGTACATATAATTGTACTGCAATATTCCAAAATGTAAATACAAAAGTGAACGATAATGAAATATATATATGTGATTCCAACAAACAGTGCAAAGGAGAAAAATAGCAGTTTTGATAGTCCCATAGCCGTGATGGAAGTGAGAATCTAGGTAAGCCTGGTGACACCTCACACTCTCGTGCTCTGCTTACCAGATACAATGTGACCCCCTGATTAGAGTGGTCAACATGCGCTTTTTGTGTGAAACGCAATCCAGCAATCCCAGCAGGTCGGAGGATCCCCCCTCACAGAAACGGCATCAAGAGCGGATCCGAGTCATACATAAAAACAGAAGCACTCTGATAGTGTAATATTGCTAAAAATCTGTACATTTTTTATTTAAACGAAAGAGGATACACTCACATATTTCACGGGCAAATACAGCATAAACGCCAACGTCACAGAGACCAACACACAAGACTTTTCCCAAAACAAAGATGGCTGTGCATGCATGGTGGTGTGCGTACGTAGCTCTCTCCAACGCATTTCATCACATCTGACGTCATCAGGGGCACGCACACCTCCCACACTCCTTTCTATAATAAGGCTTACCTATAGGTACAGTAAATATCTCCTAAACTGTGCACCATTTAGGATGTATTTACGTGTGAAGCCACCGACGCATGCGATCTGAAGGAATGGCATACCGCGTGGTTCCTTCAGAGCCCTGCGCTTTGAACAGCGGCTTCCACGCGCATGTGTGGGAGTGACATCATCAGGGCTCGTCCAAAGGACCGGAGCCCAGCCAACCTGGAAGGAAGACCGGGTGAAGATGGAAGCCCCGTCAGCGTGCCACCGGAAGGCTTAGTTTTAAGGCAAATTTCACATAATGGGCTAGCATGCAAGCACATTATAACGTTGCCTTGCAGGTTTAAAAAAAAAAAAAGTTTAACCGCTTGGGACCCGCGCTATAGTCAAATGACGGCTACAGCGCGGATCCCAAAATCCAACAGGACATCAATTGACGTCCGCCCCTTTGCGCGTTCCCCGAGCGCGCTCCAGAGCGCACAGCGGGGAAACTCTGTGTTGGCCGTGTCCCTTGGACACAGCCAATTACAGATCGCCGCGAACGGCCAATCAGAGTGGCCGTTTGCGATGCGATCTGTGCGGCCAATGAGAGAGGATCTCATATGTAAACATATGAGATCATCTCTCATTGCCGTTTTACACAGAGACAGCGGTGCTGTCTATGGAGAGGAGACCGATCTGTGTCTCTTGTACATAGGGACACAGATCGGTCACCCCCCCCAGTCACCCCCCCTCCACCTACAGTTAGAACACTTTATAGGGAACATATTTAACCCCTTCCTCACCCCCTAGTGTTAACCCCTTCAATGCCAGTCACATTTATACTGTAATTAGTGCATATTTATAGCACTGATTGGAGTATAAATGTGAATGGTGCCAAAAATTTGTCAAAAGTGTCCGATGTGTCCGCCATAACGTCGCAGTCCCAATAAAAATCGCAGATCGCCGCCATTTCTAGTAAAAAAAATAAATAATAAAAAATAATAATTCTGTCCCCTCTTTTGTAGGCGCTATAACTTTTGCGCAAACCAGTCGCTTATTGCGATTTTTTTTTTTTTTTTTTACCAAAAATATGTAGAAGAATAAGTATCGGCCTAAACTGAGAAAAAATATGTGTTTTATTTTTTTTTTAATTGGGATATTTATTATAGCAACAAGTAAAAAATATTGTATTTTTTTCAAAATTGTTGCTCTTTTTTGTTTATAGCGCAAAAAATAAAAACCGCACAGGCGATCAAATACCACCAAAAGAAAGCTCTATTTGTGGGGAAAAAAGGACGTAAATTTTGTTTGGGAGCCACGTCGCACGACCGCGCAATTGTTAGTTAAAGCGGCGCAGTGCCGGAAGCTGAAATTTCACCTGGGCAGGAGGGGGGTATATGTGCCCAGTAAGCAAGTGGTTAATACCGCTTTAAAGCCTACCCTTCCTTCTGCCACACATATGTTAGGCGGTCATAAAGGAGTTAAAAAAAACTCCTGGGTGACCACATAAAGATGTTCAAAACTGTGCTTTAAATAAAGTTTATTGAAAATTGATGCTTGTGTATCCATGATGGCTAGGTAGGCATTGCCTTTCTCAATGGGCTTGCCAGTGTTCTGGCAGAATCGGCGACCCATCAGATTAGGTACTGGAAGTGACGTTCCGTCAGCTGCGCATGCGTTCCACCGCTACCAGGTTTGCTAATCTGACAGAACACCTGCAGTCAGAAGGCGCCAGCGGACATCTTACTACACCCACCTACGTCTTGAATTTCAGAGTCATTTGGATGTTACATTGTGAAAGAAGCTGGACGCCAGTAGTAGGAAGGTGGCGGAAGCCATGTTGGTACACCCTGCACTGCTCAGCGCTAAACCTTTGGGCTTTCAAAATTAACCACTTCAATACCGGGCACTTACACACCTTCCCTCCCAATTTTCATCTTTCAGCGCTCTCAAATTTTAAATGACAATTGCATGGTCGAGCGACGCTGTACCCAAATTTTTTATAATTTTTCCCCACAAATAGAGCTTTCTTTTGGTGGTATTTGTTGATCACCTCTGGGGTTTTTATTTTTTGCGCTACAAATAAAAAAAGAACGACATTTAAAAAAAATAAAAAAAAAATTATCTTAGTTTCTCAACATTAACCACTTAAGCCCCAGACCAAAATGCAGCTAAATGCCCAGGCCAGGTTTTGCGATTCAGCACTGCGTCGCTTTAACAGACAATTGCGCGGTCGTGCGATGTGGCTCCCAAACAAAATTGACGTCCTTTTTTTCCCACAAATAGAGCTTTCTTTTGGTGGTATTTGATCACCTCTGCCGTTTTTATTTTTTGCGCTATAAACAAAAATAGAGCGACAATTTTGAAAAAAATGCAATATTTTTTACTTTTTGCTGTAATAAATATCCCCCCAAAAATATATAAAAAAACTTTTTTTTTTCTCAGTTTAGGCCGATACGTATTCTTCTACATATTTTTGGTAAAAAAAATATCAATAAGCGTTTATCGGTTGGTTTGCGCAAAATTTATAGCGTTTACAAAATAGGGGATAGTTTTATTGCATTTTTATTAATTATTTTGTTTTACTACTAATGGCGGCGATCAGCAATTTTTTTTCGTGACTGCGACATTATGGCGGACACTTCGGACAATTTTGACACATTTTTGGGACCATTGTCATTTTCACAGCAAAAGATGCATTTAAATTGCATTGTTTATTGTGAAAATGACAGTTGCAGTTTGGGAGTTAACCACAGGGGGCGCTGTAGGAGTTAGGGTTCACCTAGTGTGCGTTTACAACTGTAGGGGGGTGTGGCTGTAGGACTGTAGGACTGACGTCATCGATCGAGTCTCCCTATAAAAGGGATGACACGATCGATGCAGCCGCCACAGTGAAGCACGGGGAAGCCGCGTTTACATACGGCTCTCCCCGTTCTTCAGCTCCGGGGAGCGATCGCGAGGGGGTGGCTAGAAAAGAATAGCTGCCCCCTCATCCCGGATCGCTCCCAGACGATTTCCGACCGTCGCATTTTCCCGGGGGGAGAGGGGCTGGGGGGTCCCGATCGGACCCCCGACCCGCGGAAAGGCAGGGACGTAAATGTACGCCCAGCTGCCTGTACGTGCCATTCTGTAAGTTTTCTCCTTCACTGATGGGCACTGATGAGGCTGTATTGATTAGCACTGATGGGCACTCACAGGTGGCACTGATGGGCACTCATAGGGAGCACTGATAGGCAGCACTGATCAGAGGCGCTGGCAGGCATCACTGATGGGCAAAGAGTCCAATCCCTAATGGGCAATGATTGCCACCTCTGGTGGGCTCTAGAGGGCTTACCTGTTGGTCATGTGTGGGAATCCCTGGTGGCTATGGGTTGGCATCCTCTGGTGGGCTGCATTGATAACCAATCAGTGCAGACCCCCCTGTCAGGACTCTGTTTACACTGTGATTGGACACAGCTGATCATGTGGTAAATAGCCTCCGTCAGAGGCTCGGAGACTGACACACCACCGATCGGCATGCTGCATGCCCTGCGCCGGCGTGCGATTGCGGCTTATCCTGCTGGACGTCATATGACGCCCAGCCAAGATAACTGAACCAATCCTGGCCGTCATTCTGCTATAGGCCGGGTGGGAAATGGTAAAACATCCAAACAGCATCACAGATCATAACAGTATATTTATTTATTAACGCTCACTTTATTGCTAAAATGACGGTACTCTGGAATTCAAGACATAGGTGGGTGTAGAAAGATGTCCGCTGTCGCCTTCTGACTGCAGGTGTTCTGTCAAATTAGCAAACGTGGTAGCGATGGAACGCGCATGCGCAGCTGACGGAGCGTCATTTCTGTTACCTAATCTGGAACACCGGCACATAAGGAGACATCAGTTATCACCTCCTCAGCCATATACAATAGACCAAAGGTAGGCAACCTGGGGCCCTCCAGCTGTTGCAGAACTACAAGTCCCATCATGCCTCTGGGAGTAATTGTAACTGCCAGCCTTGCAATGCCTCGTGGGAAATGTAGTTCCACAACAGCTGGAGGACCCCTGCAATAGACTATTAGGAAGATTCAGAAAGAGTTAGGCCGGCTTATCAGTAGATAAGCCGACCTACGCCGACTTATGTTTAAGCGTATGCTCAAACAGAGATACGCTTAAACATATCTAAGATACAACGGCTTGCGTCGTCCTATCTTAGATTGCAATATTTTGGATGGCCGCTAGGTGGCGCTTCCATTGCGGTCGGCGTAGAATATGTAAATGAGGAGATACGCCGATTCACGAACGTACGCCCGGCCGACGCAGTACTTTTACGCCGTTTACGTTAGAGATAGGCCGCCTAAAGTTAGAGCTTAGCCCTAATGGAATAGTAATGTCAAGTATGGCCGCCGTTCCCGTGTCGAAATTAAAAAATTTTAAGTCGTTTGCGTAAGTCGTCCGTGAATCGGGATTTACGTTGTTTACGTCCACGTCGAAATCAATAGGCCCGTACCGCAATGCACACTGGGAAATGTAGGCGTCCGGCGCATGCGCAGTTCGCAAAAAACGTAAGGTCAAGTCCCATTAACATAAAACACGCCCCCCTCAAACACAGAGGCGATTAAGTTTGCATGTGTTGCGCTATATAAGTTTTCATTCATTCATTCATTCATTTGAATTAGGCGCCCTTACGTCCGCCGATTTAGGCTACGCCGCCGCAACTTAGCAGGCAAGTACATTGTGAATCAAGTACTTGCCTAGCTAACTTACGGCGGCGTATCCTAAACACACTAAGCTACGCCGCCGCAAGTTTACACCATTGTGTGTGAATCTATCTATATGTGTGCAGGAACGGATGGAGCGGCAGCCTATCTGCCTGTCCTGTGATTTGGAGAAGGAAGGCGGTAATGAATGTTGAATAATGGCCGGAGCAGGGAAATTTCCTACCTGAGCAAACTTGTGTATCTGTTCCACCACGGCGGCGAAAAGTGCGTTGACGCTGTCATCGATGAGTGTTTGCATGTAATGCACGGCTTCCTCGTCAGACAGATCCAATCTAAATTTATCCTGTACCTGGAGGAGGAGAGAGAGAGGTGTGAAAGATTAATGACAGGTGGAGAGGAGAAGCAGCACAAGTGAACGGTTCCGGCTGGTAGCGGCAGATCTTACATATGAAGCAATAACCTGATTTAGCTGCACTGGGCTGGTGAAGGGTATTTATAGAATTCAGAAAGCTATTTTTTTTTCTTTTTAAAGCTGAACTCCAGGATAGATAAATATTGTCAAAGGGCCAGATTCACAAAGGACTTACGACGGCGTATCTCCAGATACGCCGCCGTAAGTCCGAATGTGAGGCGTCGTATCTATGCGCCTGATTCAAAGAATCAGATACGCCAGAATTTCTCCAAGATACGATGGACGTAAGTCTCTTACGCTGTCGTATCTTGGTTGCATATTTACGCTGGCCGCTAGGGGCGCTTCCGTTGATTTACGCGTTGAATATGCAAATGACCTAGATACGCCGATTCACGAACGTACTTGCACCCGCTACGCCGTTTACGTAAGGCTTAAGTCCAGCGTAAAGTTACCCCTGCTATATGAGGCGCAGGTAATGCAAAGTGTGGACGTCGGAACAAGCGTATGTTTTTACGTCGTTTACATAAGTCGTACATGAATGGGGCTGGGCGTAAGTGAGGTTTCACGTTGTACGCATTGTGACGTTGTATCGTTGGGAGTCTTTGCGACGTGATTCTGAGCATGCGCGCGCATGCGCCGTTCGTTCGGCCATGCATTCACATGGGGTCACGATTTATTTCAATACAACACGCCCACTACCAGCCTACTTTGAATTACGCGGGCTTACGCCGGCCCATTTGCGCTACGCCACCGTAACTTAGGGAGCAAGTGCTTTGTGAATACAGTACTTGTCTCACTAAGTTATGTCGGCGTAGCGCATATAAGATGCGCTACGCCCGACTAAAGATACGCCGCTGTACGTGAATCTGGCCCAAAGTGTCTAATGAGTCATGTGAATTATTTCCTGAATCTTGGTGTGTTTTGTGTATTTCTTCCAGATCTGTGCAGGAATGCAGTGTGAGACTTCCTGTAATAAAGACCGCTCACTGCTGCTCTCCCTCCTGGTGCAGGGGGACAGGTCTGGTCTCCGCCCCCTCCTGAAAGGGGTTGTAAACCCTCGTGTTTTTTCAACTTAAAGCGGATGTCTGCTGAAAAAAAAAATATTAAAAGCCAGCAGCTACAAATACTGCAGCTGCTGACTTTTAATATATGGACACTTACCTGTCCTGGAGTCCAGCGCCGTCCACAACAGAGGACGAGCGATCGCTCGTAGCTCTGCTGTACCCCCCCCCCCGCCATCCTCGGGGAGGGAACCAGGAAGTGAATCGCTCCGGCTTCACTGCCCGGTTCCCTACAGCGCAATGCGTGAGTCGTGCTACGCCCGCCGATTGGCTCCCGCTGTGTTCTGTGAGCCGAGTGTTCCCAGAACCGGGGACGGGAGGTGACGTTCTGCCCGTAGTTTAACCGAGACTGTGTGGCCGGAAGTGGGTGCAAATACCTGTCTTTAGACAGGTATCTGCACCCCCCTCCCCCCTGAAAGGTGTCAAATGTGACACCAGAGGGGGGGAGGATTCCGATCACCGGGAGTTCCACTTTAGGGTGGAGCTCCGCTTTAATGCATCCTATGACGGCATTACGGAGCTGGTTGATGGTAAGAGACCTTGCGCGCCTTCACCTTCCGTTTGAGGATACCTCAATAAAGTTTAGGTCTGGAGATACTTTCGTGAGATACTGTATATATGTTCAAAATGAAAAAAACTCTATACATCTCTAGACTGCAAACTATTTCCCCTAATGGTATAGAGATGAGGTGGGAGGTGGTCTGTAGTAGTCCTGATAGAGTAGCGACAGTCCTCCAAATAGGGCAGGAAGTATATCTCTCTCTCTCTCTAAATCCATAACATGGAAGGGGGGGGGGGTGTTCTGTAGTCCCAAAACACTTCCTGTTTTATGGCGACAACACCTGTCCTCTACAGATACCATAGGGTGGTAGCATACTTGGGGGGTTGCAGTCTGCACCAGGTACCACCACTCTGGGGGTATCGATCGAAAAGAATAATTCTGCTGTGTTGAGTCTGTGTTGCTGTCAGACAGGCAGTGGCAGCACTGTAGACTGTAGTAGTATAGGCATTGCAGCATTGCCTCTGCCTGTCTTACAGCAGCAGTTCAGTGCCATACGGAGGTTCCTCCACAGCGGAAGGGAGGACTTCCCTCACTCTGACATGCCTGCAACTGGCTAGCAGAGGGAGACCCAGTAGTGTATTTAGGTTTTGTGCTGCCCTAGGCCTGACTAAATTCATTCACCCCCTAATTTAAATAAGCCCCACCCCTTCCTGTTGAGGGCACACCCCTTTCTGTTTAAGACCCGCCCTGACATTTTCGAGTGGGGACACTAGTTCTGAGGGCCTGGTGTGGGGGGGGTGGTCAATGGATTTCCTTAATTTGCATAATTTCCTCTCACTTCCTCTTTGGCTATGGGACAGGAAGTGAAGGGAAATCTCTGCAATGGGACAGAGATGGTAAAAAATAAACTGACAGGGGCTATAACCCTCCCTTACTCTATCCAAAAGTGTTGCCTTTAGTTCTACTTTAAGCACAAATTTCTGATAATTTTATGGAGAGGACAAAGACGATATATCCATGCCAATGGTGCAGCAGAAAACATATAGCACAGTGAGGAAGGTTTGTGGTCCAGGATGATAGGACAGTCAAAATTAGAAGCAGCTTGTGTTACACTAACATTGTAGCGCAAGGGGATTCTTTCTGTGCTGTCCTAGGCCTGGGCCTTGTTGGCCTAGGCCAGGATACAGCATTGGGGAGACCTGTACTAAAGGGGGGGTCCGCTTTGGAGGGGTTCGGCTGGGTGGTGGTGGTGGGGGGGTCAGTACTGAGGAAGGGCTATATGAGGGGTGGTTGCTCTGTATTTTGGGGGGTGTTTGTTGCGTGATTGCACTGATGGTCACTGATTGGCACTGATGGGGCTTCACTCATGATAAGTGGCCTGATTATCGGTGTAAATGTCCCCTGCCAATGGACAAACGGTTATCGGCTTTCCTTTCCTCGCGCTGTGACGGCGCTCAGGAAAGGAAATTACAATAACCTGTTTACATGTGATCAGCTGTGATTGGGAACAGCTGTTCACATGGTAAAGGGCCGCTGTGATTGGCCCCTTACCTCGATCACAGAGCGTGCCAGATGGGCGCCCCGGTGGCAAGGATTTGGGGGGGAGTCGATAGACACCCACCCAAAAACTGGACGACCACGCAGTAGCCATGTTTTGACTGTAGTGGGGTGGGCAAGTGGGAGGTAGATGTAGACGGCTGACAAAAGCCTAGGCGCCAGGGCTCAATTTCTAGTCGCCATGGTGACCTGGGATTTGTCGAGCCCTGGATTACTTTTGTGTGATCCATCTCGAGCTCCTTCCTTACCACCGAATTAAATATACTGCAAGTTAAGAAGATGGGTGATCACATGGAAACCTGAACTCTGGAAATAGAAGCAAGACTATTTATGATAAAGTAAAAACCTCTTTACTTGTTAAATCGACTCCTACAGTATCATGCGTACACACATAGCGGCTTGCAAACAACATACACTTGGGTCATGTCAAGGCGCTCCTGTGATATCTGTAGTGAAACTGGGAGAAAGAAAAATGATTCTCCTAATTAACAGAGAAATGCGACTCTGCAAACCTATGAAGGTTCCTCTATCCCAATTAGAGAAGACATAGAGGACACAATCTCTTCTCCGTAGCTTCAGGCTTGCTTTGCCCTTAGTGAACTCTGCCTGAGCGGGAGGGAGGTGAGCCGCAAAATACAATCAATGATATTATTTGGATGAAAATTTACACGACCCCTCTTCTCCCCGACAAAGGGCCCTGCCAGGTCATCTTCTGAACCTCTGAATTTTAGAAATCTTTAAAATGCTTGTGGACTGGATAGAAGTATTAAACGCAAGGAGTAGAGTAGAAAAAAAAAAACGAGAATGTGAAATACGGGTCAGCGACAAATTAAAAAAAAAAAAAAAAATTATATACTGTATTTATCGGCGTATACCGCGCACCGGCGTATAAAGCGCACCCCAAGCTTAGAAGGGAAGTTTAAGGGAAAAAAAAAAACTTACATTTAAATGCTCGTCGGTGCAGCCGTGTCTGTGTCCGTCTGCTGTCTTGCGGCCATTGGCGGCCTTGTCCGGCATCCGTCTGCGGCCTTGCGCAAAGTCCATCTGCGGCTTTGAAGGTGTCCATCTGCACCTTGCCCAAGGTTGCAGCATTGTGTATTTTTGAGTTTGGCACCTCAGCCGAGCTGTACATTGCCGGATTTCCTGTGTGCTCGGCTTCTCTCGGCTTCTCTCGCGGTCCTGCCCGGTCCCGCCCCTTGGCCCGGCTCGTATGATGGACACCACAGCGGTCCAATGGCGGGACATAAAGGCTAGGAGGCAGGACAGGGTGTGACTGTGGGCGGAGCCGAGCGTGGCCGAGTGCGCAGTACACTTGGTTCGGCTCAAGTTGGCGGCGCTCAGAGACAGCGGGGATCGGCGTATAACGCGCACCAACGATTTCCCCTGACCAGCAGCGATCGGGTCCAGCGGCCACGGAGCTTCGGGCCAGCGGCGCGCGCGACCCCGTGGCTGGGCTTAAAGGGCCACATACAGGTACGTGGATGTGCCCAGCCGTGCCATTCGCCGACGTATATCGGCGTGAAGGGGTCCTTAAGGCCCTGTACACACGACCGAACATGTCCGCTGAAACTGGTCCGCGGACCAGTTTCAGCAGACATGTTCGGTCGTGTGTACGGCCGACCGGACAATTGACCGGCGGATCGGACATGTTTCCAGCGGACAAATGTTTCTTAGCATGCTAAGAAACCTGTCCACTGGAAGCCTGTCCGTCGGACATGTTCGGTCGTCTGTACAGACTCACCGTACATGTCTGCTCGGCCGAAAGCCCTCGCATGCGTCAAAGTGATTCGACGCATGCGTGGAAGCATTGACCTTCCAGGGCCGCGCACGTCGCCGTGTCATGGTCACGGCGACGGCGTGGCACGTCACCGCGTATCCTGTCCGGGCGGATTTCTGTTTGATGGTGTGTACAACCATCAGACAGAAATCTCCGAGCGGACATGTCCGATGAAAACGGTCCGGCAGACCGTTTTCAGCGCACTGCCCGCTCGTCTGTACGGGGCCTAAGTGGTTAAACCCAAAACCAAAAATGTAAGATATTGCAGCTTACCAATATTAGATACGGTGGCTGCATTAGTTTGCTTTTTAAGATTTTTTTCCCCCTGCTATTTTCACCTGGTGATCTGGTCAGTAACTCAGTACACCTCCTCCTGTATTAGGGTGACAGGGGGAACATCAGACAGCCACATCGTCAGTCTGTGAAATAACTGATATAAATTGAAGTCCATCCCAATGGTTATTTTAGAAACACTGTAGAGAAAAGCACCTGGCCAATAAAAACCCTTTTTCTGAAAAGATTTTCAGATTTACATAGGAAATTGCTTTAAAAAAAAAAAAAAAAAAATCTCAGTGTTGCTCTCACATTTGACTTGAGAATTGGTGACAGGGACAGGCCCTTGCTCCATTAATCACACTCCGCTCCTGGATTTCCTGTGCACCTGCCTTTAAATATGTACGTTTTTGGCAGTGCCTTCAAAGGCGAGATTTCTGAAGACGTTGGGGGGAAAGGAGAAGTGACAAGGTGATTTGCTACAGGGAAAGCGTCTGTGAACACGGAGCGTAGTATGAATAATTGACACGCTCACATCATCTGCATTGGAAAGAAGGTAGTCAGCTGCAGCGCAGCCATCGCGCCACACTGGCCAGGGAGATTTGGCAGGCTGGTAGCTTCATCCATAATTGAAATGACAATTCGACAAAGAAAGAATAAAAAAAAAAAGTGGATTTCAGAAAGAAACCCAATTAAAGCTGAAGTTTAATTTGCTTATATTTTACCTTCCTCCCTTCCAATCCTTATTAACATGATGACATTTGAAAATAAAACTTTTCTGTGTTAATTACATCTCCTCTTTTAGATCCAGTGATGTCATCAGTGATGTCATCCCTGGGTCTCTGCGCTTCATCATGTCTGGTGGGAGGGGCTGGCAGGATTCTGTACATGATGGCTTCCTGAAAACATCCCTGCACCCGTCCCCAGTACTCCTCCTAAGAGCCCCTGATGCGAGCCGAGGAGGAGGAGTTATGCAAATACCAAAATGCCTTGGTGGGTGGGTATAAGTCTGGGGAGTGGGCGTTCCGAGGCAGGCCAGGTGATGCCCACATGTGAGGGCTGAGCCTCCACAATTAACCACTTCCCGCCTGGCCTATAGCAAAATGGCGTCCGGGAAGTGGTTCAGTTATCCTGACTGGGTGTCATATGACGTCCAGCAAGATAACAGCCGCTGCACGCCCGTGGGGGCGCGCATCGCAGCGATCGGTGGTGCGGCGTGTTAGTCTGACACACCGCTACACCGATCTCTGTAAAGAGCCTCCGTCGGAAGCTCTTTACAACGCGATCAGTCGTGTCCAATCACAGCTGATCATAATGTAAACAGGAAGAGCAATATATCGGCTTTTCCTTAATCGCGTCTCACAGACGCGAGTAGAGGAGAGCCGATCGGTTGCTCTCCAGACAGGGGGAGGTCAGTGCTGATATTTTATCAGCGCATTCCCCCCTTGGATGCCCGCCAGGGACCACTAGGGATGGGCATCCACACTGGACCACCAGGTTAGCCCCCTAGACCACCAGGGAAATGCCAATCTGTGCCAAGGCAGCTGCCAATCAATGCCCAGGCAGCTGCCAACCAGTGCCCACCCAAAATTCCTACCAGTGCCACCAGGGATACATATCAGTGCCATGTATCAATGCCCATCAGTGCCGCCTTTCAGTGCCACCCGTAAGTACCCATCATTGAAGCATTTCAGTGCCCATCAGTGTTGGCTAACAGTGCCACCCACGAGTGCCGCCTATCAATGCCCATCAGTACTGCATTTCAGTGCCACCCATCAGTGCACATCATCGGCGCCGCCTCATCTGTGCCGCCTTATCAGTGCCTGTCAATACCAGCTTATCAGTGCCCATCAGTGAAGGAGAAAACTGACTTATTTACAAGTTTTTTAAACTTTTTTTTTTTTTTTTCTGTCTTTTTTATTTGTAAAGCAAAAAATTAAAACCGCAGAGCTGATCAAATACCACCAAAAGAAATCTCTATTTGTGGGAACAAAATGAAAAAAAAATTCTGTTTGGGTACAGTGTAGCATCACCGCGCAATTGTCATTGAAACAGCGACAGCGCTGAAAATTGGCTTGGGCAGGAAGGGGGTGTAAGTGCCCGGTATTGAAGTGGTTAACCACTTGCCTACTGTGCACCTACACCCCCTTCCTGCCCAGATGAAATTTTAGCTTCTGCGTTGCTTTAACTGACAATTGCGCGGTCGTGCGACGTGGCTCCCAAACAAAATTGACGTCCTTTTTTCCCCACAAATAGAGCTTTCTTTTGGTGGCATTTGATCGCCTGTGCGGTTTTTATTTTTTGGGCTATAAACAAAAAAAGGAGCGTAAATTTTGTAAAAAAACACAATATTTTTTGCTTTTTGCTATAATAAATATCCCATTAAAAATAAATTATCTCAGTTTAGGCCGATACGTATTCTCCTACATATTTTTGGTAAAAAAAAAATAAAAAATACGCAATAACCGTATAGTGACTGGTTTGCTCAAAAGTTATATTGCCTACAAAATAGGGGACATAATTATAATTTTTTTTAAATAATTTTTTTTACTAGGAATGGCGGCGATCTGCGATTTTTTTTTCCGGGACTGCGACATTATAGTGGACACATCGGACATTTTTGACACATTTTGGGGACCATTCACATTTATACAGTGAACAGTGCTATAAATATGCATTGATTACTGTATAAATGTGACTGGCAGGGAAGGGGTTAACCACTAGGGGGCGGGGAAGGGGTTAAATGTGTAGCCTTGGAGTGTTCTAACTGTAGGGGGAGGGGGGTGCCGATTACCGGCATTTCCATGTTTACATGTGACCAGCTGTGATTGGACACAGCTCATCACATGGTTAAAGAGCCAAGGCACTTTACAGAGATCGGGGTTGTGTCCCGTGTCCTAGCAACATGGCGTGGCCAGAATTAGAGCCGCACCGGCCCTCTGCTATTTGATGGTGGGTATATGTGAGCCCTCACCTTAAAAAACAACCCATTCCTTTTAAAATAGAATTGAAAAGGCAAAAAACGTGTGTATGGATATTAGAAGTGATCACATACCCTCTGTTCTCAGCTGTATAAAGAGCTGGGGGAGGAGAAACAGCAGTACACTGATCTTCTCAGTAAATGGTGGAGAGGAGGGAAGGGGGGGGGGGTCATCGGGAACACGATCAGTGACGTGTCACAGCAAGCCACACCCCCTACAGTAAGAATCACGCCTTAGGGAACACTTAACCCCTACAGCGCCACCTAGTGGTTAACCCCTTCACTGCCAGTGTCATTTTCACAGTAACCAGTGCATTTTTATAGCACTGATCACTGTGAAAATGACAATGGTCCCAAAAATGTGTCAAAAGTGTCCACCATAATGTCGCAGTCACGATAAAAATCGCCGATCACCGCCATTACTAGTAAAAAAAAAAAATATATATATTAATACAAAATGCTATAAAACTATCCCCTATTTTGTATACGCTATGGCCTGGATTCACAGACATCGGCGCATATTTAGGCGGGCGTAGCGTATCCAATATACGCTACGCAGAGAGGCAAGCACCGAATTCACAAAGCACTTGCCTCCCAAACTGCGCTGGGTTCCCTCGGCGTAAGGTGGAAGTGGGCGTGAGCCATGCTAATGAGGCGTGACCCCATGCAAATGATGGGCCAAGCGTCATAGAAGTACTTAAAATGAACGGCGCATTCACCGTCCCGTGGCCGCATCCCAGTGCGCATGCTCAGAATCACAACGAAACAACTGCCTAAGATACGTCGAATCACTGCCTACGACGTGAACGTAACCTACGCCTAGTCATATTCACATACAACGTAAACGACAAAAGATACGACGGCTTGTGTTCCCTGGTCCATACCTTTGCATGAGTTGCGCCTCCTATATGGGGAATAACTTTACACCGGACGTACGACTTACGCAAACCGCGTATATGATGCGCCGGGCGCAACTACCTTTGTGAATCAGCGTATCTCCCTTATTTGCATATGTGCATAGAAAATCTATGGGAGTGGCAAATGCGCCCGGCGTAACTATGCGCCCACGATACGACAGCGTAGGCAAGTTACGTCGGTCGTAGGAAGCCTATTTTCAGGCGTATCTCAGATTGTGGGCACGGCGCACAGTAACGACGGCGCATAGTTACACTTGAGATACATCGGCATAAGTGCTTTGTGAATCTGGGCCTATCATTTTTGCGCAAACCGATCAATACACGCTTATTGCGTTTTTTTTTACCAAAAATATGTAGAAGAATACGTATCGGCCTATTCTTGGAGGATATTTAATATAGCAAAAAGTAAAAAGATCAAATACCACCAAACAAAAGTTCTATTTGTGGGAAAAAAAGGACGTCAATTTTGTTTGGGAGCCACGTCGCACGACCGCGCAATTGTCAGTTAAATCGACACAGTGCCGATTGGCAAAAAGTGGCAAGGTCCTTTAGCTACAAAATGGTCCGGGGGTAAAGTAGTGAAGTGCTGGATAGCACAAAAACGGCATGGTCATGAAGGGAGTAAAATCTTTCGGAGCTGAAGCAATTTGTAGCACAAGAAATGTTGAAAAAATGTAAGATTTCCCCCGGGAGATAAGTGGTTAAAAGAGCTGTTGGACAAACAAGCCCGTAATCGGGTCTCTTGTTCAAAAAAAAATTAAATGGAAGCTGGCTTTTAAAACTGTGATACCCTGACAATCTTCAGAGGTGTAACTGGATAACATACATTGTAGTATATGTCCCTTTCTATTACCGAGTCGTACCACAGAGGACTTTCCTTCCCTGACCTTTCCGTCTAATGCTCTTTTCTCCGATAGCTTCTGGAGGGCTTATTTATGATTGTGAATGACAAGGGCACATTCTGATCTCCCTTGTTCTGGAAATGTTTCAAGTAATTGGAGAAGAAAGAAGGTTAAATGTCGAAGAACGACAATTAAAAGAACATTTGAGAGGGACACTGGAGATACTCTAATGTATTGTTATTGAGAGAACTTCCCATAAATGTAGGAGGAAGAACGGAGAGGCTGGTAATACAGTTAAATGATAAGTCAGGAGAATGAAGTATAAGAACCCTACTGCCGCGTTACCAAAGGTCAGAGGAATAAAACAAAAAGCCCTCCGTGTGGAAACAGAACAACGCTAAAATCATTTGTATACCTAGACTCAGCAACAAAATAATTAGGGAAAAACTGCGTCTAGATCTACGGTTAATGGGGTAGATTCAGGTAGGGGAGCGCACTGCTACGGCGGCGCAGCGTACCGTTTTTACGCTATGCCTCCGTAAATTACTGGAGCTACGCTTCATTCACGAAGCATTTGCTCCGTAATTTGCGGCTGCGTTTCGTAAAATGGGCTGGCGTAAGCGCGCATAATTTAAATGATCCCGTAGGGGGCGTGGATCATTTAAATTAGGCGCGTTCCCGCGCCGAACGTACTGCGCATGCTCCGTCGGGAAAATTTCCCGACGTGCATTGCGGTAAGTGACGTCGCAAGGACGTCATTTGCTTCGATGTGAACGTAAATGGCGTCCAGCGCCATTCACGATTCACTTACGCAAACAACGTAAATTTCGAAAATCGCGACACGGGAACGATGTGTATACTTACCATTGGCTGCGCCTTCTAATAGCAGGAGCAGCCTTACGACGAAAGCGACGAACGCAAACAACGTAAAACACAACCGCCGGGCGCGCGTACGTTTGTGAATCAGCGTGAGTATGCAATTTGCATACTCTACGCTGACAACTACGGGTGCGCCACCTAGCGGCCAGCGTCAGAATGCAGCCTAAGATACGACGGCATAAGAGCCTTATGCCAGTGGTATCTTAGGCTACAGTCGGTGTATCGAGCTTTCTGAATACAGAAAGTCGATACGCCGGCTCTACTTAGCAATTACGCTGTGTATCTATGGATACGCAGGCGTAATTGCTTCCTGAATCTACCCCAGTGTGTCATTTAAGAGTGAACTCAAGGAAAAGACTAATAGCCAGATTCAGGTAGGGCAGCGTAACTTTGTGCGGGCGTAGCGTATGGTATTTACGCTACGCCGCCGTAAGTTAGAGAGGCAAGTGCTGTATTCACAAAGCACTTGCGTCCTAAGTTACAGCGGCGTAGCGTAAATGTGCCGGCGTAAGCGAGCCTAATTCAAATGAGGAAGAGGTGGGTGTGTTTTAGGGAAATTAAGCATGACCCAACGAAAATGACGTTATCAACGAACGACGCATGCGCCGTCCGTGGACGTATCGCAGTGTGCATGCGTCAGATAGAATGCCTAAGATACGTCAAACACTGCCTACGACGTGAACGTAACTTACGCACAGCCCTATTCGCGTACGACTTACGCAAACGACGTAAAAAGATAGGCTTGTTCCGACGTCCATACCTTGCATGGGCTGCGCCACCTAGGGAGCAGCTTTATCTTTACGCCGGCGTATCTCTTACGTAAACGGCGTAACTAATTGCGATGGGCGCACATATGTTCGTGAATCGGCGTATCTTGCTCATTTGCATATTCAACGCGGAAAACAACTGAATCGCCACCTAGCGGCCAGCGTAAATATGCACCCTAAGAAACGACGGCGTAGGAGACTTACGCCGCTTGTATCTTAGCCTAATTTAAGCATATCTGGTTTCCAGAATATGCTTAAATTTACGACGGCGCAGATTCAGAGTTACGACAGCGTATCCACTGATTTTTTTATATATTTTTGGGGGATATTATAGCAAAAGGTAAAAAATATTCATTTTTTTTTTCAAAATTGTCGCTCTATTTTTGTTTTTAGCAAAAAAAATAAAAACCGCAGAGGTGATCAAATACCACCAAAATAAAGCTCTATTTGTGGGAAAAAAAGGACGCCTATTTTGATTGGGAGCCACGTCGGAAGACCGCGCAAATGTCAGTTAAAGCGACGCAGTGCCGAATTGCAAAAAGTGGCCTGGTCATTGACCAGCAAAATGGTCCGGGGTTGAAGTGGTTAAATGTAACCATATTTCTACACTTGGAGGCGCCTCTCTTCTTTTTTATACTCAGTTGTGACATGACGCTACTCTTATATCAAGACATCGCTTGTATATCAAGTCAAAATGTAATAAAAAAATGTTGCTTGTCTTACAAAACCAAGTTACTCTCAAACCAAGGTTTTACTGTACCATTCTTTCATTTTACAAGACTTCTTCTATCAGAAAAGATATATTTTGGGTAGTTTTAGGAAATCTTTAGGTCAGAAATGCACATCAATTTGTATTGTAGCAAAGTGCTTAAACAAACCGCTAGAAGGTCTCAGGTGGCTTTTATAAAGTTTCAATCCGGGTTTGAAGATCACTGAAAGCTTTCACTTTAAATGCCATATTTTCTCATCTCTCCGGAGTGTTCCTTTAATGTTGATTGGTTCTGTTCTCCCGACCCAATTTTCTTTATGTTATCCTATGAAACTATTGATCACCCCTCACAAATCACCGTGGTAAAAATATCAGAGGCCGGCTTTATAATGTGATAAATAAACAGATAAAACACGAAGCGGTAAGTAACGCGTTTAAAAATTGCCTGCCAGCTAGATGCGACATTCCCGATGATCTCACGTTTAGATTTGCAATTTAGTTCACGCGTAAACCATCTGGCGCATTTAGAAAACTGTAAACCTTTGTTTCTCCGACACAAAAAAATATGAGGCTTGCAAATAAATTGTGCCTAAATGTACGAGCGTGGAACAAATGCTACATACAAAAACAAGATTACGGGATTTTTCTTTTTTTATGAGCTTCATTTAAAGACGTATGATGGCGAAGGAGGATAACATTTTAAAATCACGATCCGGTCCTATAGGAGTTTGCAGAGAAACCAGGGCTGTCTTAACCACTTAAGCCCCGGACCTTTAGGCAGCTAAATGCCCAGGCCAGGTTTTGCGATTCAGCACTGCGTCGCTTTAACAGACAATTGCGCGGTCGTGCGACGTGGCTCCCAAACAAAATTGGCGTCCTTTTTTTCCCACAAATGGAGCTTTCTGTTGGTGGTATTTGATCACCTCTGCGGTTTTTATTTTTTGCGCTATAAACAAAAATAGAGCGACAGTTTTGAAAAAAATGCAATATTTAAATATCCCCCAAAAATATAAAAAAAAAGGTTTCCTCAGTTTAGGCCGATACGTATTCTTCTACATATTTTTGGTAAAAAAAAAAAAATCGCAATAAGCGTTTATCGGTTGGTTTGCGCAAAATTTATAGCGTTTACAAAATAGGGGATAGTTTTATTGCATTTTTATAACTTTTTTTTCTTTTTTACTACTAATGGCGGCGATCAGCGATTTTTTTCGTGACTGCGACATTATGGCGGACACTTCGGACAATTTTGACACATTTTTGGGACCATTGTCATTTTCACAGCAAAAAATGCATTTAAATTGCATTGTTTATTGTGAAAAGGACAGTTGCAGTTTGGCAGTTAACCACAGGGGGCGCTGAAGGGGTTATGTTTCACTTAGTGTGTGTTTACAACTGTAGTGGGGTGTGGCTGTAGGAGTGACGTCATCGATTGTGTCTCCCTATAAAAGGGGATGACACGATCGATGCAGCCGCCACAATGAAGCACGGGGAAGCTGTGTTTACACGCGGCTCTCTCCGTTCTTCAGTTCCGGGGACCGATCGCGGGACCCCAGCGGCGATCGGGTCCACGGGTCTCGCGGTCCTGGAGCTTCGGACTCGGTCGCGTGCCGCGACCCACGGCTGGGTAGATGTAAACGACTTGCCGGTACGTCGATCTGCCCAGCCGTGCCATTCTGCCGACGTAAATCGTTGTGCGGCGGTCGTTAAGTGGTTAAAGGGGTTGTAAAGGTACAATTTTTTTCCCCTAAATATCTTCCTTTACCTTAGTGCAGTCCTCCTTCACTTACCTCATCCTTCCATTTTGCTTTTAAATGTCCTTATTTCTTCTGAGAAATCCTCACTTCCTGTTCTTCTGTCTGTAACTCCACACAGTAATGCAAGGCTTTCTCCCTGGTGTGGAGTGTCGTGCTCACCCCCTCCCTTGGACTACAGGAGAGTCAGGACGCCCACTAACACACAGCTCCTTTCTCTATCTGCAACGTAGAGAGTGTCCTGACTCTCTTGCTCGCCCCCTCCCCCCTCAAGAGGCTTTCTCCACACCAGGGAGAAAGCCTCACATTACTGTGTGGAGTTACAGACAGAAGAACAGGAAGTGAGGATTTCTCAGAAGAAATAAGGACATTTAAAAGCAAAATGGAAGAATGAGGTAAGTGGAGAAGGACTGCACTGAGGTAAAGGAAGCTATTTAGGAAAAAAAATGGTACCTTTACAACCCCTCTAATGGAGATTTGTAGGCTAGAGAGATGTAATCCCAAAAGTGTGTTCTAGGAATACCTAGTGCCTTCTTATTGGGATATTCTGGAGTTAATCTCTCAGCTGTACAATCACTACTTTACATTGTAGCAAAGTGTCATTTCTTCAGTGTTGTCACATGAAAAGATAGAATAAAATATTTACAAAAGTTTGAGGGGTGTACTCACCATACCTGTGGGGTCCCCCTAGTAGCTGGAAACCACTGTAGTAGGCACCATCGCTCCAACCATCTCCGCTAGCTTCCGGCCGGGTCCTGTGCCAAGTGACTGCCCTGGCTGCATTCTGAACAGAGGGCTACTGGCCACATGGCACGGCTGGGCACAGGCACGTACCTGTATGTGTCTCTTTAAGCCCAGCCGTGGGGTCGCGAACACGCCGCCGGCGGCACGCTCGCGACCTGGTCCGAAGCTCCGTGACCACGCCCGCGGGACCCGATCGCCGCTGGTGTCCCGTGGTCGGTCACCGGAGCTGAAGAATGGAGAGAGGTGTGTGTAAACACACCTTCCTTAATTATTAATTATTATCAACCAAATCGATAAACGCTTATTGCGATTTTTTTTTACCAAAAATATGTAGAAGAATACGTATCGGCCTAAACGGAGGACATTTTTTTTTTTATATATATATTTTTGGGGGATATTTATTATAGCAAAAAGTAAAAAATATAGATTTTTTTTCAAAATTGACGCTCTATTTTTGTTTATAGCGCAAAAAATAAAAACCGCAGAGGTGATCAAATACCACCAAAAGAAAGCTCTATTTGTGGGGAATAAAAGGATGCCAATTTTGTTTCGGAGCCACATCGCACGACCGCGCAATTGTCAGTTAAAGCGATGCAGTGCCGAATCGCAAAAAGGGGCTATGTCCTTAACCTGCATAATGGTCCGAGGCTTAAGTGGTTAAGGAATACAGTCTGGTTTGAGACCTTCTCTAGCCTATGCAAGTCCAGTGATTAGCTCATCCTTGCACTCTCTGTAGGCATTTTCATTCAACAGAACAAGTAGTGACTTTGATAGGCTCAGAGTGCCGACTCTCCTCTTCTCTAATCTAACATCTGATATTCTCTGGTTAAAAAAAAAAAAAAAAAAAAAATTTAATGATCTCAACACAGGATTGAACTATGTTCTTTTTACATCTGTCTGGAGTTCAAATTTATTTTCCAATTTTAAATGTTCACTGAATTTACGACATTATAATTGTAAATGTATTTAGTGCTCTAGCAAGAAACAAAGTACACTTAGAGCAGATGTTTAAAAATAAGTTTTGCCTATTTAGCCGCCCGGGGGAATGACGCGTCACACTGACCTTGTCCTTCAACATCTCGCACATGAGAAAAATGCTGCAGCTCTTATTATATAATTAATGTCTTTTGACAATTTCTTTAAGATCTTGTCACCCTCCCCCCCCCACCCCCACTTACTTCTTATATACAGTACTCATCAATGGTTTGTGAATAAATCCATTGTGGATCTCATTCACAGAGGCCTTACGGGAAGTATGCTATTGGTAGGATCACCAGGCGAAATTAAAGAGGAACCCCCCCCCCCCCCCAAAAAAAAAAAAATAAGAAAATGAATGCAGCCACTACATTTAAGGGTGAAGTATGGACTTAAAAAAAAAAACAAAAAAAAAAAACATACTGGCCCAGATTCAAGAAGCACTTGCGCCCGTGCAACCATAGGTTGCGCGGCGCAAGTGCTTACTTGCTCTGGTGTAACGAGTGCTCCTGATTCAGGAACCTCGTTACACCGACTGCAGCCTAGGATGTGACAGACATAAGCCTCCTTATGCCTTCATATCTCAGGCTGCATTCTTGCGTTGGCCGCTAGGGGGCGCGGCCATTGTGATCGGCGTATAGTATGCAAATTGCATACCACCACCGATTCACAAAAGTTGCGCGGGCCCTGCGCACGCAAGGTACGGAGTTTCCGTACGGCGACTTTAGCGCAAGGTTGCTCCTGCTGTAGCAGGGGCAACCAATGCTAAAGTATAGCTGCACTTCCCGCTCGTGAAATTTAAATTTCACGTCGTTTACGTAAGTGAATCGTGAATGGCGCTGGACGCCATTCACGTTCACTTAGAAGCAAATGACGTCCTTGCGACGTCATTTGCCGCAATGCACGTCGGGAAAGTTTCCCGACGGAGCATGCGCTGTTAGTTCGGCGCGGGAGCGCGCCTAATTTAAATGATTCCCGCCCCCGGCGGGATCATTTACATTAGGCAGCCTTACGCCCGGCTATTTAGCATAATCGCCCGCGCAATTTACGGAGCTACTGCTCCGTGAATCGCGGGCATTTCAAAATATTTGCGTGGGCGCAGAGCAAGACTCGTTGCCCTTTGCCCACGCAAATATTGCACGGATCTACCTGAATCTGGCCCACTGTATTTGCGACCTTTTACACTTAAAAAAAATTTGCCAAAATGCAGGGGTCGTCTTATACGCCGGGTCAGCTGCTTGGATGCCTGCTGGATGTGCAGTATATACCGCTTAGCCAATCCCAGTCAAATGAATACAGAGCCTGCTCGGATTGGAGTAACAACCTCTGCCAATCCGAGCAGGCTACATAAAGTAGCCTGCTCGGATTGGCTTTGAGAGTCAGAGAGGCGTGGGCTGATGATGTTACTGCCTCTGCCAATCCAAGCAGGCTTTGTATTCATTAATAGAATACATTGCTTGCCGTGATTGGCTCCAGCAAGAATGAAGAAGAATATGGCTTCAAAAGGAAGAAATATGAAGCGTTGGAAGCCTCGGAAGGTCTTATACGGTGAGTACAGGCAAAAAAATCGATGTAAAATTAGGGGTTCGTCTTCTACACCCAGTCGCCTTATACACCAGCAAATACAGTACACATTTCTAGAGCAGGGGTAGGCAGCCTCTTATAGGTTACGATTAGGGTTGTCCCCATACCGATACTAGTATCAGTATCGGGACCGATACCTACCATTTGTGCGAGTACTTGTACTCGCACAAATGCTCCCGATGCCCAGTCCGATACTTTTTATCGGAGAGCGGGCAGAGAGCTGGGCGGTGACCGAGCGGAAAGAGGGGTGGGGGCGGAGAGCGGGGGGGGGGAACGGAAAGCGGGCGGAGAGAGCTGTGGTGGGCGGAGAGAGGATGGAGAGAGGGGCGGGAGCGGAGAGCGGGCAGACAGATGGGCAGGGACAGAGACCCGGCTGAGAGAGCTGTGGTGGGCGGAGAGAGGGGCGGGGATGGATAGCGGGCGGACAGAGAGGCGGGGACGGAGAGCCGGGTGAGAGAGCTGTGGTGGGCGGAAAGGGGCAGGGACGGAGATCAGGCGGACAGAGGGGCGGGGACGGAGATCGGGCGGAGAGAGCTGTGGTGGGCGTAGAGAGGATGGAGAGAGGGGCGGGGGCGGAGAGCGGTCGGACAGAGGGGCAGGGACAGAGAGCCGGCTGAGAGAGCTGTGGTGGGCGTAGAGAGGGGCGGGGATGGAGAGTGGGCGGACAGAGGGGCGGGGACGGAGAGCTGGCTGAGAGAGCTGTGGTGGGCGGAGAGAGGCGGGGACGGAGAGCGGGCAGAGGGAGCTGTGGTGGGCGTAGAGAGGATGGAGAGAGGGGCGGGATGGAGAGCGGGCGGACAAAGGGGCAGGGACAGAGAGCGGGCAGAGGGAGTTGTGGTGGGCGTAGAGAGGATGGAGAGAGGGGCGGAGAGCGGGCGGACAGAGGGGCAGGGACAGAGAGCCGGCTGAGAGAGCTGTGGTGGGCGGAGAGAGGGGCGGGGACGGAGAGCGGGCGGACAGAGGGGCGGGGACGGAGAGCCGGCTGAGAGAGCTGTGGTGGGCGGAGAGAGGGGCGGGGATGGAGAGCAGGCGGACAGAGGGGCGGGGACGGAGAGCCGGCTGAGAGAGCTGTGGTGGGCGGAGAGAGGGGCGGGGACGGAGAGCGGGCGGACAGAGGGGCGGGGACGGAGAGCCGACTGAGAGAGCTGTGGTGGGCAGAGAGAGGGACGGAGAGCGGCGGACCTAGAGGGGCGGGGACGGAGAGCGGCGTAATAGTGTTACAATTGGCAGTTTTAGGCAATACAGTGATTATTCATCTTCAAAATTATGAATAATATATATAAAAATTAATCTTGCTAAAGTATGCTATGAATGGAAACCTGTCACAGGAAGTAAAGAAGGCCTCATATTACTGCCCTTAGAAGAGGTTTTCTTTAAATGGAATTCCCCTTTAACTGCCTTTTTGTATATAAAAGCAGCATCATCATATCCGCAGTGACTATTGACTTGAGTCAAACAGCCTACATAATTTCATTTTACGGGTCAATTCAAATAGATCTCTAGTTAATTTGACGTTCTTGAAACATATAGATTTCTTGTTTAAAGCTTAGAAAGAAATCAATAAAGACCTCAAATCGGGCCATATGATGCCCCAACAAGGCATCCTATTACGTTGCTAAATGACTCCAAACATGTGAATCATTCATTTTGAAAAGGGACAAAGCTAATTTGTCTTTTTATCATTGTGCTAAAGCAATTTAAATAACTTGGAAATGACATTACCAACATGAAAAATGAGAGTTTGTTTAGAATAATAGCATGAGAAAGCCGCGAGAAATGCTTGGCGAGATTCCTTTGCAATATATCATGAAAGGAATTGAGCCGGTTTGGAAGAATGTGGTCTAGGATGATGATGTCACGTCAATCTAGAGATTGATATTGGTCACTCTGGTCATTAAACAATTCTTAAAACTATGGAAAAAAGTTGAAGATCCACCGTGGGCAAAGAAATAAACGTTGGCAAGTAAAGAGGGGAGGGGGTTTCCTCAAGTCTAAGCAGTTCAAGGCCAAATCCACTCACCCTTATAAGCAGGTCCGTAAAGACATGGATGAGCGAGTTTAGGGTGGAGCATGAAATTGACAAAAATGTCTTGGTATGCCGACACCTTAAGACTTCCCTTCATTGGAACTAAGGGGGCCAAGCACAACCCCTGAAAAACAACCCCAACACCATAATCCCCCCTCCACCAAATAATTTGGACCAGTGCTCAAAGCAAGGTCCATGAAGAGACGGATTACCGAGTTTGGGGTGGAGGAACTTGTCCTGACCTCAATCCAATAGAACACCTTTGGGATGAATTAGAGCAGAGAGTGCGAGCCAGGCCTTCTCATCCACATCAGTGCCTGACCTCACAAATGCTCTTCTGGAAGAATGGTCAAACATTCCCATAGACACACTCTTCCCAGAACAGTTGAAGCTATTATAGCAGCAAAGGGTGGGCCAACTCAATATTGAACCCTACGGACTGGGAAGCCATTCATGTGTGCGTAAAGGCAGGTGTCCCAATACTTTTGGTAATATAGGCCCGGATTCACGAAGCACTTACGCCACAGATACGCCGCGTAAGTGTAAATGTGCGCCGTCGTATCTATGCGCCGTGCCCACAGAACTAGATACGCCTGAAAATAGGCTTCATCCGACCGACGTAACTTTCCTACGCCGGCGTATCTTGGGCGCATATTTACGCTGGCCGCAAGTGGCGCTTCCATTGATTTCCTATTCACATATGCAAATGAGGGAGATACGCCGAATCACGAACGTACTTGCGCCCGGCGCATAATATCCGCGGTTTACGCAAGTCGTACGCCCGACGTAAAGTTATTCCCCATATATGAGGCGCAACTCGTATGGACCAGGGAACACAGCCGTCAAATTTTACGTCTTTTACGTAGTACGTGAATAGGGCTGGGCGTAGGCTACGTTTTCGTCGCAGGCAGTGATCCGTCGTATCTTTGGGAGTAGTTTCGACGTGATTCTGAGCATGCGCACTGGGATACATCCACGGGACGGCGCATGCGCCGTTCGTTATTCGTATCTTTATGGCGCTCGGCCCATCATTTACATGGGGTCACACCTCATTAGCATGGCTCACGCCCACTTCCACTTACGACGGCTTACGCCGAGGGAACCCAGCGCAGTTTGGGAGGCAAGTACTTTGTGAATTCGGTGCTTGCCTCTCTGCGCTGGTTCGGCATAGTGTATATTAGATACGTTACGCCGGCATAAATATGCGCCAATGTATGTGAATCCGGGCCATCGTGTGTAATCAACTTTAGAACAGTCATAAGGTGAAAGCAAAAGACATTTAAGACAAAGACTTTGCATAACATGAAGGTCAAGACAGGAGATGTTCAGACAAAGGTGAAGGACAACCGGCAACACTGGGGCTGAGCTTTAAAACTGGCACAGGGTCATACCTAGCAGCACTTAACTGGAGTACAGAAGGTCAAGACAAACGGCATTTTACTGAAGTTGAAGAATAATCAGAAAGACAACGCGCAAGACACCGAAGGAGAGTTGTATAATATGAAGGTGAGGGCGGATGGTGAGGGCGGATGGTGAGGGCGGAAGGTGAGGGCGGAAGGTGAGGGCGGAAGGTGTTCAGGCAGCTTCGTAAAACAGACAGGCAGTCTAGCGGTATCCCGGCAAAGCTTTTTAACGAACAGGAGATCAAGACGGGCAACATTCAACTGGAGTTGTTTCACCTCCTTTTATCCACGTAACCCAAATGTGTTTCGACAAAGTGTGTGGGCTTTACCACCCCCTGGACATAACCGCCCAGTTAAAAAGACACTGGGGCAGATGGAAGGAGGTTAAGGGTTAATTTACATGTGCAGTGGTAAAACCGGGTGATTGAGCCAACATTTTGCCAAAGAGCATGCCGCTGCTCAGGGCTGTACACATGCTGCGTCCGCGTTACTGCCGTCGAATGCAACCCATGCATGTCTATGGGGCAGCATCATGGTAGTGCGACATATAGGGCTCATTTACACTTGCTTCAACTTCAACACACATTAACAACTAGTTTACACTTGCTTCAAACAGGCTTTGTTAAAGCTCTCTGAATGCCAGTCAAAGCCACTGCCACTAAAAATAGTTAGCTTACAGTCCTGTTTACACCTTGCTTTTTCTTTGCTTAAAAAATTATACCCCATGTAGCTTTAGTGGGTCTTCAAACCCTCCATAGAAGTCTATGGCAAAACTTTGCATGAAGCCCCACCGAAGTGCCAGCAAAGGCCCACCAAGGGACCGGCAGAGGCCCACCAAGGGAACGGCAGAGGCCCACCAAGGGAACGGCAGAGGCCCACCAAGGGAACGGCAGAGGCCCACCAAGGGAACGGCAGACGCCCACCAAGGGAATGGCAAAGGCCCACCAAAGGACCGGCAAAGGCCCACCAAAGGCTCATCAAAGCCCCACCAAAGGCTCATCAAAGCCCCACCAAAGGCTCATCAAAGCCCCACCGAAGCCAGGTGTAAGCAGTACTGTAAGCTAACCATTTTATTTAGTGACAGGAGCTTTGACTGGCATTCAGAGAGCTTTAACAAAGCGTGTCCGAAGCCATGTTTGAAGAAAGTGTAAACTAACCCATACAGGGTCAAACCTGGAAGTTAGGAGACCACATATGGTCTCCTTAACACCTGTCAAATGGCCACTGAAAAGTGCTCAGTAGCAGATTGTTTTTTAAAGGGGCAGCAAGGGTTGCTGCACATTTAAACAAGCCCCGACAGTCACAAGATGAAGAAGAGACATTCAAGCAGAGTTCTATAAGATATCAGAGTTAAGGTAGAAGGTGTTCAGTTGTATAAGGTGAAGGGCACAGATTTTTGCGGTGGCAAGTCCACAGAAGACACACGGGCGCCGCCTCCCCTATCAATGCACCCGGCCCCCTGATCTACATTTGGCAGGGTGTTTTTTTTTCCTTTTGAAGCACCCGATTAGAGCCAGATGCTCTAAGGCCTCGTACAGACGAGAGGTTATCCGATGGAAACGGTCCGCCAGACCGTTTCCAGCGGACATTTCTCCTCCGGATTTTGATCCGATGGCTTGTACACACCATCGGATCAAAATCCCCGCGTAAAACATCTGCGGTCACGTGCCACGCCGTCGCCGCGACGATGAGGCGGCGACCCTGGAAGGTCACTACTTCCACGCATGCATCAAATCATTTCGACGCATGCGGGGGATGGAATCGGACGGATTTATCCGGTGAGTCTGTACAGACGACCGGATAAATCCGAAAGACAGGATTCAAGGGGATAGATTTCTTAGCATGCTAAGAAATTTTTATCCGCTGGAAATCAGTCGGCTGGATTTTTATCCGCCTGAAAATGTCCGCTAGGACGTACACACGACCAGGATCTATCTGCTGGAACTGATCCGCGGATCAATCCCAGCGGATAGATCCGGTCGTCTGTACGAGGCCTTATAGGCTTCAAAAAAGGGTAAGCTCGGAGAGCAGAGCATTGCGCTCTTGGCCCACCCAGTTGTGTGACCATAGCGAATACATTTTTACTATTATCACACTAAGGTTCCTCCCCATCAATCAGGAGGCAGGACTGTGCGAGACGGCGGGGGAAGCTGGAGAAACAGACACCGGAGCTGCTGTGGCCTGTACTCCAGAAAAGTACACCACAGCCCCGCCACAGGAGTGCTGTGCTGGACCACCCGCGGGGGGGGGGGGAGAGATGCTGTGCCACGTCGCCGGGGGGGGGGGGGGGGTGTTGCTTGTTTGCCCCCTCCAAACAAGAACCCACCAGCCGCCACTGCATCTCAGAACCCGGACGCGCCTCTTCTGGATTTATTAGTCACAGGAGGAATCGAAGAATGGTTCTCTGATCACCTGATGCTCTCAATGTTACAGCCCTTTACCACTGTACCCAAGAGAGCCTGAGAACCACTGCAGACGCCGGCACCTTTGGAGCCCTTAAAAGCGATCAGGCGGCTTTAGAGACGCCCTGGTCGCTTTAATCAGAAAGCCAACAGTGAGCTATACAAATCCATACCAGGCTCACAGCTGCAGCAGAATCCTATTACTGCGTAGACATCTTTGGTAGTTGAGGGGTTAATATAAATCCTACACGCCCCTTTACATAACCCAATCGGATCAATCCTTGCACCAGAGGAGTTTATAATCCAAGTTTGTCGTCAAACTCTTAAAATGGCACAAAAGTTACTAAAATCAGTCCTTGCAGACACAGAAAAAAATGAACCAGCTCCCCGGTGCTGCAAGACAGTCTTCTAATATGAAATGAAGGTAATATTGGGGGGGGGGGGGGTCTGTATTGAAATGCAGTAGCTATGAGCCATTTCGACTCCATAGACATCGCCTGGATAATGGGATATAAATCAAATCGCATAACAAGCGACTGCCTGAGCGGATCGTACGTCTCCGGGGACGGGAATACAAACAGGTCTGATCTCCAGGATTTGAGTCACTGCTTTGCGCCCCATAAATCTGCACTTATTTTCACCTCCGCTTCACAGCGACGTCTGCATTCAGTGGGATTCACATTGCTGTTTCCTGCTGGAAGATGTTTTTGGCTGGCATAATGTTTTGTAGGAAGCCGCTGTTTACAGGTACAGTGAGCGATAAAGATCTGAGACTTGTGGCATGAAGAACTATTATCTCATTACTCATGAGTCAGGCCGGAGATGACTCCAGATAAATATCTGCATATAGCTAGACTGGAAGTTATGTATCTGTAGATCATTGCTGGGCTGTGCAGATAAACTCTGCAAGCATCAGGTAAAATGTCAAGTGGAACCAAAACCATCAATTTAACCGTTTCCCAAAACAGTTACATGGCAGGCATGCCGTGAATGATAACCGTCACAGTTGCTTGTGCTTTCAGCCGAACTGGGAGCAGCACCATGGCAAACGCAAATCAAAGAGAGGCCAACATGGCAGTTTCCTTTGCTGTAAGGGCTTGTTGACATTGTTAGAGCGCTGCCCCTGGTGGCCGGTAGAATGACGGCAGTGGTATTTCATTAAAGTGGTTGTAAAGGTTTTTTTCTTATTTTCAAATTAGGTTCCTTTAACTACTAGAGACCCGGGCCATTGACAAATGACGGCCACAAGGTGTCTCTACAGGGCCAGGAGGACATCTATTGACGTCCTCGACTCCTCCCGGCCACTGGGGGGGTGCGTGCGCGTGTGCCCACCACGTCACTCAGGTGCCGATGCACGTGCCTGGTGGCCGCGATGTCCGCCACGTACCCGCGATCGGCAGCAACAGAGACAGGGATGTGGATCTCTGTGTGTAAACACAGAGATCCACGTCCTGTCAGGGAGAGGAGACCGATGGTGTGTCCCTTGTACATAGGGACAACCATCGGTCACCTCCCCCAGTCAGTCCCCTCCCCCCACAGTAAGAATCACTTAGCAGGGCACACATTTAACCCTTTGATCGCCCCTAGCATTAACCCCTTCCCTGCCAGTCACATTTATACAATAATCAGTGCATATTTATAGCAAAAAAAAAGACCCCAAATTTTGAAATAAAAAAAAGTTTTTCTTAGTTTGTCAGTACATTTTCGAAATAAGTAATGTTTCTCCTTCTCTGATGTGTGTTGATGAGGCAGTACTGATGAGGTAGCACTTATGGGCACTGATTAGGTGGCCGGGATGAGGAGGCACTAATATGCCGCACTGGTGGGCACTGATAGGCGGCACTGGTGGGCACCGATAGGCGGCACGGATGGAAATTGATGGGCAGCACTGATAGCCAGCACTGACTGGCATCACTAATGGCCACTGATTGGTGGCACTGGTGGGCATGGGCGCAGGAACCGGGGGGGACGCATCCCCCCCAGGAAATAATGCGGGGGGGACAGGTATGGTAAAATCCCCGCCAGGTTAGGAGGACTTGGCCCCAAGGGTGGGGCCTGAGCGGGCCACGTCCCCCCCAATTGTACTGTGTGCCCCCCATGTAATGTCGTCTGTTTGTATTGCATGCAGACCGAAACAATGGCCGCCTCATGACTATTATTGTCATGTGACGTCACGTGCGCCGCTATGTATTATGGGAGTTGTAGTCAGAGTCTCTGCGGCCGTGCGGGTGCGGCGTCGGCTACGTGCTCGAGTGACAAGCTCCCGACACTCAGCCTGCTCCCGGGGGGTGGAGTCAGTTACTGTGAAAAGAGCAGCGCAGCCAGCCAGGCCACGTGCTAGACCAGACCTGACCTCCCATTTGCCCGCCGATTCCAGTTACAGTGCCTGCCTCTGCTGCCACAAGGTAGGTCACTTGTTTCATAAATATAAACAGCACAAAGCCGTAATTTTATTAATTTGGTTATTGGTGGTGCCGGACAGTAGAACTTTTCTCTTAGCTCCCTTCATGTTACCTCCATGAGAGCTCATTTATATATATATATATATACTCTCATGGAGGTAACAGAAGAAAAACTAATATTAGAAAAACATGATGAAAGATTAAGTAATATTGACTAAATAGTAGTATCATTGACCCCCAATATCTATATATATATATACAGATATTGGGTGTCAATGATATATATTTTAACCTCCAGAACACACATTGGTTTGAATTTTGCAAAAAGAAAAAACAAAAGCCTCCTATATACTATATATGAATATACAATCGTTTTACTATTTATTCAATAATACGTCATCTTTTCATCATGTTTTTCTAATATTAGTTTTTTTTTCTGTTACCTCCATGAGAGCTCATTCATATATATATATTTTTTTGACTGTATGTATGTAGCTGAGGCTTTATAAACGCACCGTGTTCCAGGTTGGAGCCGGAATCTTCAGGTCTCATATCCGGAATACAGTAGAGTCCATCACAGCTGCACTCAGCCATTCAGAGAAAGCAATGCATTCCAGCAATAAATACAATGCTTCCTCTGATTGGCTGAGTCCGAGGTTGTGACATCATCAGAGTGTTTTTCTGACGCAGCCAATCAGAGGAAGCTTTTTATTCATTGATAGAATACATTGCTTTCTCTGAATGGCTGAGTGCAGCTGTGATACTCTACAGCAAGAGTAGGCAACCTCGGCACTCCAGCTGTGGTGAAACTACAAATCCCATCATGCCTCTGCCTCTAATGCCGCGTACACACGATCATTTTTCGGCATTTAACCACTTCCATACCAGGTACTTACGCAGCTTCCCGCCCAAGCCAATTTTCAGCTTTCAGCACTGTCGCACTTTGAATGGCAATTGCGCGGTCATGCTACACTGTACCCAAACAAAATTGGCGTCCTTTTTTCCCCACAAATAGAGCTTTCTTTTGGTGGTATTTGATCACCTCTGCGATTTTTTTTTTTTGCGCAACAACTAAAAAAAGGCTGAAAATTTGGAAAAAAAATTACGTTTTTATTTTTTTCTGTTAATTTTTTTGTAAATAAGTTTTCTCTTTCAATTACGGGCACTGATATGGCGGCACTAATGGGCACCGATGAGATGGCACTGATGGACATCGATGAGGTAGTACTGACGGGCACAGATGAGGTGGCACTGATTGGCGGCGCTGGTATGCGACACTGATGGGCACACATAGGCGGCACTGATGGGCACACATAGGCGGCACTGATGGGCACACATAGGCGGCACTGATGGGCACACATAGGCGGCACTGATGGGCACACATAGGCGGCACTGATGGGCACACATAGGCGGCACTGGGCACTCATGGGCGGCACTGATGGATACTTATGGGTGGCACAGATGGGCACTGATAGGTGGGCACTGGGCATGGATGGGCACTGTGGGGTGGCACTGATGGACACTGGGGTGGCGCTGATGGACACTGGGGTGGCAGCACTGATTTTTGCCAGGTTGCCAGTCAGTGCCCATTTGTGGGCACTGACTGGCATCTTTTTTTTTTTCTTTATGCTTTTTTTTTTTTTTTTTTTCTGTCATTTTTTTTTTTTTTTTTTTCTGTCATTTTTTTTTTTTTGCCCACCCTGGTGCTCCAGGGTGGGCATCCCTGGTGGTCCAGTGTGGCGATCCGAGGGGGGGCTGCGCTGATAAACAATCAGCGCTAACCCCCCCTGTCAGGAGAGCCGCCGATCGGCTATCCTCTACTCGCGTCTGTCAGACGCGAGTGAGGAAGAGCCATCGACGGCTCTTCCTGTTTACATCGTGATCAGCCGTGGTTGGACACGGCTGATCACGTGGTAAAGAGTCTCCGCCGGAGGCTCTTTACCGAGATCGGAGATGCAGGGTGTCAGACTGACACCCCGCATCACCGATCGCCGCGATGCGCGCCCCCACGGGCGCGCGCGGCATGAAATCCTGCAGGACGTTCTAGAACGTCCTGTCAGGATTTCATAACCACTTCCCGGACGTAAATCGGCCATAGGCCGGGCGGGAAGTGGTTAAAAAACAACGTTTTTTTCAACTTCATCATTAAAACGACGTTGCACACACACGATTGTTTAAAAAAAATGCTCTAGCAGGTGATGTACAACACGAATGATGGCACTATAAAGGGGAAGTTCCATTCGGATGATGTCACCCTTTAGCTGATTCCGTGTTAGTAAAAGACGATTCGCGCTTTTCTGTCTGTTACAGCGTGATGAATGTGCTTACTCCATTATGAACGGTAGTTTTACCTTAACGAGCGCTCCTGTCTCATAACTTGCTTCTGAGCATGCGCGGGTTTTTAACGTCGTTTTAGCCCACACACGATCATTTTTTTCAACCCGAAAAACGACATTGTTTAAAACGTCGTTAAAAAATGCAGCATGTTCGAATTTTTTTTTTGTCGTTTTTCAGAACCCGAAAAATGATGTGAAGCCCACACAGGATCATTTTAAATTACATTTTTTAAAAACAAAGTTTTATACATGCCGGAAAATGATCGTGTGTACGCGGCATAAGAGTCAGGCCTATGATTGTCCGTTTCTTGCAATGTCTCATGGGACTTATAGTTTCAAAACAGCTGGCCGAGGTTGCCAACCCCTGCTCTACATGTTAGTGGGGGACATAGATTGTTTGGGCCAGCTTGGCCTAAACGAATTATGTAAAGTGTATGAACAGCTGGAGTTCAGCTTTAAAGGAGAAGTACAGCCAAAGCTTATTTGTGGATCACAGGAGTGCAGTTCGCTCTGTCATGTCATGGAGCCGGTCCAGGATCGTGACCACATGGTCGGATCGGCGCAGATTGGCATCTGGCTCAGCCTCTCTCTGTAAATATCCCACAATATTCAAAATCTAAGTGGCATCAAATATGCCAAATATGTTTTTAAAGTCTTCAATAGTAAATATCTTTCCCTTGAAATGGACCTCACTTGCCCACACACTGCCAAAGGGTCTACAGAAAATGGTCCCCCTGCAGGTTTATGCACATTGGGCTAGATTCAGGTACATTTGCGCTTTTTTTACGGAGGCGCATGGCAAAGTTTTTGCCCTGCGCCCCCGCAAATTTTCTGCGCTACGCGCGATTCACGGAGCAGTAGCTCCGTAAATTGCGTGGGCACTCCGGCAAAATGCCCGGCGTAAGCGCGCGCAATTTAAATGATCCCGTAGGGGGCGGGAATCATTTAAATTAGGCGCGTTCCCGCGCCGATCGTAGAGCGCAGGCTCCGTCGGGAAACTTTCCCGACGTGCATTGCGGCAAATGACGTCGCAAGGACGTCATTTGCTTCAAAGTGAACGTGAATGGCGTCCAGCGCCATTCACGATTAACTTACGCAAACTACGTAAAGTTCAAATTTCACGACGCGGGAACGATGGGTATACGTAACATTGGCTGCCCCTGCTAATAGCAGGGGCAGCCTTACGCGAAAACCGCCGTACGCAAACGACGTAAACTGCGTACGCAGGGCTCGCGTAACGTTGTGAATCGGCGTTAGTATGCAATTTGCATACTATACGCTGAGCACAACGGGAACGCCACCTAGCGGCCATCGCAAGAATGCAGCCTAAGATATGCGGGCATAAGAGCCTTATGCCACGCATATCTTAGGCTGCAGTCGGCGTAACAAGGTTCCTGAATCAGGAGCATTCGTTATGTCGGCGCAAGTAAGCAATTGCGCTGCGTAACTATGGTTACGCAGGCGCAATTGCTCTCTGAATCCGGGCCATTATGACAGACTTACCTGTAAAGCAGATCCCTCCAGCGGCACGCTGTCTCCGCTGACATGGATTCCATCTTCCCTCCAGTCTTCCTTTCGGGTTGGCACGCTCTGGTCATTTGAATAGCCAGACCACGATGACATCACTCTTACGCATTGGAGTAATGATCGCAGCACAGGGCTCTGAACGGACGGAACACTCAAATGTACTGTCTATTCAAAGAGCAGTTTGCATGCATCAGTGACATCACTGGCTGCTACAAATGTGGATACCTCTCTTAAAATGGTGCACGTTTAGGAGATATTCACTGGTTAACTTTATTATAGGCTTACTTGTAGGTACAAAATGAAAACACAGACTTTACTACCGCTTTAACGATGACCTACAATGCAGGGCAGCACATGCGTTATGCACAATGCCTGTTGTGTGGCATGAATGTGCCGCCCTTAGCCTTGAACTGAAATAGGACAGCAACGAACACTCCAAAGTCATGCTGGTAGGTAAATTGGATCTTGTCCGAAAATTGGCCCAGTATATGTGTGTCCCAAGCGTGTCGAGATCCTACGGGGTAAAATGACCGCACCAGCCAAGCAGACACTGGCTGGAAAAGCGCCCAGAGGCGATTCAGTTCGCATGTGTAGCGCTATACAAGTCATTCATTCAACGAACAAGCACTGTGCAGCACTACTAAGAAGGAAGTGGAACTTGAGTACGTAATGAGAAAATAAGACAGCTCCCAAGTAAATATATAATTATAAACGATACAGTTAATTACGGTACTGTAATTTAATTATTAAAAAATGCTGATGTGAAATGTCCTTTAAGCTAATCTTATTCATGCGTTCATCAAAAAGCAATAAAGAGACTATAGTTCTCCTTTAATCCCCGAGCCTGTCTCCTCTAACCTCCTTTACCCGGCAGCTCTTTACAATGCAGACAGCATGGAGCAGTTGGTGTTCTTGATTACCGCATTTTATTCACAGCTATGTAAAGTGTCTAGCCTGACTTCTAATAATCTGTTTACCCAAATGAACAGCTTCTATTCTGGCCCCAGTATTAATAGAGTCATGAACTTTCTTTTGAAGCACAGATTAAACGGCGAGCTGGAAGAAGCAGACTGCATATTAAGCGCCAGGCCCTGAGCAATGGAACACCGCGACTACAACATAATAGAATGTAAAGAGCCCCCTACATAACACAGCCGGGGATTTGTTGTTGTGTATAATGGGTTCTCAATAACCTGAGCAGTCATTTAGGTCAGGATGATACTGATAGCGCACGACAGAATGGTAGTCTTGATTTATAAATTGAAATAAAAAATAATGCAAACACAAATATATATATATATTTTTTTTCTGTAACCTGAACCGGATTTGGTTCAATGCTTTGGCACAGAAAAATGGCTGTGCTATGAATGAATGAATGACTTGTATAGCGCAACGCATGCGAACTGAATCGCGCTTTTTCCAGCCAGTATCTGCTTGGTTGGTGCGGTCATTTTTACCCCGTAGGATCATGACACGCTAGGGGCACACAGTCATACACACATATATACTGGGCCAATTTGGATGAGAACCAATTTACCTACCAGCATGTCTTTGGAGTGTGGGAGGAAACCGGAGTACCCGGAGGAAACCCACGCAGACACAGGGAGAACATGCAAACTCCAGGCAGATGGTGTCGTGGTTGGGATTCGAACCAGCGAACCTTTTGCTGCTAGGCGAAAGTGCTACTCACTGCACCACTGTGCTGCCCACCACAATAGGATCACCACAACCTCCCATTGTAGCTGACCTGTACATAGAAGAGGTAAAGGAAGACCTAAAACTCACACATCGCAGCAAAACCCTAAAGGGGTATCCTACCCCTTACTGTATATCATCGATATACCTGAACTAGTAACTTGATGATGTTCCACTGAAAGAGTTCAAGGCTGACTTTTTCACCTCTCCTATGTACAGTGACCTACAACAAAAATGACAGGTTCCGCTCAAAGCTCCACCAGGTCCTCCATGACAAACCGTAGGAGTGCCAACAAGGACAGAGCCCAAAACATCTAGTAGGAAAAGGAAGTCCTAAAAGTCGCTCATTACAGAAAAATCCTGTAAAGAGGTGAATAACAGCCTCAGCTCCAGGCTTTAACCAGGCCACACCCCCAACGCATTTCACTCTTTCAGAGTTAAATGTGTTGAGGGTGGGGACTGGTTGGAGCCGGGGCTGAGGCTGTTCTACACCTCCTTACAGGGTTTTACTGTAATGAGCGACTTTTAAGACTTCCTTTTCCTACTAGATGTTTTGGGCTCTGTCCTTGTTGACACTCCTACATTTTGTCATGCATGAGGACCTGGTGGATGTTTGAGCAGCCCTGTCTTTTTTGTTGTGGGTCACTATACATAGAAGAAGTGCAACTTTTAAAACTTCCTTCCCCTACTAGATGTTTTGGGCTCTGTCCTTGTTGACACTCCTACATTTTGTCATGCAGGAGGACCTGGTGGAGCTTTGAGCAGCCCAGTCTTTTTTGTTGTGGGTCAAACTTCCTTTCCCTACTAGATGTTTTGAGCTGGGATGAGTTCTGTCCTTGTCAGCACTAATAATGGTTTGCCATGCAAGAGGACCTGGTGGAGCTTTGAGTGGTACCCGTCATTTTTGTTGTGGGTCACCGTACATAGAAGAGGTTAAAAAGTCAGCCTTGAACCCTTTCACTGGTTCAGGTATATCGATGATATACAGTAAGGAGTAGGATAAGAACATCAGAAATATAAGCTTTAGGTGAACATGTACATTCAGGGCACAAATACATCAAGATTACTAGAAAATAAGCAAAGATTAACAAATTACCCTTCAGGACAACCTTTTTGGGTGATTTGGACTTTGGAGTCTGCAGGAAACCCACCCACATGGACCAGTACCTCCTTTTATCATTAACATCACCCACCCACTGGGGGTTATTAGTACACCTCAACATCGGGCTGAGATGGTAACAACAAACACAGAATCTAATGATAAAGAACCAGATATCTAAGGGGTGCTTTGAAATTTTGTGGTTGCCCAAACTGGGCTTTGGTCAAAATAGCCACAAGGTTAAGCAAAAGCTTAGGACCATTGAACAAAGGGGAGAAGCAAAACACAGCGTTTTATAGTCATCCCATATGTATGGAGTGGAGGAAAAACCCAGAAGGCTCTTTAACCACTTGCCGCCCGCCAATGACAAATTGACGTCGGCAAAGTGGTTGTAGAATCCTGACCGGACGTCATATGACGTCCTCAGGATTCTGAGCTGCTGCGCGCCCCCAGGGGCGCGCATCGCGGCGATCGTTGTTGCAGGGTGTCAGTCTGACACCCCGCAACACCGATCTTGGTAAAGAGTCTCTCACGGAGGCTCTTTACCACGTGATCAGCCGTGTCCAATCATGGCTGATCGCGATGTAAACAGGAAGAGCCGTTGACGGCTCTTCCTCACTCGCGTCTGACAGACGCGAGTAGAGGAGAGCCGATCGGCGGCTCTCCTGACAGGGGGGGTTCGCGCTGATTGTTTATCAGCCCAGCCCCCCCTCGGATCGCCAAACTGGACCACCAGGGAAGCCCACCCTGGACCACCAGGGAAGGGCAAAAAAAAAAAAAAAAAGTCTCAAAAAAAAGGTAAAAAAAAAAAAGGTAAAAAAAAAAAAAACATAAAAAAATTAAAAAAGATGCCAGTGCCCACAAATGGTCACTGACTGGCAACATAGGAAAAATAAGTGCCGCCCCACAGTGTCCATCAGTGCCACCCCACAGTGTTCATCAGTGCCACCCCACAGTGTCCATCAGTGCCACCCCACAGTGCCCATCCATGCCCAGTGCCCACCTATCAGTGCCCATCTGTGCCAACCATAAGTATCCATCAGTGCCACCCATAAGTGCCACCCATGAGTGCCCATCTGTGCCGCCTATGTGTGCCCATCAGTGCCGCCCATGAGTGCCCATCAGTGCCGCCTATGTGTGCCCATCAGTGCCGCCTATGTGTGCCCATCAGTGCCGCATACCAGCGCCGCCAATCAGTGCCACCTTATCTGTGCCCGTCAGTACTACCTCATCGATGTCCATCAGTGCCATCTCATCAGTGCCACCATATCAGTGCCCGTAATTGAAAGAGAAAACTTACTTATTTACAAAAAAATTAACAGAAAAAAATAAAAACATAATTTTTTTTCAACATTTTCAGTCATTTTTTAGTTGTTGCGCAAAAAAAAAAAAAAAATCGCAGAGGTGATCAAATACCACCAAAAGAAAGCTCTATTTGTGGGGAAAAAAGGACGCCAATTTTGTTTGGGAACAGTGTAGCATGACTGTGCAATTGCCATTCAAAGTGCGACAGTGCTGAAAGCTGAAAATTGGCTTGGGCGGGAAGGTACGTAAGTGCCCTGTATGGAAGTGGTTAACAAACAGATGGCAGAATATATGTCAGCCTCCATTTTGCCTAGAGTTACACTTTAAAGGGGAGTTCCAGACCCCCAAACTTTTTTTTTTAAAGACTGCTGTGTAACTGTCGCAACCTGTAAATGAACATTTCTAACATGTTCATATTTTTATGCTTTTAGTTTCTTTAAAAATAGTTTGTTACTTACTAATCTTGGAAGCAGGCAGGTTCCATTTTAGTTGTGGGCATCTGAAGCCCACTTGTGTTAATTTCCTGGATTTCTGTGCAGCTGTCTACCCATCATGCACCAACAAATCTCGCACATGCTCAGCAATGCCTCTGGGAAACCGGGTGACACCATCCTGATGGTGTTATAAACCATGACTTTTAGTTATTTCAATATTTTCAGACTAAACACCTCTATTGCGCCGTGGATGTGCCTGGCCGTTATTTCCCTTTCACTGACTGCCACCTGAGTCTGCCCTGTCACTATATCAAACAATGTCTAGCCTGCGCTGAGACCGTATAACATTGAGCAGATATTGGTGCTTGTAAGATCTGTTATGTGTGACACTGTCTTGTAATGTAACAGGGAGAGAGTGTAGCTGTCAGAATTCATTGGTGATGTTGGGGGTGGGCGGGACCAAACAGCTATCAAACACCAGCCAAAAGGATGGGGTCAGGGCGGGCCGCTACGTGTATGCGGCTCTGCCCCCTTTCTTAAGAAGCCCCATAATTGGTTGGTGTTCGATAGCTTCTCAGTCGGTGGAACTCCGCTTTAAGCCTGAATTGGTTTTACGGCCTCCTACCTTTTTCACTGTCTTGTCCGGCTCTAGTGCAATATCTGGGATGTTGGCATCCACCATCAGTGAGAAAAGATTAAGGATCAAGTTGGAATACCTGAAAAACACAAAAAGGTAAAAACTTTATGTAAAGCCTCTCACATGTGTAAACATCAAGAAACAAAATAAGTAAACAATAAAAAGGTACAGGCAGGACATTCTCATTTGATAGGACGTAGAAAGAAAACACTGCAGGAATTGGCGGCAGAGGAGAGACAATATCACACTGTGTGGAGTATTTTGTTTCATATACATTCCGGCACTGAGGTTTCCGAATAACAAGCCCTGATCAGCTGTGAACCTTCTGGTGTATACTATCCAAGGCTACTGGAGTGAAACGTCCGCACTTCCTTCTCAGTGGATCATAGATTCAGTTAAAGCGGAGGTTCACCCAAAAAACAAGTATATAACATTACATTCAGTATACCTCAAACATGTACAGTATGCCGTGTTTTTTTTGGGGGGGGGGGTGTACATACGGTATTATCTGTATTTTCATCCCGGCTTCCCGGTACTCGCTCCCGCAGGAGTGGGCGTTCCTGTGCAGTGCCGCAATGTCATCTGGGACTTCGCCCATATGATTGACGTGCCTGAGAAAAACTCCCCCCGGCGGAGAAGGCGCATCACGACTTTCCGAAAGTAGCCGAACCGCGAGTGGGCTCTATACAACGCCTGCGCAGTCGGCTCCTAGTCGGTACGCAGGCGCCGTATAGAGCTGACTCGCGGTTCAGCTACTTTCGGAAAGTCGTGACGCGCCTTCTCCGCCGGGGGGAGTTTTTCTCAGGCACGTCAATCATATGGGCGAAGTCCCAGATGACATTGCGGCACTGCACAGGAACGCCCACTCCCGCGGGATCGAGTACCCGGAAGCCGGGAGTAAAATACCGATAATACCGTATGTACACCCCCCCCCCAAAAAAAAATTCAAACGCCATACTGTACATGTTTGAGGTATACTGAATGTAATGTTATATACTTGTTTTTTGGGTGAACCTCCGCTTTAGGTGCTTTGTGACCCCCTGAGAAAGTGTGTGGGGGGGTTGGGGGGGGTCGCTGGCTTTCTGGTAAGCCTCCTTTTAGTTGTGGTGATGGGTATCACGCTGCCGGACCCCCTACTGTGGTGTGAACCACGCCTGAAGCTCCAAAACGCTGGAGGAGAAAAAAAAATAAAAATCAATTGTTCTCTTTACAGTTGGTTCACATCACCACTACAAGTCACCTGAAGCCAAACACCTGAAGCTCAAAAAAGTTCTGGAGCTTTTCTTGTAGTTCGAATTGGACAGATTTTTGAAGCGTTTTTTTGTTCCATAGGAATGCATGGAAACAATAAATTTTAACGATTTGAGTGTTTTATGTTTTTTTTTCTTGTGTTTTTTTAGGTTTTTTTTCTGCTCAAATGCAATAAATTAAATGAAAATAAATAAAGAATAAATAAAAAAATGTATTAATACTACAAATAATAATAATAAAAAAAAAAAAAATCTAGCCCCAACCCTTAACCTTAATATTACCCCTAAACCTTAACTCATCACCAAAAAAAACAAACAAACAAAAAAAAATAATAAGTAAATATAAAAATAATAAATACAAGCAGATGAAAAGTCTGAAAAACAGTGATGAAACAGATGATAATATATATAATTTGCCAATAGAGAAAAATATCATATCAGCCTGTCCATCTTTCAGGCACATCCAAGCGAGTATTCCATTGACTTCTATGTCAGCGGAGATGTGTCTGCTGCCACCCGATCTGCTGAAATCAGACGCATGGCGATACGTTCGCCACCCGTTTGGCGGATCGGATCAGATCTGATGAAAACGGACATGTCAGATCCCTCCATAGAAATCAGCGGCGCTCTGACAGGTCCCTCCCCGCTCAGTGAGCAGAGATGGACTCATCATCCGCCGGCTCAGTGGAGAGATCTCCTGCTGAGCTGGCAGACTCCACTGAGCGGATCCGCTTCGTCTGAATAAGGCCTTAAAACTTAAAAACATAAATGTCTTATATTGCAGCTTACCAAATTCCTTAACGTTTAGGCTGCATTAGTTTCCTTTTTTTATTGCCTTATTTTCACCTGGTGATCTGGTCAACAAGTCTAACTTCCTTTAACAGACCGAGCTGTCCAACCAAAACTGCAGTTAGAAGGCTGAGACAAACCATTTACCACGTATAGGGGTGCTTAAAATGGTCAGCAAAAAGAAAAAATGGGTTGCTGTAACTGCTTAAAAAGTGTTAGCTGGAGTTCTGCTTTTTTTTTATTTATAAAAATTATTAGGTAGATTCACACACAATGGTGTAAATTTGCGGCGGCGTAGCTTAGTGCATTTAGGCTACGCCGCCGTAAGTTAGCTAGGCAAGTACATGATTCACAATGTACCGTATTTATCGCGGTATACGCGGCACCCCTAAAGTGACCCCCAATCCTGTGGAAAAAAAGTTATTTTTGTACTTACAGTTTTGGTGTCTTGCGCGGCGTCCATCGGCGGCCTCGTCGGGTCCGGCGTCCTTCTGCGGCTTCGGGTATCCTCTTTGGCGGGTCCGGCGTCCTTCTGCGGCTTCGGATGTCCTTCTGCGGCTTCGGGTGTCCTTCTGCGGCGGGTCCGGTGTCCTCTTCGGCGGGTCCGGCGTCCTTCTGCGGCGTCCTCCCCGCTCGTTTCCTGCGCCGAGTTTTGAATACTGCGCCAGCATATACCGAGCGCAGTACACTCGGGCAGGCTCGGCAACTGTCGCGCTCACGTCCTGTACGTCCAGGACGTGACCGCGGAAGAAGCCGAGACTGGCCGACTATACCCGAGTGTACTGCGCTCGGTATATGTCGGCGCAGTATTCAAAACTCGGCGCGGGAAAGCGGGTATCGGCGTATATTGCGCACCCACGATTTTGGCCCTGATTTTCAGGGCAAAAAAGTGCGCAATATACGCCGATAAATACGGTACTTGCCTGCTAAGTTACGGCGGCGTAGCCTAAATCGGCGGGCGTAAGGGCGCCCAATTCAAATGTGTTTCGGGGGGCGTGTTTTATGTTAATAGTGCTTGACCTTACGTTTTTTGCGAACTGCGCATGCGCCGGGCACCTACATTTCCCAGTGTGCATTGCGGCTAAGTACGCCGCAAGGGCCTATTGATTTTGATGGGGACGTAAACAACGTAAATCCTGATTCACGGACGACTTACGCAAACTACATAAAATAAATTTGAATTTCGACGCGGGAACATCGGCCATACTTGACATTACTATTCCACTAGGGCCTAGCTCTAACTTTAGGCGGCGTAAAATTACTGCGTCGGCCGGGCGTACGTTCGTGAATCGGCGTATCTCCTCATTTACATATTCTACGCCGACCGCAATGGAAGCGCCACTTACCGGGGGGGGGGGGTTGGTACCTCTTTAATTCCCACAATCCATATACTGTGAAATAACTTCTATACAGGAATATTCCTAACACGAACATTCAGGTATTCTTCCAACTAAACGGATCACATTGATGTGTGGTGATGGGAGTGCATGGCAACGTATTCTTTCCCTTTCTCTGGGTCCCGGTGGGCCTCCCTCAAAGCCTTTGTAGCTCTGACACTACGAGTATAAAATCAGACAGGTCTAGTAAAACTCTAGAATTGTATACCTGTCCTGTTTCCACGGCAACCCAAAAACTTCTGAGAATTTCAACAATCTTTACCTAATCTCTCTCATTACAGAACTGTTTAAGGAACCGCGTCTGGAGACGAAACTGTCGCTCAACACTTTTCTCTTTAATGGCAGGTAATCAAGAATGGGGATTGGTAAGTGACAGCAAAGGAAGATTGCTTCTTCCTCAGTTAATCACTTAAAATAACCAAGAAAAAAAAAACTTCTATTGCTCATATTTTCACATCTTCTAAACCAGGGGTCTCCTAACTTTTCAGTACGAGGACCGCATTGTATACTTTGCAAATATTCGCAAGACCAAAAAAAAAGAAAAACAGTTTTACAAATGAACGAAAAAATGTACTGTATTTATCGGCGTATAGCGCGCCCTATTTTGCCCTGAAAATCAGGGCAAAATCGTGGGTGCGCGGTATACGCCGATACCCGCGCTGAATTTGAATACTGCGCCGGCATATACCGAGCGCAGTACACCGTGTATCTTCGGGCAGTTTCGGCGCCTCTCGCGCGGACGTACAGGACGTCAGTGCGAGAGTAGCCGAGCCTGCCCGACGATACACGAGTATACTGCGCTCGGTATATGTCGGCGCAGTATTCAAACTCGGCGCGGGAAACGAGCGGGGAGGACGCCGCAGAAGGACGCCGGACCCGACGAAGAGGACACCCGAAGCCGCAGACGGACGCCGGACCCGACGAGGCCGCCGCGCAAGACACCAAAACTGTAAGTACAAAAAAACTTTTTTTCACAGGAATTCGGGGCAAGTTTAGGGGTGCGCGCTATACACGGGAGCGCGCTATACCCCGATAAATACGGTAAATAAACAAGTTCTATTATTTTGTAGCATGATGTGATTCAGGACAACAGGGAAGAACTTCAGTTAATCAAAGCAAAGAAATTCTAGATAAACTCGAGCCATCGGAACCTTACATGACTGTCCCCCATCAAGAGTTCCCCCTACATCAGGGTCCATCCATCACAGTCACAGTCCACCCTTATATCAGGCCCTTCCCTACATCAGAGTTCCCATCAGAGTCCCCCCTTACATCAAGGACCTCATCAGAGTCCACCCTTACATCAAGGACCCTATCAGAGTGCACCCTTACATCAAGGTCCACATCAGAGTCCCCCAAACATCAAGGACCCTATCAGAGTGCACCCTTACATCAAGGTCCACATCAGAGTCCCTCAAACATCAAGGACCCTATCAGAGTGCACCCTTACATCAAGGTCCACATCAGAGTCCCCCAAAAATCAAGGACCCCATCAGAGTCCCACAAACATCAAGGACCCCATCAGAGCGCACCCTTACATCAGGGTCCACCCTTACATCAAGGATCCCATCAGAGTCTAACAAACATCAAGAACCTCATCAGAGTCCACCAAACATCAAGGACCCCATCAGAGTGCACACTTACATCAAGGTCTCCATCAGAGCCCACTCTTACATCAAGTTCTCCCATCAGAGATCACCAAACATCAAGGTCCTCATCAAGGTCTCCATCAGAGTGCACCCTTACATCAAGGATCCCATCAGAGTCCACCCTTACATCAGGGATCCCATCAGAGTCCACCCTTACATCAGGGATCCCATCAGAGTCCACCCTTACATCAAGGTCTCCATCAGAGTGCACCCTTACATCAAGGATCCCATCAGAGATCACCAAACATCAAGGTCCTCATCAAGGTCTCCATCAGAGTGCACCCTTACATCAAGGATCCCATCAGAGTCCACCCTTACATCAAGGTCCACATCAGAGTCCCCCAAACATCAAGGACCCCATCAGAGTGCACCCTTACCATCAAGGACCCCATCAGAGTGCACCCTTACATCAAGGACCCCATCAGAGTGCACCCTTACATCAATGATCCCATCAGAGTCCACCCTTACATCAGGGATCCCATCAGAGTCCACCCTTACATCAAGGACCCCATCAGAGTGCACCCTTACATCAAGGTCCACACATCAGAATCCCAAAAACATCAAGGACCCCTTTAGAGTCCCACAAACATCAAGGACCCCATCAGAGTGCACCCTTACATCAAGGTCTCCATCAGAGCCCACTCTTACATCAAGTTCAACATCAGAGATCACCAAACATCAAGGTCCTCATCAAGGTCTCCATCAGAGTGCACCCTTACATCAAGGATCCCATCAGAGTGCACCCTTACATCAAGGATCCCATCAGAGTCCACCCTTACATCAGGGATCCCATCAGAGTACACCCTTACATCAAGGACCCCATCAAACAAACCATCACCCCAAGCACTAAAGTCAAAACCCTCGGAGTCATCTTTGACTCAGACATGACTATGGACGCACAAATAAAATCAGTAGTCAGCGGATCTCACTATCTTCTCTGCTTGCTCTGTAGACTCATCCCATTTATCCCAGAAGAGGATACGGCAGCAGTAGTTGGAACTATCATCAATTCCCGACTCGACTACGCAAACTCCCTCTACCTAGGACTGACTAAATACCAGATTTCTCATTTACAAGTCATCCAGAAAACAGCAGCAAGACTGATAACAGGAAAAAAAAAACATGGGAATCAATCACCCCGGCCTTGAGGACTCTACATTGGCTATCCGTAAAGGATCGGGTTACATTCAAGACCATCTGCCTCACCCACAAATGCACAAAAAGAAACACGGCTTCAATATTTATTCAAGAAAATAAAACACTATACCCCTAATCGGGCCCTCCGATCAACAAATCAAAATCTCCTCCACATTCCCAAGTCCCGCTACACATCTAAAGGAGAACGAAGATTTGCAGTCCAAGGACCACGGCTATGGAACACACTACCCACGGACATCCGCATGGAAGAAAACCATCGGGCCTTCAGGAAAAAGATCCACCTCTTCTGAAGGACCTTGGACGAAATTGAACAAAAAGAGCCTTGAGGTGATTCAGTTTCAATCACCCCGGCCTTGAGGACTCTACATTGGCTATCCGTAAAGGATCGGGTTACATTCAAGACCATCTGCCTCACCCACAATTGCACACAAAGAAAAACGCCTCAATATTTATTCAAGAAAATAAAACACTATACCCCTAATCGGGCCCTCCGATCAACAAATCAAAATCTCCTCCACATTCCCAAGTCCCGCTACAAATCTAAAGGAGAACGAAGATTTGCAGTCCAAGGACCACGGCTATGGAACGCTCTACCCACGGACATCCGCATGGAAGAAAACCATCGGGCCTTCAGGAAAAAGAGACCCACCTCTTCTGAAGGACCTTGGACGAAATTGGACAAAAAGAGCCTTGAGGCGATTCAGTTTGCATTTGTTCCACTGGTATACGTAAAGTGCTGCGTAAACTGATGCCGCTATACAAGGACCTGTAATAAATAAAGAGGGCTGGAGAGGCAAGTATCAGTGTAAGGTTGAGTTATTCTAAAAGCTGAGGGTTTTAATGTGCACATCATTAACTAATTATTTGACTCAAGGGCGCTTTTACAAGATAGGAGTACATTTACTAGACACCGGGTTGATGAGCAAGAGGAGAGATCAATACTATATCATGTATACGCCACCCTGGACGTCTCGCACAGCCCCATGCCATGCTGAACTTTCCGAGGTAGAATAACCGTAACAGACCCTCCGTGAGGCGCCATCAAGACCTGCCGAGGAAAGGTATTAATTATTAAGATAATTAAAATTTGAAGTGTTATTGGATTTTATTCACTGTATCAAATTGTATATTTAAAAGGCCAGAGAGCTAATTATTTGACTTGTGTAATTACAGCAATAAAATGAACGGGGGCCTCAATTACATGGCGAGTCTTTTTTTTCCAGGACTTTTTGTTATAAAATAACATGGGGAGCGGCTTTGCTTTCTTGCAGAAACAGCGATGTCAACAATAAAGCGCTTGTGGGAGGCTTAGCACAGGAGAGCCATGAAGGTGCGCTGCAGTGACCCTTTATTAAAACTAATGCTTCATTCTCCTGAGCAGAACTGGAGGATTGTGGGGGAAAACACCCCCGAAGGTCTGCAGGTGTTTTATTATAGAACTCTCTGCGGGAAATTAGACTGACAGGGAATGACTGTTTTCCCCTCCGTTACTATCAGTTTAGTGTTCATACTTCAATGCAACGCAATTCTTTAAAGCTGCTACTTTAACCACTTAAGCCCCGGACCATTTTGTTGCTAAATGCCCAGGCCAGGTTTTGCGATTCGGCACTGCGTCGCTTTGACAATTGCGCGGTCGTGCGACGTGGCTCCCAAACAAAATTGGCATCCTTTTCCCCCCACAAATAGAGCTTTCTATTGCTGGTATTTGATCACCTCTGCGGTTTATTATTTTTTTGCGCTCTAAACAAAAATAGAGCGACAATTTTGAAAAAAATTCTAAATTTTTTACTTTTTGCTGTAATAAATATCCCCCAAAAACATATATAAAAAAAAAATTTTTCCTCAGTTTAGGCCGATACGTATTCTTCTACATATTTTTGGTAAAAAAAAATCGCAATAAGTGTTTATCGATTGGTTTGCGCAAAATTTATAGCGTTTACAAAATAGGGGATAGTTTTATTGCATTTTTATTAATTTTTTTTTTTTACTACTATTGGCGGCGATCAGCGATTTTTTTCATGACTGCGACATTATGGCGGACACTTCGGACAATTTTGACACATTTTTGGGACCATTGTCATTTTCACAGCAAAAAATGCATTTAAATTGCATTGTTTACTGTGAAAATGACAGTTGCAATTTGGGAGTTAACCACAGGGGGCGCTGTAGGAGTTAGGGTTCACCTAGTGTGTGTTTACAACTGTAGGGGGGTGTGGCTGTAGGACTGACGTCATCGATCGAGTCTCCCTATAAAAGGGATCACACGATCGATGCAGCCGCCACAGTGAAGCACGGGGAAGCCGTGTTTACATACGGCTCTCCCCGTTCTTCAGCTCCGGGGAGCGATTGCGACAGAGCGGCTACAAACGAATACCCGCGCCGTCGCCCCGGATCGCTCCCCGAGGTAAGCCGCCCGCCGCACGCAGCGGAGGGGGTCCCGATCGGACCCCCGACCCGCTAGAAGGCAGGGACGTATATATACGCCCATCTGCCTGTACGTGCCATTCTGTGGACATAAATAGGCGTGCGGCGGGCGTTAAGTGGTTAAAGCTGCTACTTTAAAACACAACCTTTTGTGCTCACCATAAAATCTTTTTCTTGGAGCTCATTGAAGGACAGAGAAGTCTTTCACCTTCTGGTTACACTGTTACTACGGGCAGGGCCTCTGATAGGTGGGGACCACCGGTCCTCCTGTAGGGGGCCCTGACAGCAGGAGGATCGATGGAGAACAATGCCCTCTGTGTCTCTCACCCTAGTTTCTCCCCCTCTCCCTCCCACTGGCTTTTAGCTGCTGGGTGAGGGCCACGGAGGAATGATGAGCCTGGCCACATGCCACTGAGCTCCCGCCCCCGCTCACAGCTGGGACAAGGAGATGGGAGGCTGGAGCAGAGAGAGAGAACGTCGAGCAGGAAATGCGCTGTATTGTGCTCCCCCCTCCTGTGTCAGAAGAGTGTTCCACTATACCAGTGGTCTCCAAACTGTGGCCCAGGGGCCGGATGTGGCTCTTTGCTTGCCCTTATCTGTCCCTTGGAGCACTATTTCACCAACTGGCACCGATGATGGGGCACTATGCCCCCTACTAACCCCTTCAATGGGGCATTTTTCTTCTCATTGATATCAACAATAGGGCACTATTTCTCTCATTAGAACCAATGATGGAGCACCAATACCGGGGCATTATCTAAAAAAAAAAAAGTGAAATCATTATCTACTCCCATTGGCCATAGTCTGGCCCCCCAAAAGCCTGAAGGACACTTAACTGGCCCTTTGCTTAGAAAGTTTGGAGACCCCTGATCTAGGGCAATGAGTCCGGAAGACTCATTAGTCAACACCCGTAGTGACAGTATAACCAGAAGGTAAAAGACTTCTCTGTCCTTCAATGAGCTCCAAGAAATAGATTTTCTGGTGAGCACAAAAAGGTTGTACCTGGGAAGAGCCCATCCCAGCTAAGTGCACTAAATCCAAAAAGAAGAAGGTTCAGAGTGCCACACACCAACAAGCTCAACAGTCACTTAGGTAAAAGCAGCCTCAGGCCACCTCCATCCAGGCAACTCCTTCAATGCATTTCACCCTATGGGGGGGCACAATGCATCAGCAAGTGTGTCCTGAATGGAGGTGGGCTGAGACTGATTTTACCTAAGTAACTGTCGGGCATGTTGGTGTGCGGTGTATGGGACTTTCTTGTTGAACCTTCAGCATTGGCATCAGACACCATTTTTGTTACCCATCTCTGGACTCATTTTCATGTTGGTGTGGGGCGCTCAGGACTTTTTTCTTGTTGGATCTAGGGCAGTGAGCCAGCAAGACTCTCCCCAGTCAACACCCATAGTCAGGGCCGCTGTAAGCAGGGCCGGCCCTATGATGGGACCGGGTGGTACCATGGGTACCAGGCACCACTTTTAGGGGGGCAGCATATTTTTTGTGCTATAAATATATATATTTTTTAACTTTTTGCTATAATAAATATCCCCAAAATTTTGAAAAATAAACAATTTTCTTCAGTTTAGGCCAATATGTATTCTTCTACATATTTTTGGTACCAAAAAACCCCAAAAAAACACAATTAGCGTACATTGATTAGTTTGCGCAAGAGACATTGTGGCCGCCGGCAATTCACAAGTCCCTTTATACTCCTGGATACATGTATAGAGCCATGGCAGGTCCTTTTTTATACGCCTATATGCATGTATAGAGCCATGACAGGCCCTCTTTATACATGTATAGAGCCATGACAGGTCCTCTTTATACTCCTATATACATTTATAGAGCCATGGCAGGTCCTCTTTATATTCCTTTACATGTTAAGAGTCTCGACAGGTCCTCTATATACATGTATAGAGCCATGACAGGTCCTCTTTATACATCTATAGAGCCATGACAGGCCCTTGTTATACTCCTTTATACATGTATAGAGCCATGTCAAGTACTCTTTATAGTCCTATATACATTTATAGAGCCATGACAGGTCCTCTTGATAATCCTTTATACATGTATAGAGCCATGACGGGTCCCCTTTAGTTATCATGATATAAAATAATGAATGTGGGGGCCTTTTGGTTGGCGTGATTTTTTTTCTGGGGGGGCAGCATTTCATTCTTGGTCCCAGGCAGAACAATGTCTTGGGCCGGCACTGGCTGTAAGGAATCACGGGGCCCCGTACAGCCAACCTGTCAGATATCAAAATGATATTTTCACAAAAAATACATGAAAGTCATTATTAGTGGACAGACCCATTACTTTTCCCAACACACCTACCCTCCTCCCCCAACTTACAGGGGGAAGCCAATAACAAAGTCAGCAGGAGGTGCGCTGTGTTGTGCTCTCCCCTCCTCTCAGAAATACATTTATCTACACTCAGTGTACATCACGTGAGACCGAACCTTACTGTACATCGCATTGTACAGCACATACCGACACCATCCCCCTATCTCCGCCAAGGGTTACTCTTCTCCCGGCAGCAAGAAATGTGGATAGGGGGCGCTGCGTGTATATACAATGCAATGCTATCTACAGTAACAATGATCTGTGATCTCATGTACTGTATAGTGCAGGGGCCTCCAAACATTTTAAATAAAGTCAGTTTATTGTCCTTCAGACTTTAGGGGGGCCTGACTGTGTCCAGCGGGAATGGACATTTCCCTGGCATCAGTGGGAGTAAACATCGCCATATTTGGTATGGGGGGGGGGGGGAATAGTACCCCATCGTTGGTATTATTCGGGAGGAATTGTTGGTGTCAGTGGGAGAAATGGAGTCCTATTGTTGATGTCAATTGGCAGAATAGGGTCTTGTATCAGTGGGAGGAATAGTGTCTCAAGGGCCGGACAAAGGCAAACAAAGGGCCACATGTGGCCCCCAGGCCGCAGCTTGGAGACCGCTGTGCTACACTATGGTAAGCTCCTTTGTTCTTTTCCCTTATGCTGTTTATTATACTTGGGTGACTTTGCTGAGGACATAATCTGTCAGAGGGCTCTCCAGACATCTACCAATGGATATGGCAGTCAGACCTTCTATTTAGAGGTCTCCAAGCTAATAGTGTGCTCTTTCTGGTGGTGGAATAATGAAGCCGAGTCTTGGATGTTCTGTATTTTTTTTTACACATTAAGTCATGGATTTTTATGGTCTTTGCATGGACTTTCTAATTGGTTAGCACATTGGTCACATTTATATTCACAGGTTTGGTTATAGTTACTAGGCATTGACTTTCACCACTTACAGTGCAACAAAAACTTGTTGGATTTAGTGCACTTAGCTGGGATGGGATCTCCCCAGCTACAACCCTTTTGTGCTCACCATAAAATCTTTTTCTTGGAGCTCATTGAAGTAAAGTCTTTAACCTTCTGGTTATACTGTCAATATGGGTGTTGACTGGGGAAAGTCTTCCTGGCTCATTGCCCTAGATCCAACAAGAAAAAAGTCCTGAGCGCCCCACACCAACATGAAAATGAGTCCAGAGATGGGCAACAAAAATGGTGTCTGATGTTGAGTTGAGAGGTATCTTAATATAGCGCGGTCTTACCCCGAAGGGTCCCACTAATGCTAAAGGTTCAACATGCCGAGTCTTGGATGTTCTGTATTTTTTTTGCACATTAGGTCATGGATTTTTACGGTCTTGGACTTTCTAATTGGTTAGCACATTGGTCAAATTTATATTCACCGGTTTGGTTATAGTTACTAGGCATTCACTTTCACCACTTACAGCGCAACAAAAACAATACTTTGGTTTTGCTTATAATCTTGTATTCAGATCAGTCACTTTAACAAGATTGTAAATGTGTTTTTTACTTCTCGTAAAGGAATTTTAATTCTGTCTTTATATACCGTATATACTCGAATATAAGCCGAGGCACCTAATTTTACCACAAAAAAATGGTAAAACATATTGACTTGAGAATAAGCCTAGGGTGTCCATCTGCATGCCTCACTGTGCCTCACTTTGCCTCACTGTGTCCATGCCTCACTGTGCCCATGCCTAGACTTGCAGTACGTTTAACATGGGAGTATATAGGAAGGGTGCCCGGATTTAAAAAAAATCGGTGCTCCCCAGCTGTAGGTCCACCAGACAGAAAACTTTGCACACTTGTAGAGGAGAACTGGGGATACATGTGCGCCAAGTTGGCCGGCCGGTATTGGGTCCCCAAAGTTACCGGAGAAATTACCATTTAACATGGGAGTCTATGGAAGGGGTGCCCGACTTTGAAAAATTGATGCTCCCCGGCCGTAGGTCTCCCGGACAAAAAACTTTGCACACTTGTAGAGGAAGAGTTGAGCTATATGTGTGCCAAGTTTGGCTGGTACCGGGTCCCCAAAGTCCGGGAGAATAGGTGCAAAAAGGTGACTCGAGTATAAGCCGAGGGGGGCATTTTCAGCACCAAAAAATTTGCTGAAAAACTCAGCTTATACTCGAGTATATACGGTAAGTTTCATGCGATTCCATCTAAAGCAAGATTCAGCCTGGGAGAGAGGTGGCTAGCAGAAGGAGCCAACTGGGGCTCTACAGCTTCACTGCACAAGATTAGAGGAAAAGGAAGCATGGGGATGCCGACACATCTTCTACTTAGCAGGCCTAGGGGTCTGGTGTAGACCAAGAAAGCAGAACTTTGGCAGCCATGTTTTCCTTTGGTTACCCATCAGATGGGTTAAAATTGTGTATGGAGAGGATGCTTGCACTAAAGTAGGATATACATGAGATATAGAATAAAGATCCTGAATTTTTATTTATTTTTTTCTAGCATTTTGCTTTAACACACTGGGCCAGCATGAAAGTAAAGTGCTCTCGACACTCAACAAACTTTTTCTATCCAGGACTCCTTGTGACCATTAATATATATATAAAAAAAAGTAATCTGAATGAAGGTTAATCTCGCCATTGTTAGACGGGGGATGGGTGGGGAGTCACCAGTCTGAAAATTAATACAGCATGGCTGGGGAGGTACCAATCCATAACCAGTGACAGTTATAGACAAAGCGTTATTATATCTGCACTGCTGAAGACAAAGCGCCTTCCCTGCTCCATTGCTCCATATCAGTATTGGTAGAAATAGATGGCTCTCATTACCCATCATTCATGCTTCATTACATAGTAATTAGGAATAATTGCAGCTCAATCTCCTCCATGTGTATTCATATATGCATGAACATTATAGATGCTCTATGAATAAACTATGGGGAAAAGGCTGAAATATTAGGTGACAATTAGTGAAAACGATTATGTAAATATGTGACAAGCATTAAAACAGGTACATGGCGGTCCAGGCCAAGGATAAATAAAGAGTACAGTCTACCTTATACAGGCTTCAGTTTTAAATCCAGCCAACCAACCAACCTTCTGAAAATGCGAACTGTTTTGCTGTCTTCCTATTACACCCTGTAACACTCATACTCTCTATAAGTCCCATGAATGTTGGCTTTCCATTAACCATGGGATGGAATGTAAGCAACTACTTCTAGCAGCTCCTCTATCCGTTTCCGTCCCGTCTAGCAATGTCAAGACACTGGAATACTGATGCATTCTAATGATGTATGTGTCCCATGATCCCCCAGCAATGTAGGAAGGGCTGCTTCTGCATAGGCTGTCCCTTCAGAATCAGTGGTGGTGTTTAGGTGGGGAAAGAACCAGTGTGATCTTCAAACCAGAACTACTACAGACAGCACTCAAGTAAGGACTTTAGAACTGCCTGGAAAGAACTTCTAGGGCCCCAAGAGCCAGTTGCAGGATGAGTTGACTGCCTAGGCTTCATTCACACTTGTACGACTCTAAAGTCGCATTTGGGGTGCAACTTTGGATGGGACTTGTCCCTCTGCAAAGTCAGACATACTGCTGCATGTAAAACACTAACCTACAACTTTCATGCAACTTTTGAGGGTTAACGTTGAAGTCTATGGCCCTCAAGTTGCATGAAAGTCAGACCAAAGTAGTGCATGAACTACTTTGAAGTCACAGGGACTCTAAGTCACACATATATGAATGGTTATCATTAGAAAACATGGGGTACGATTTGTCATATAAGTCGCACGAGTGTGAATGGAGCCCTTAAAGTGGTATTAAAGGGTTAGTAAAGGAATTGTATTTGTTCCTTTAAAATAACAAACATGTTATACTTACCTCCACTGTGCAGTTCGTTTTGCACAGAGTGGCCCCGATCCTCGTCTTCTGGGGTCCCTCGGCAGCTGTCTCTAATCCTCCCCGCAAGTACTGACCACAGTCATGCGAGAGAGCTCGCATGGTGGTGAGTAATTGTGGGCGCGCTCCCGTGATACAGTGAGCGGCCATAGCCACTCACTGTATCACTCGGCCCCGCCCCTCAGCACGCTGCATCGCTGGATGTGATTGACATCAGCGCTAACCAATGGCTGCGCTGCTCTCAATCCATCCGCTCTAGCCAATCAGTGGCCAGGCTGAGCAGCGAAGAGGATCTCGGGACCGTGCGCGGGACTTTCGAGGGGGCAGGTAACTAAAACGGGGGCTCGGGGGGGGATGAGGCGTCATCAGATGTTTTTTTACCTTTTTAAAAAGGTGAAAAAATGTTTTCTTTACAACTCCTTTAAGCCACTATAGTATAAGCATGCCATTCCCTCCATTACATAACATGTGTCCTTGTGCCAGTGCTGTATTAAAAAAAAAAAAAAAATGCTGATCTATACCTTATATCAGCGAGTATCCCGTCGCTCACGTAACTCCTCAGCTCTCTCCTTTGCCCGGCTGATGGCTATAGCAGGAGGGGGCGAGAACTCCCGCTGACCTCAGCCTGGGAGGGGGGGAGGAGAGAGAGCCAAGGAGTCACGTGAGCGCCGAGAGACGCTCTGATATAGGCAGAAATCGGCATCTTTTTTATACAGCACAGGCACACATAATTTTACTTAAAGGGGAGTTCCACCCACAATTTCACTTTGTAAATATAAATACCCCTGTAATACACAAGCTTAATGTAGTCTAGTAAAGTTAGTCTGTAAACTAAGGTCCGTTTTGTTAGGTTGTTAGAGCATTTAGTTTGTTTATAATCTAGAAATAGACCGTGGCCATCTTAAGTGTGGGCATCATGAAGCCAGACTGTATGACTTCCTGGATTTCAGCCTTGCAGATCTCGCACATGCTCAGTGCTGCACAAGCGATGTAATAGGTTTCAGTCAGGTTTCCATAGCAACGGGAGTGTCAGAGGAAGTTGCCGCCCCTTCTCTATGCAAATGGGCTATTTGCAAGGACTACTGGGATACATGATGCCTATCCCAGAAACCCTTGCGAATAGCCTTGTGACTTAAAGCGGGGGTTCACCCTTAGAGGGCACTTTCCCCCCTTAGATTCCTGCTCGTTATTACTAGGGGAATCGGCTATTTATTTTAAAATATGTGCAGTACTTACCCGTTTACGAGACGCATCCTCTCCGTCGCTTCCGGGTATGGGCTTCGGGAATGGGCGTTCCTTCTTGATTGACAGGTTTCCGAGAGGCTTCCGACGGTCGCATCCATCGCGTCACGATTTTCCGAAAGAAGCCGAACGTCGGTGCGCAGGGGCAGTATAGAGCCGCACCGACGTTCGGCTTCTTTCGGCTACGAGTGACGCGATGGATGCGACCGTCGGAAGCCTCTCGGAAGACTGTCAATCAAGAAGGAACGCCCGCTCCCGAAGACCCATACCCGGAAGCGACGGAAGAAGATGCAGCTCGAAAACGGGTAAGTACTGCACATATTTTAATATAAATAGCCGATTCCCCTAGACCGAACGAGCAGGAAGCTAAGGGGAGATTTTTTTTTTTTTTTTAAATGGGTGAACTCCCGCTTTAATAGCCTAGGCTAATAAGGAGGAGGAAGTAATGAAGGACTACAAAATAAAGGTATTTACAAGCAACAAAATAAATAAAAATTGTCCATTCTGAACACCATGAGATTAGGGCATGCAGCACAGAAAAACATAAAAAAATGGGTGGAACTCCACTTTAACAGAGGGGATGGCATGCTTCTACTTTAAATATAATGGCAGCAGGAGGGGAGGATTGTGGAGTGGAAAGAGCTAATGGGGGGAGGCGGGGGGACCGGGGGAGGAGGACACAGGAGAGCAGAGAGGAAAGCTGCAGATGACGACGACGACACCTAAACTGACCACAGTGTCTGGGCTCAGCAGCCATGATAAACCGTGGTCAGTTTACAAAGGGGAGGGCATAGCCAGACAGGATCAGCCAGGTATTTTGGGTGATACAGGTGGCCAAATCACACAGCACAAGCACTGTGCGGTTATTCATGAGATAGGTGGTTGTCACTGATGCAGAGAGAAGTGCTGATCTTACAATGTCAGGTAAGGCCGTACCTTGACATTAGCAGTACATTTGTACTGAATGCATTTCAGCTGCAGTCTATATCAGATAGACCCAACAATCACACAGTGAGTAAATTTGGAAACACCTCTCCATTAAGCAAAATGTGTTTTCAATCTACCAACCAAGGCGAATGGGGTGGGCTGATGAAAGCAAGGCTTGGAATGAAAAGCTAAGGCACATTTAAGCAGGCCATTTACTGCAGCATACAACGGGTCACGTTCACCTTTTTATATCAATTTGAATAGCTTTTTCCATTTGGCAAGTCAATTATAAAACAAACACATCAACAATTACCTAAATAACCATAATCCTCACGTATTTTGCCGCAGTCAGTCCTGGATGAAATTACTATGCTACACAATTGTGCAAACAGAATCATTTCCTTCTTAAGAGGCTTATCCCGTCTATAACAAATACAGGTTTTAATACGTTTTTTTTTTGTGTACAAGATGCCTTCCACAGGTGAGCGGTTCTAGCTTACGAAACAACGCAAACACATTTTAAAATCTCAGCAAACATTTTCTAGAAAAGATGCTTAAAATTTACAAAAATTAGGGAAAGAAACACATTTGTGTAACACTAAAGCCTAGTGTACACCATTAGTTCCAGTCGGAGCCGCTGTACCTACAATCCGGTTTTAGTACAGCAATCTCCCTCGCTTTTCTATTGTGTTCTGACAGGGAAACATGAAGCCCCCGCTAGAACATTCTGGTCAGCGCTCTCAGACAGCGGCTGTGAGCCCTGATCGGGTTCTCCAGCATGCTCATCCGACAGAAGCCGGCCAAAGGGACAGGCTACCATACATACGGGCAAATGTTGGACAGTTTTACTGAACTAGCCGATGTCGCCCGTCATTCAGCCTGTGTGTACTAGGCTTAAAGAGGAAGTAAAGCCGCCTTAAAAAAAAAAAAAAAAACACCCTGCAAGACAAAGGCATAATGAGCTAGTATGCATAGCATACTAGCTCATTATGAAGTACTGTATTTATTGGCGTATAACACTCACTTTTTTACCCTGAAAATAGAGAGTAAACTGTGCCTGCGTGTTATACGCAGGTGGCTGTGGAATGTTATTTTCCTGAAACTTCCCTCTTAAAGTTAGGGTGTGTGTTATACGCCGATAAATACAGTACTTACCTGAGATCGAAGCCCCCGCAGCCGCCCTCGTTCGCCTTCTCTGTCGCCGCCATCTCTCCCTCGGATGCCCGCCCAGGACCACCAGGGAAATGCCAATCAGTGCCCAGGCAGCTGCTAATCAGTGCCATCATTGATGCCTATCAGTGCCACTCATAAGTACCCATCAGTGCAGCCTTTCAGTACCCAGTGTCGCCCATCAGTGCCCACTAGTGCCATCCATGAGTGCCCATCAGTGCTGCCTATTAATGCCCATCAGTGCCACCTCATCGGTGCTGCCTTATCAGTGCCTGTGAATGGCAACTTATCATCAGTGCCCATCAGTGAAGGAGAAAACGTACTTATTTACAAAATTTTATAACAGAAACAAAATAAAAAACTTTTTTTTTAATGTTCAGTCTATTTTTATTTGTTTAGCAGAAAAATAAAAAATCGCAGAGGTGATCAAATACCACCAAAGGAAAGCTCTATTTGTGGGACCAAAATGATAAAAATGCTGTTTGGGTACAGTGTAGCATGACGGTGCAATTGTAATTTAAACAGCGACAGCGCTGAAAGCTGAAAATTGGCTTGGGCAGGAAGGGGGTGGCAAGTGCCTGGTATTGAAGTGGTTAAAGGTCACTGGGCTGTTTCGCTACCTCTGCTTATTTCTTTTAAAAAATGTTGTAAACCTTGGTCCATGTATGCATAAAAAGGAAACAAAGCATCTGCTCCATGAACTAAATCCTGCAACCATCGCTCGGCTCAGCTCCCTCTAGTGGCAGCAGAAATAGTACATGGGTGACAGGGGCTTACCTGCGGAGGTGAAGGAATGCTGTGTAGCACTGCTTGCGGAAGGCTTGGTACTGCTCGCTCTGTGTGCCTCCCATTCCTTCCACCATCTCTTTGTTCAGCTTCATGGGTGGCGGCAGAGGCTTGGGGTCTCTTCCCAGGATATACCCGAAATCAATGTGGAACAATTTCCCTGGAAAAGCAATGAGGCTGTGAGAATAGCAATACTTGTGGAGCCGATCATAATAATAACAATTCAACAGCACCCTATGGGGGCCACACCGTACCTTTAGGGTACCTGTTTGAGGCCCAGAGTTTCTACTGTAACCCCTCCCGCCCCTCCAACCACCCCAGCACTGCCAGAAAAAATGCAAACGCCAACATTTCTAAAAATCAGTATATGCAGAAGGCTAGGTATAACGTGAGCATTGCATTGTACAATCACCCCATTTCTAAAAATTCACATCAGCGAGGGGACTACCCTAGAGGAAAATATACATATTTTAGATCTTATTTACAATATTAGAGGACATCCTAAAGTATAATTAAAGGCAAAACTTTTATTTTCCCCATTTTGGATAGCGTAAGGGAGGGTTAGAATCCCCAGTCAGATTTTTTTTTCTTTTTTTGCCATCTGTGTCCCATTAGCGGGAATTTTCCTTAATTTCTTGTCCCATAGCCAAAACAGGAAGCGAGAGGAAATCCCATTTCAAAATGAGCGAATCCCGTTGTGTCACCAGAGCTAGTGTCCCCATTGAAAGATTTCCCTTTTACTTTCACAGGCCATCACCCCACTGGTGAAGTCCACTACAAGCACTACAGGTCATCACCTCTCACTGGTGAGATCCACTCTAAGCTCCAGCCCTACAAGCTGTAACCTCACTGGTGAAGTCCACTACAAGCACTACAGGTCATCACCTCTCACTGGTGAGATCCACTCTAAGCTCCAGCCCTACAAGCTGTAACCTCACTGGTGAAGTCCACTCTAAGTACTATCTCTACAGATCACCTCCCTGGTGAAGTCCACTCTAAGCTCCATCCCAAAAGCTGTCACCTCACTGGTGAAGTCCACTCTAGGTACCATCTCTACAGATCACCTCCCTGGTGAAGTCTACTCTAAGCTCCAGCCCTACACAAACTGTCACCTCACTGGTGAAGTCCACTCTAAGTACCATCTCTACAGATCACCTCCCTAGTGAAGTCCACTCTAAATACCATCTCTAAAGATCACCTCCCTGGTGAAGTCCACTCTAGGTACCATCTCTACAGATCACCTCCCTGGTGAAGTCTACTCTAAGTTCCAGCCCTACAAGCTGTCACCTCACTGGTGAAGTCCACATGTCCGAATTCGGCCCGCCAGACCATTTCATGTGGACCTCGCACCTCTCCTGCAGCTGCAAACACAACATTCCCCACGCACACGCTCCTGGAAATGGCTGTTCAGTAATGCTGGGGGCTTTACTAACGGCAGGCTGGAAACCGTGAGGAAATGTCATCAGCACACCAAGGACTCCTCAAAAGGGGTCAAAGCTTTATTCACATGGTCACATGGTACACATATGGCAACCAAAGTCATACAGGGCCCCTTCATCAGGCTAGTGCAGTGTTTCTCAATTCCAGTCCTCAGGCCCCCCCAACAGGTCAGGTTTTCAGGATTTCCCTCAGATGAAAAGGCTGTGGTGATTACTAAGGCAGTGAAACTGATCAAGTCACCTGTGCAAAATAATGGAAATCCTGAAAACCTGACCTGTTGGGGGGGGCCTGAGGACTGGAATTGAGAAACACTGGGCTAGTGAGAGAAGACAATAACTCCTTCTGCAGATACTGTGTTGCTCTGTGCAGCCGCAATACCCCTTGGTCTCTGGACCCTCTGGCCTCAGGATTCTGCAGACTCTGGCAGCTGACTCCAGTCATTCTCTGGTCCTCCTCCAGACCCTGCACATTCTGACTCCCGACTCCATCCCCAGCTTTGTCCAGGCAGAAGCACAAGGTAAGGGAGATGCACTGTGATGTAAAATAAGGTGGGGGGCTCTTGACATCTGATTTAAGGGAAGGTGGGGTGCTCTGGACATCTAGTCTTAAGCCCCGTACACACGGTCGAAATTCCCGACAGAAAAAGTCAGATGGGAGCTTTTGGTTGGGAATTCCAACTGTGTGTATGCTCCATCTGACTTTTTCGGTCGGGAATTCCGACAGAAATAGATTGAGAGCAGGTTCTCCATTTTCCTGTCGGAATTTACCGTTGGAAATCCTGATTGTGTGTCTACGGGGCATAACTGATACAAGTGGCCCTTTGGGGGCAACCATAATGCTGATGTGGCCCACAATGAATTTGATTTTGAAACTCCTTCCCCATCATTTCTGAAAGGCCGCTTATGTTTTCCCCCTCATGCCCAGCTTACACAGCTCCCCTCCCACTGCAAGTCTGATTTTAGCCTTCAGCTGGTAGATTACACACTAAAGTAAAGGCATAGGGCCGGATTCAGAAAGGACCTACGACGACGTATCTCCAGACACGCTGTCGTAAGTCCAAATGTGCGTCGTCGTATCTATATGCGTATTCTGGAAATCAGATACGCCTGCATTTTGCCAAGATACGACCAACGTAAGTCTGCTACGCCCGTCGCATTAAGCTACGCCATTTACGTAAGGCGTACGTCCAGGGTAAAGTTACCCCTGCTATATGAGGCGCAGGTAATGCAAAGGTATGGACGTCGGAAACGTCTAAACAGCCGTCATATTTTACGTAGATTGCGTAAGTCGTACGTGAATGGGGCTGGGCGTAGGTTACATTCACGTCGTATGAATGGAGCCGGCGTATCTTAGGGAGTAAATTCAACGTGATTATGAGCATTCGCGCGCATGCGCCATTCGTTCGGCCATGCATTTACATGGGGTCACTCTTCATTATAATACAACACGCGCACTGCCTTGCTACTTTGAATTACACGGGCTTACGCCAGCCCATTTACGTTACGCCGGCGTACATATGGGAGCAAGTGCTTTGTGAATACTGTACTTGCCTCTCAATGTTACGACGGCGTAGCGCATATGAGATGCGCTACGCCTATCTAAAGATGCGCCGATCTCTATGAATCTGGCCCATACTTTATATTATTGTTCAAGCAAAAAATGGGAAAACAACCATTTCAGAACTTCTAAAAAAATATACAGTTAAACTAAAAGGTGTTTTAGATCTGTGACTGCAGTTCTTTAAACAGGACACTTGATCAGCAGGAGCTTTCACACATCACAGCGATCTGTAACAACGAATCCCCGAGTTTTCATTCCAGACTGGATGTATAAAAGAATATTTGTGCAGGCAGAAGAGCCCGACTCCACAGGCTCCTTTCACTTCCTGCAGACATGCAAGTAAAAACCACTATGGACGGAGCATTTACAATAAAACAACTTGGTTCAGATTTATACAGCATTAACCACTTAAGATCCGGACCTTTATGCAGGTAAAGGACCTGGCCAGTTTTTGCGATTCGGCACTGCGTCGCTTTAACTGACAATTGCGCGGTCGTGCGATGTGGCTCCCAAACAAAATTGGCGTCCTTTTTTTCCCACAAATAGAGCTTTCTTTTGGTGCTATTTGATCACCTCTGCGGTTAAAATTTTTTGCGCTATAAACAAAAATAGAGCGACAATTTTGAAAAAAAATCAATATTTTTTACTTTTTGCTATAATAAATATCCCCCAAAAATATATAAAAAAAACATTTTTTTTCCTCAGTTTAGGCTGACACGTATTCTTCTACATATTTTTGGTAAAAAAAAAAATCGCAATAAGCGTTTATCGATTAGTTTGCGCAAATTTTTTTAGCGTTTACAAAATAGGAGATTGTTTTATTGCATTTTTTTTTTTTTTTTTTTTTTTTTACTACTAATGGCGGCGATCAGCGATTTTTTTTCGTGACTGCGGCATTATGGCGGACACATCGAAACAATTTTAACACATTTTTGGGACCATTGTCATTTTCACAGCAAAAAATGCTATAAAAATGCATTGTTTACTGTGAAAATGACAATTGCAGTTTAGAAGTTAACCACTAGGGGGCGCTGTAGGGGTTATGTGTGACCTCATATGTTTTTCTAACTGTAGGGGGGCGGGGCTGGACGTGTGACGTCATTGATCGTGTTTCCCTATATTAGAGAACACACGATCAATGAAGCTGCCACAGTAAAGAACGGGGAAGCTGTGTTTACACACACACCTCTCCCCGTTCTTCAGCTCCGGGGACCGATCGCGGGACTCCAGCGGCGTTTGGGTCCACGGGTCCCACGGCCGCGGAGCTTCAGACCGGGTCGCAGCCGCGCGCCCGCGACCCACGGCTGGCACTTAAAGAGGAAGTACAGGTGTATTGTAAGCTCCTTGAGGGCAGGGACTGATGTGAACATAAAATATGTACGCAAAGTGCTGCGTAAATTGACGGTTTTATATTGGTATCTGTAATAAATAATAAAACAAATAATGCATAGTGTCATCAGCATATCAGAGATTGTTGAAGTTTCTTCCACCGATCTTGATATGTCTATTATCTTCCTTCAATTCTGCTTCTCAATACATGTTCAGCACATAGTTTCACCAAAGCATGCTAAGAGTATGCAGCCTTGACCAACTTGTTTGCAGATCCTAAACAAATTAGCGTTCATTAGGGTAATTCCGTTTTCATTTCTTAATTACAGCTTTTTCTGGAAAATTGGCTGTTCTGGGCCCCATTCAGGGACTCGTCTGATCTTTGTTAAAATGTCTAGATCAGAGTTCTGATTGACCGCTCTGCACCATAATGAGCATTCATCAGCATATAGAAAAAGCATGCCCGAGGCCTCATACACATGACCGGACAATTTTCCGGCGGATCGGACAGGTTTCCAGCGGACAAATGTTTCTTAGCATGCTAAGAAACATGTCCGCTGGAAGCCTGTCCGTCGGACATGTTCGGTCGTCTGTACAGACTCACCGTACATGTCCGATCGGACGAAAGCCCTCGCATGCGTCGAAGTGATTCGACGCATGCGTGGAAGCATTGACCTTCCAGGGTCGCGCACGTCGCCGCATCATCGTCGCGGTCACCGCGTATCCTGTCCGCGGGAAATTTGGTCTGATGGTGTGTACAGCCATCAGACCAAATGATCCCAGCGGACATGTCCGATGAAAACGGTCCGCTGACAGTTTTCATCGGACAGATCCGGTCGTGTGTACGAGGCCCAAGAGATCTAAAAACCTTCCAAATTATTGAGGTGAGTGCACAAAGCAGTGGCGTCACCTGGTGCGGTAAAACATGGTGCCCCCCTCCCATCAAGCTCTCTGGTGTCACACCAACCAACCCCCTGTTGGAAGGCAACATGAGTTAATCTGGAATTTCGCTTTGTAGTTCATACAGTCAGATGACCCCAAGTTGTAAGGGCATTCAAAGCTTTGGAACACATCACGATCTGCATAGCAACAGAGCTTGTCTCCAGCCCACCTGGTGTGCTAAAAGCTACAAAGAGATCCAGGGCTCATGGAGATATGGGCAATACTGCCACCTACAGACCAATATCTTTGGCAAATATCTCATTGGACAAGATGCAAGTGGGGGTGGTTATGAGTGGGAGTGTATGATCAGGTAAAAAGCTCACACAGATTGAATTCAGTCTCTCTCTTCGATGCAAGCCTGTCATGAGGTTGTCTCTATGTCAGTGGTTCTCAACCAGGGGGTCAAATGATGATTTACCAGGGGTCACCAAATCCTGGGCTGTTCCTGAAGCCTGTATCACTCTCCCAGCATTTTTGCAGCCACCCAGCAGGGCTATCCCTGGAGCATGTGGCCACCCATCTGGGCTGTTCCTGGAGCCCGCAGCTGCCCAACCAGCCTCTTTGCAGGCGCCCATTCAGTTTACGGCATGGCTGGGGGGCAAAGACCATGGACCATGACTGGTGAGGAATGTGAAGTGGGAGGGGCTGGAGGAGACCCTATCTCCTGCTTTCGGCATAGGTGTCACTGCTATGAGACACCACAGAGATGGAGACACAGTGAAGCCGGAGATAGTGAGTGACACTACCTGCGATTATAGTTGCCATTACAAGGACTCAGGGAGTGCTAAATGTCTGTGGGTTAGGGGCGTAATTTTCTTGCCTTGGGTGCAGAGAACCCACGCTACGAAAATAATTTTACCGTTAGGGGTCCCCACAACTTGGGAAATTTTATCAAGGGGTCACGTAAGGTTGAGAACCACTGCTCTATGTCATCTTGAGACGTTCCTCTGATTGCTTTTTTGGGCCTAGCCATGTGGCCCATAGAGGCCTAGCTCTTTTCCATCTGAGCACAGCCAGTGGGGGTTTACCTAGAAGAGTGGACAAGTATCTTTCATTATTAATATTATTGTTATAGACTGTATAGATATCTGTTAGTATATGAGATTCCTATTTTTAAAAGGAAATAAATACAACTTGTTTTCTAAGCAAATGCATCTGTCTTCATAGCTAGCATTATATCATTAGGCCTAGCATACTCTGGTATATTAGTTAATAAAGGGACATACAATGAATACATAGATGCAATATCTATATAGGTTACAATAGAGCATAATATTATTGCATAGGAATAGGATACTTCACCCCCCACCCCCATCGGGCTCTCTGCCGTCATGGATGGAGGTGACACCATCGCAGTCGAATATTCAGTTTCTACTTGATACACCACTGGCACAAAGCCAGGTCCATAAAGACATGTAGGTAGATTCAGAAAGAGTTAGGCCGGCATATCAGTAGATAAGCCGACCTAACTCAGAATCTAAGCCGACTTATGTTTAAGTGTATGCTCAAACAGAGATACGCTTAAACATATCTAAGATACGACGGCTTGCACCGTCCTATCTTAGATTGCAATATTTCGAATGGCCGCTAGGTGGCGCTTCCATTTCGATCGGCGTAGAATATGTAAATGAGTAGATACGCCGATTCACGAACGTACGCCCGGTCGACACAGTACTTTTACGCCGTTTACGTCAGAGATAGGCCGCCTAAAGTTAGAGCTTAGCCCTACATGGAATAGTAATGTTAAGTATGGCCGCCGTTCCCACGTCGAAATTCAAATTTTTTACGTCGTTTGCGTAAGTCGTCCGTGAATCGGGATTTACGTCGTTTACGTCCACGTCGAAATCAATAGGCCCGTGTGGCGTACTTAGCCGCAATGCACGCATAAAAAGTAGATGAGAGATGGATAGCCGCACTCCAAACTGTCCAGGTTTTCTTTTATTCAAATAAACAGCAAATACATCACCAAATCATAAAAAAGGAACAGGGGAACAGCCGACGTTTCGCACAAGATTAGTGCTTATTCATAGCCGCAATGCACACTGGGAAATGTAGGCGCCCGGTGCATGCGCAGTTCGCAAAAAACGTAAGGTCAAGCTCCATTAACATAAAACACGCCCCCCTCAAACACATTTGAATTAGGCGCCCTTGCGCCCGCCGATTTAGGCTACGCCGGCCTTAACTTAGCAGGTAAGTACATTGTGAATCATGTACTTGCCTGGCTAACTTACGGCGGCGTAGCTTAAATTCCTTAAGCTACGCCGCCGCAAAGTTAACCACTTCCCGACCTCCTCATGTACATTTACGTCGGCAGAATGGCACGGACAGGCACATCAACGTACCTGTACGTGCCTGCCTAGACGTGGGTGGGGGGTCCGATCGGGACCCCCCTGGTACATGCGGAGGTCGGGTCCGCTCGGGGAGCGATCCGGGACGACGGCGCGGCTATTTGTTTATAGCCGCTCCATCGCGATCGCTCCCTGGAGCTGAAGAACGGGGAGAGTCGTATGTAAACACGGCTTCCCCGTGCTTCACTGTGGCGGCTGCATCGATCGAGTGATCCCTTTTATTAGGGAGACTCGATCGATGGTGTCAGTCCTACAGCCACACCCCCCTACACTAGTAAACACTAACACAGTGATCCCTAAATGTTACAGCGCCCCCTGTGTTTAACTCCCAAACTGCAACTGTCATTTTCACAATAAACAATGCAATTTAAATGCATTTTTTGCTGTGAAAATGACAATGGTCCCAAAAATGTGTCAAAATTGTCCGAAGTGTCCGCCATAATGTCGCAGTCACGAAAAAAATCGCTGATCGCCGCCATTACTAGTAAAAAAAATAAAAAAAATAAAAATGCAAAAAAACTATCCCCTATTTTGTAAACGCTATACATTTTGCGCAAACCAACCGATAAACGATTATTGCGATTTTTTTTTACCAAAAATAGGTAGAAGAATACGTATCGGCCTAAACTGAGGAAAAAAAAATGTATATATGTTTTTGGGGGATATTTATTACAGCAAAAAGTAAAAAATATTGAATTTTTTTTAAAATTGTCGCTCTATTTTTGTTTATAGCGCAAAAAATAAAAACCGCAGAGGTGATCAAATACCACCAAAAGAAAGCTCTATTTGTGGGGAAAAAAGGACGCCAATTTTGTTTGGGAGCCACGTCGCACGACCGCGCAATTGTCTGTTAAAGCGACGCAGTCCCGAACTGTAAAAACCCCTTGGGTCTTTAGCCAGCATATTGGTTCCGGGGCTTAAGTGGTTAAGCAAATGTACCTGAATCTAGCTACTGGTGTGACAAGTTTGGTGTTGCCTGCACAGAGCTCAACTACACTGGGATCAATTGAAATGCTGATTGAGAGCCAGGTCTTTTCCTCGAACATCAGTACCCGCGATCCCTCTAATGCTCTTTTGGCTGAGTGGGCACACATTTCCAAAGACACAGGCCAAAATCTTGTGGGAAGCCTTCCAAGCTCTTAAATGATGCTTTATGTATCCATTCCAGAAAGAGAACAGGAATATATGCCCATTTAAAAAAATATATATATTATAAAAACAAGCCCACCTAAAACACAAAATTTGAGAGCTACACTCTTTGCAAAATGGTCCTTAAAAATGACAACAGGCTCCTTTTGTAAATCCCCCACAGAGTTTATAATAAGAGTAAAATGCAGATGCAGCAGCAAAAAAAAAAAAATCAACATCTGCTTCAGAGCCTTTCATTTGCACCAAAGGTAATTCAGACAGGAACAAGCTGCTTCTATAGCCATCCCCACCACGCTCATGTTTGGCATACAGAATGGCGAGCTGAGACAATATATACTCTACATCTCCCAAAGTTGCCCTGAAGTCAGTGACAAAGTTACGGCTTTGTGTGTCAGCACTTTCAAATGCCACCGTCGTCGGATGGAAATTGACAGGACTTCCGAGGCTTCGTGTCAGCGTCAGTCTTTTTTTTATACGCGAGTGCGTTCCAAGATACGCTTATCTGACAGGACATCTCTTTTTATAATTCATCGCATGCTCTGCCTGGAAACACACAAAGAGCCTCTTAAATGCCTCGAAGGAAGTCTATTGCCTTTTTGTGTTTAAATAAACCTAGGGATGTGATTTGGTTACAGTGGGCCTAAATTCAAAAAGTAAAGATCGGCTATATTATAGGAAACATCTAAAAATGTTAATTATGCCTATGTATTACCCTGAATGCTTCCTGAAAATTAGCAGCGCTATTCCTGTCTTTTGGTGTTTCTGTTATGTAGTCTCATAGCTGGCCCGGATTCACAGACAGCGGCGCACATTTATGCCGCCGTAGCGTATCTCCTGTACGCTACGCCACACAGCGCAGAGAGGCAAGCACTGAATTCACAAAGCCAGTGCTCCCAAAACTGCGCTGGGTTTCCTAGGCGTAAGCCGGCGTAGGGGGAAGTGGGCATGAGCCATGCAAATGATGGGCCGAGCACCAGACAGATACGTATAACGAACGGCGCATGCGCCGTCCCGTGGACGCATCCCAGTGCGCATGCTCAGAATCACGTCGGAACTACTCCTTAAGATACGTCGGATCACTGCCTACGACGTGAACGTAACCTACACTCATCCCTATTCACGTCCAACGTAAACTACGTAAAATACAACGGCTTGTGTTCCCTGGTGCAGCCCTTTGCATGGATGCTGCTGACTTACACCTCCTTTATGGGGCATAACTTTACGCCGGACGTAGAACTTTACTCGCACTGCGTCGGGCGCACGTACGTCCATTCATGAATCGCCGTATCTCCCTCATTTGTATATGTGAATACAAAATCAATGGGAGCGCCAAATGCGTCCAGCGTAAATATGCGCCGGCGTAGGCAAGTTACGTCGGTTGGATGAAGCCTGTTTTTAGGCGTATCTTAGTTTGTGGCTCCGGCGCACAGATACGACTGCGCATATTTGCACTTACGCAGCGTATCTGGAGATACGTCGGCGCAAGTGCTTTGTGAATCCGGGCCATAGCTGTATATATATATAAGCCATTACTGCCTCGGACTGCTAGTCTTTGAAAAAATTGGCATGGGATTTGGTGATACAGTTGAACCTCGGATTACAAGCATAATCTGTTCCAGGAGCATGCTCGGAATCCAAAGTACTCGCATATCAAAGAGAGTTTTCCTATTGAAGTCAATGGAAAACGAAAATAATTTGTTCCGCATTGACTTCAATGGGATGCAATACCGAATGCGGCCAGAGGTGGGGGCGCCAGAGAGGACCGAAAACGGCCAAATGAGGTACTGCAGGCCAATGTTCTGCTTTCTCGTCTCCTGCGCCCCGTACCTCTTAGGCCCCGTACTCACGACCAAACATGTCTGCTGAAACTGGTCCGCGGACCAGTTTCAGCAGACATGTTTGGCCGTGTGTAGGCACGAGAGGACCATTTTCGGGGGGATCGGACAGGTTTCCAGCGGACAACTGTTTCCTGGACTTGCTTTAAAACAGTCCGCTGGAAACCTGTCCCCCCGACATGTACGGTCGTCTGTACAGACCTACCGTACATGTCCGGCCACCCGCCATCCCTCGCATGCGTCGAATGACTGACGCATGCATGGAAGCATTTAAAAGGCAGGCCCGGCCACACCGCGGACACGCCCCGCGTATTGTTTACGCGCGGAGTTCTGTTCGATGGTGTGTACAGCCATCGAACAGAAGTCCCCGGGCAGACATGTCCGATGAAAACGGTCCGCGGACCGGTTTCATCGGACATGTCTGCTCGTGAGTACTCGGCCTTAAACCGAGGTTCCACTGTATTACTTCTGTGCTGCTCACCGTTTTCCTTGCTGGAGAGGCAGCTGTACCTGAGGACCTGCAGTGCAAACATTTCCCTGCTTCTCTTCAATCATTCTGTGGATCCTCCACCTTGTTGTTCTTTAACATTAGTTTTTTATGAGCTTTCGTTTTTGCCACCCAATCCTCGGCATGTCGCATCCTTTTGGGCACATCTATTTTTTACAGATTTTACTGGCTGCTACAAGAGATCTGTACTGATGTAGTGTATTGCCACAGAGCATAATATAAATCATCTTAAAGGGGTTGCAAACCCTCCTATTTTTTCACCTCCTATGTAAAAAAACATCGGACTATTACTGCCGCCCCCCCCCCCCCCCCCCATTTTACTTACCTGAGCCCTGGAAAGTCCCACGTCGAGAATGCGCTGGATCTTTGCCCAGGGTTCTCGGCTCTTCATTGGATAGATTGATAGCAGCGAAGTCATTGGCTCTCGCTGCTGTCAATCAAATCCAATGACACGGGTGCCGGGGCCGAGCCCTGCATTCGGCAGCTATGGACGCCGAATGCAGGACTTGGGAGAGCGCTCGCAAGGTAAACCCCTTGGGAGAGCGCTTACCAGAGGGGGTTATCTGATGCAGGGAGGAGCCGAAAGCCGCCGGGGGACCCCAGAAAACGGCGTTCAGGGCCACACTGTGCAAAACGAGCTGCACAGTGGAGGCAAGTATGACATGTTTGTTATTTAACCACTTAACCCCCGGACCATATTGCTGGTCAAAGACCAGGCCACTTTTTTGCGATTCGGCACTGCGTCGCTTTAACTGACAATTGCGCGGTCGTGCGACGTGACTCCCAAATAAAATTGGCGTCCTTTTTTTCCCCACAAATAGAGCTTTCTTTTGCTGGTTTTTGATCACCTCTGCTTTTTTTTTAGTTTTTGTGCTATAAACAAAAATAGAGCAACAATTTTGAAAAAAAATGAATATTTTTAACTTTTTGCTATAATAAATATCCCCCAAAAATATATAAAAACAAATTTTTTTTCCCCTCAGTTTAGGCCGATACGTATTCGTCTACATATATCTTGTAAAAAAAAAAAAAAAAAAAAGTGTTTATTGATTGGTTTGCGCAAAAGTTATAGCGTTTACAAAATAGGGGATAGTTTTATGGCATTTTTCTTAATATTTTTTTTTTTTACTAGTAATGGCGGCGATCAGCGATTTTTTTCGATACTGCGACATTATGGCGGACACTTTTGACACATTTTTGGGACCATTGGCATTTATAGTGCTATAAAAATGCATTGATTACTATAAAAATGCCATTGGCAGTGAAGGGGTTAACCACTAGGAGGTTAATCATGTTCCCTGGGTGTGTTCTAACTGTAGGGGGGTGGACTGACATGGGGAAATGACGAATCGCTGTTCATACATTGTATGAACATACGATCGGTCATTTCTCCCCTGACAGGACCGGGAGCTGTGTGTTTACACACACACAGCTCACGGTTCTCGCTCTGTAACGAGCGATCGCGTGCGCCCGCCGGGCATGCGCATCAGGGGCGAGCGGAGGAACGCGCCCCTATTGGCTGCTGGGAGAGGTGACGTATAGCTACGTGCTCTCGCCCAGCAGAGCCGACCTGCCCCCGTATAACTGCGGCGGCTGGTCGGCAAGCAGTTAAAAACTAATAAAAAACAAATAAAAACCTATAGTGTCACTTTAATAACACACTTTCTTCTCATTTTCATTTTGGAAATAATAAGGCAAGGGCTAAACTCACTTTGTTTTTGTTTTGTTTTTTAGCTCCTCTGTCCAATTGGGAAACATTATCTTCACTTCCTGTTCTGTAGGCAGAACAGGAAGTGAAAGGAAATATCTCCACAGCTGACTGGAACAGGTTTCTCCATTGGAAGATTTCTATTTATTCCTGCTCTTGCCAAATTAAAGATTTTGGTAATAGGTATCATAGGTAAGATAACACACGCTGGTTGAAAGAGAAAAATAAAAAGCTCTGTGTGTATATCCTGCTTTTGTGTATATATTATGAAGTGGATATAAAAAGTCTACATACCCCTGTCAAAATGTCAGGTTTCTGCGACGTAAAAAAAAAAAAAAGCGAGACAAAGATAAATCACTTTAGAACTTTTTCCACCTTTAATGTGACCTATAACCTGTACAACTCTATTGAAAAACAAACTGAAATCTTTTAGGTGAAGGGAAGTAAAAATAAAAAATAAATAATAATATGGTTGCATAAGTGTGCACACCCTTACACTAATACTCCAAATCTGTCATATTGCGAGGAAATCTCCAGTGCACAGCCTGTCAGTGCTCAGACCATACGCCGCACACTGCATCAAATTGGTCTGCATGGCTGTCGTCCTAGAAGGAAGCCTCTTCTAAAGATGATGCACAAGAAAGCCCGCAAACAGTTTGCTGAAGACAAGCAGACTAAGGACATGGATTACTGGAACCATGTCCTGGGGTTTGATGAGACCAAGATAAACTTATTTGGCTCAGATGGTGACAAGCGTGTGTGGCGGCAACCAGGTGAGGAGTACAAAGACAAGTGTGTCTTGCCTACAGTCAGTCATGGTGGTGGGAGTGTCATGGTCTGTGGCTGTATGAGTGCTGCCGGCACTGCGGAGGTACAGTTCATTGAGGGAACCATGAATGCCAACATGTACTGTGACATACTGAAGCAGAGCATGATCCCCTCCCTTCAGAGACTGGGCTGCAGGGCAGTATTCCAACATGATAACGACCCCAAACACACCTCCAAGACGACCACTGCCTTGCTAAAGAAGCTGAGGGTAAAGGTGATGGACTGGCCAAGCATGTCTCCAGACCTAAACCCTATTGAACATCTGTGGGACATCCTTAAATGGAAGGTGGAGGAGCGCAAGGTCTCTAACATCCACCAGCTCTGTGATGTCATCATGGAGGAGGGGACAAGGGACTCCAGTTGCAACCTGTGAAGCTCTGGTGACCTCCATGCCAAAGAGGTCTAAGGCAGTTAGGCAGTGCTGGAAAATAATGATGGCCACACAAAATATTGACACTGTGGGCCCAATTTGGACATTTTCACTTAGGGGTGTACTCACTTTTGTTTCCAGTGGTTTAGACATTAATGGCTGTGTGTTGAGTTATTTGGAGGGGACAGCAAATTGACACTGTTATACAAGCTGTGCTCTCACTACACAACATTCTAGCAAAGTGTAATTTCTTCAGTATTGTCACATGAAAAGATAGAAGAAAATATTTAAAAAAAAGTTAGGGGTGTACTCACATTTGTGAGATACTGTGTGTATGTATATTATATATATATATATATATATATATATATATATATATATATATATATATATATATATATTTGTGGTGGTGGGACCCTGTGCTGCATGAAAGATGGTTGGTTTACGCCAGATTTTGGAGAGAAAGACGCACTAATTGCACAGCTGTGTGTTCAGCTATTTAGTTCTGACCTGACTATGGCTCAGAGCCCCACCCAACAGACAGGAAGTCGGTTCCTGTGAGTCAGGTGGACTCCCATCACTCTGAGAGGAGTCAGAGGCTGCATGTCTGCAGGAGGCAGGTGTCATTGGTGATTAAAGCGGGGGTTCACCCTTAGAGGGCACTTTTTCCCCTTAGCTTCATGCTCGTTTTTACTAGGGGAATCGGCTATTTGTTTTAAAATATGAGCAGTACTTACCTGTTTACGAGATGCATCCTCTCCGTCGCTTCCGGGTATGGGCTTCGGGAATGGGCGTTCCTTCTTGATTGACAGTCTTCCGAGAGGCTTCCGACGGTCGCATCCATCGCGTCACGATTTTCCGAAAGAAGCCGAACGTCGGTGCGCAGGCGCAGTATAGAGCCGCACCGACGTTCGGCTTCTTTCGGCTACGAGTGACGCGATGAATGCGACCGTCGGAAGCCTCTCGGAAGACTGTCAATCAAGAAGGAACGCCCGCTCCCGAAGACCCATACCCGGAAGCGACGGAAGAAGATGCATCTCGAAAACGGGTAAGTACGGATCATATTTTAATACAAATAGCCGATTCCCCTAGACCGAACGAGCAGGAAGCTAAGGGAAAAAAAAAAAAAGAAATGGTTGAACTCCCGCTTTAAGCAGCAAGGCGCTGATCAGGAGTAAGCTAGGAGAGAGCTTAACTGAGGATCTGACTTAGGCTGCATTCACACCTAGGCGTAGGCGATTTGCAGCGTTTTTTACCGCGATTTGCCGCGACAAATTGCGGCGTTGTTTACCGCGACAAAACGCAGCGTTTTTAGCCGCGGTTTTGTATAGGTCATTGTCGGGTATGGAGAACGCCGAAGCCGCCCGATATGCCGCGACAAAAAAGGGTCCGGGACTTGTTTGAGCTTCAGGTGTTTGGCGTTTCGATGTGAACCATCTCCATAGAGAATCATGTTATTTCTCCCCTCCAGCGTATTGTAGCGTCGTGCTTCAGGCGTTTTGTCGCCTAGGTGTGAATGCAGCCTTAAAGCGGGGGTTCACCCTATTAAAAAAAAAAAATTTTTTTTTTTTACTACCATTACATTCGGCATCGTAGCGCGAGCTACAGTATGCCGGTCTTACATTTTTAATCCCCGTACTCACTGTGCTATGGATCATTGAAGATTCCGGGGAATGGGCGTTCCTATGGTGAGAGAAGGTGATTGACGGCCGGCCCTGGCACGTCACGCTTCTCCGGAAATAGCCGAAATAGGCTTGGCTCTTCACGGCGCCTGCGCATAGCCTGTGCGCAGGCGCCGTGAAGAGCCGAGACCTACTCCGGCTGTCTTCGGGGAGCGTGACGTGCCAGAGCCGGCCGTCAATCATCCTCCCTCTCCATAGGCACGCCCATTCCCCGCGGGAGTCAGAATCTTCAATGATCCATAGCACAGTGAGTACGGGGATTAAAAATTTAAGACCGGCATACTGTAGCTCGCGCTACGATGCCGAATGTAATGCTAGAATGATGTTAAGGAGCCGGATGGCAAGAATGAAAGCCAGGAGGCTAAAGTGTTGAGTATGCAAGATACAGGAATGGTGGAACCCCCTGTGAGGGCTACTGATGTATTTGTGAAATTTTTGTGCTTTTAAATAAAAGTGGGCTACCAGGCCCTTAAAAATTCAGTCCTGGACTGGCATACTCACTAAAAAATACACCTACCGCTGGAGTCTGATCACCCTAATCTTACTATATATATATATATATATATATATATATATATATATATATATATATATACACACATACATACATACATACAGCCCTCAAAATTTCCCCTCGCCTACTCGCATTTTGCGAGTGCAAAATCGTTTCTGCCAAGGAGCTGGGAGTGGGGGGGCGTGGGTACCACCGGCATGCGGGGATTGATTGATACATATACATACATACACATACACACATACATACACACACAGGGCTTTTTTTCAGGGGGAACTTGGTGGAACTCAGTTCCACCACCTCTGGCTCAGACCCTTGGGGGGGGGGGGGGGTCTGCTCACCACAATCACTTGTAAACACAGACGTCTGGTTTCTGTGTTTACAAGTGACAGCTCTGCACTCTGTGTGTAACCCCCCTGAACTCTGCACTCTGTATGTAATGCAATCCTGGTATTTAATGCCCCTTTAAGACTCTCCTACTGTTCATGAAAATTGACTGACCGCACCCACTATTTGATGTGATTTGGAGGGTGTGTGTGTGGGGAGGGGTTTTTGGGGGTCATGGTTGAGTTCCAGCACCCATTGTTTGTATACACACACGCACACACACACACACATATATATATATTTTCTAATGTTTTGCTCATCGTTACATTTTAATCGTTTAGGCAGTAGTTGGAGTCCAGTGTATAGCCTGGGGTCCAAAGTGATCCATTTGAAGACGAACACAGATACTAATGCCCCGTACACACCATCACTTTATGTGATGAAAAAAAATGACGTTTTTAAAAACGTCACTTTAATTGACCGTGTGTGGGGGAAAACGCCGTTTTACGTCTTCTAAAAAACGACCAAAAAAAATTGAAGCATGCTTCAATTTTATGTGTCGTTTTTCAAAACGTCAACTTTTACTTCACAGAAATTGACCGTGTGTAGCAAAAAACGTCGTTTAAAAAGACGTTTTTGAACCCGCGCATGCCCAGAAGCTACTTATGAAGCGAGCTTCAATGGAAAAACGTGGTGGAACGTAACCTCGCTTTGCTAGAACATTGTGAGAAAAACGATGGTGTGTAGGCAACTTCGTCTTTGAAAATTGAAGTTTCAAAAACGTCATTTTTTACTTCACAGAAAATGTCGTTTTTTTTCATCACATAAAGTGATGGTGTGTACGCGGCATTACAGTTATCACCTTCACTGCTACCTGGGCCTAGTGCAATGTATACAGGATAATTGGAGATGAATGTGCCTATACAGTACCTCTGGATCTAGTTACCATTTGGAAATGAGATTTTTCTACTGACTGTGACCTTTGAATATATACGGTATATTTTTTGAATAATTTGCTCAGTCTAAGCCACCTACATTTATGACAGTTTTACTATAACCATCCATAGAACTTGCAGACAATGATAAAACCACCGGCTGCATAGAAAGTATTTTACAGGGGGCAGTGACCATCATAAGTGCATGAAAAGCATTTTTTCCCTTTTTTTAAATTGAGGCTTCTTAGTATTGTTTTTCAGAGTTTAGGAAATTGCATATCTATTTCAAACAGGACATCAATATAAATAAGAACGGTGCTGGATACTGAAATCGCTCATATTTCCATAAGTGCTCCTCTCTTAATTGGGAGATTTATACTAATGGTAGGAGCTTGGTTTGGTCCTCTCACGCCGTGTCGGTAACATAAAGCTTAATGCACAAATCTAATAGGGCATAATGTGAATGGGTGGTAAACGCTGTAGAACCGATACACACAGATATGACAACCCTAAAGTGCGGCATTGTCCAACATCGCGGAGTGCACACAGGAGTGAACATGAAGACACACAGCAATCAATAACAAAGAACATTTCCGTGGCAGCATATGGTGTGTGTAACGGGAGAGATTGTCCAGATATTAACCACTTCAGGCATGAGGTGAGCGGAAGAAGACCCCCGGAGAGCGGAAGAAGACCCCCGGAGAGCGGAAGAAGACCCCCGGAGAGCGGAAGAAGGCGCCCCCCCTCTGCTAAAAGAGCTAAAGAAGACAGGGGGGCCCCCGGAGCTGACTAATAAATTACTTTAAAAACCCTGTGTTGTGTGTTTTTTTTTTCTTTTACACTTTGCTTCCAGGTGAATGGGTAGGGGTACGATGTACCCCATATTCATTCACCTAGGGTGGGGGGCCGGTATCTGGGGGCCCCCTTATTAAAGGGGTCTCCCAGATTACGATAAGCCCCCATCCGCAGACCCCGACAACCAACGGCTAGGGTTGTCGGGAAGAGGCCCTGTCCTTAACATGGGGACAGGGTGCTCTGGGGTGGGAGGGGGGCCCAAAGTGCACCCCCCCTGCCCCAGAGCACCCAACCACCCCATGTTGAGGGCATGCGGCCTGGTACGACTCAGGAGGGGGGGGGGGCGCTCGCTCGTCCCAACTCATTTCCTGGCCGGCCAGGTAGCGTGCTTTTGATACGGGTCTGGTATGGATTGTGGGGAGGCCCCCACGTCGGTTTTACGGCGTAGGGGGTCTCCTTACAACCCATACCAGACCTAAGGGCCTGCTCCTGGGGGGGACCCATATCGTTTTTTTATTTAAAATGTGGCGTGGGAGTTCTCCCTCTCAGGATTCATACCAAACGCCAGCTAGAATTGGCGGGAATCCAAGTCGGATCTCCCGCCACTTCTATGACGCGCTCGCTGGAATGTGCTTTGTCTAATCCAGCGAGTGCGAGATGTCAGCACCCTCTCGCCGACAATCAGCGTGATGCTGTCGTGCTGGAAACACATTCTCGGCAACAGGTACATCAATGACCTAGTCTCTAAATACCAACCTAATCGTTCTCTTTGTTCTTCTCAAGACCTTCTGCTCTCTAGCTCTCTCATCACCTCCTCCCATGCTCGTCTCCAGGACTTTTCCAGAGCCTCTCCAAGCCTATGAAACTCCTTACCCCAATCTATCCGTCTATCTCCTTCTCTATTAGCTTTTAGAGGATCCCTGAAAACCCTCCTCTTCAGAGAAGCCTACCCTTCCCACACCTAACTGTATTTTCATTTGAGTCCATCTGATCATCCCCCACAGGTTACTACCCTTTGTTCCATTTCCATTGTCCTTCTTTCTAGATTGTAAGCTCTAACGAGCAGGGCCCTCTGATCCCTCCTGTATTGAATTGTATTGTGACTGTACTGTCTTCCCTGATGTAAAGTGCTGCGCAAACTGTTGGCGCTATATAAATCCTGTATAATAATAATAATAACTAGCCCGAGCCTAGTTCCAGCCACAAGGGGAGAGGTGGGTTAGGAAGGAGTATAAGGCCAGATTCACAAAAGAGATACGACGGCGTATCTCCTGATACGCCGTCGTATCTCGGAGATACGACGGCATATCTCCTGATACGCCGTCGTATCTCTGAGATACGATTGTCGTATCTATGCGCCTGATTCATAGAATCAGGTTACGCATAGATAGCCCTAAGATCCGACAGGTGTAACTGTGTTACACTGTCGGATCTTAGGCTGCAATTCTAGGCCGGCCGCTAGGTGGCGATTCCATTGCGGTCGGTGTAGAATATGCAAATGACTAGTTACGCCGATTCACGAACGTCCGCCTTGCCCGTCGATCTAAATTTACGTAGTTCTTGTAGAGATGTGTCGCGTAAAGGTGGTCTAACCAATGTTAAGTATGGCCGTCGTTCCCGCGTCGAATTTTTAAATTTCACATCGTTTGCGTAAGTTGTCCGTGAATGGCGCTGGGCGCCATTTACGTTAACGTCGAAACAAATGACGTCCTTGCGATGTCATTTAGCGCAATGCACGACGGAGCATGCGCAGTACGTTCGGCGTGGGAACGCGCCTAATTTAAATGGTCCCCGCCCCATTTGAATTAGGTGGGCTTGCGCCGGGCGGATTTACGCTACGCCGCCGAAAGTTTACAGGTAAGTGCTTTGTGAATCAAGCACTTACGCTGTAAACTTGCGGCGGTGTAACTAAATGGGATACGTTACGCCGCCGCAGCGTAACGCAATTGTATGTGAATCTGGCCCATAGTGTCCTGACCTTCAAGGAACCTGAAAAAAATCCTCTGTACTCATGAATCCTTTATTATACATTGGATTCTATATCTGATCCATCTTAGTGAGTTCAGCTATCTGTGGATCTTGTCAAGTCAGCAAAGACAATATATTCTCCTTAAATGCTGGGTCCTAAGAGGTATGTCATTCCCATAAAATCATATGTGAAACAGAATAAATAATATGCTATTATAGGTATAAATTCAAGGAAGTTAAAGAGACAAAATAACAATAATGATAATAAATATAACAGCAACTAAGAGTAAACATCTATATTTCCTTTCATTTGTGATTACAGGCACATAAGGCATCATGAAAAAATGCAGTTAAGGGTAATTTTATGGAGAATATGAATCAGATAAGAAGATATTCTGGAGCAGTTTACACAATCATAAATCTAATGCTTATCTGTGATAAAGCAGAGGACTGACGCAGCCATACATACAGAGAAATTCCCTCCATGATATATGATGGAAATGAGAGATCTTATAGCCAGGAACAATGGCTAGGAGTCCTGAATAGCCTCTCAGTCCGCACTGCGCCATTTGTTATGTTCTCTAATTAAACTGTCTTCATGTTCTTATCTTAAACTTCCAATTTTAACTTAAGAATTGCAAAAAGCCTAGAGAATGGACACAGAATACTGGGGAGAAGCTTGAAGCAGAGTTCCAGCCGAAATAGGACTTTTAAGATAAAAATACCCCTAGAATACGCATTCCTCGTGCAATGTAACAAAGGTTTGCTGTAAACTATGCCCAGTTTTCTATTTGTGCTGCATTGGTTTTCTTACTTTGTGAAGTTTCCGTGCATGCTGACTACCCAGCATGCACCTGCCGATCTCACGCATGTGCAGTGTATTCTTTGGTCAGCTTGCCATGCCAAGCTGACCAAGATTTTCCATAGACACCAATTTTAAATGTTACTGGAGCCGTGCCATGCCAACCTGACCAAGAATTTCCATAGACACCAATTTTAAATGTTACTGGAGCCGTGCCATGCCAATCTGACCAAGAATTTCCATAGACGCCAATGTTAAATGTTACTGGAGCCGTGCCATGCCAACCTGACCAAGAATTTCCTTAGACATTAATGTTACTCGAGCCACGCCATGCAAATCTGACCAAGAATTTCCTTAGATGCCAATGTTTAAATATTACGGGAGCAGTGCCATGCCAAGCGGACCAGGAATTTCCTTAGACACTAATGTTAAATATTACTCAAGCCGCGTCATGCCAACCTGACCAAGAATTTCTTTAGACACTAATGTTAAATGTTACTCAAGCCGTGCCATACCAACCTGACCAAGAATTTCCTTAGACACTAATGTTACTCGAGCCGCGCCATGCCAACCTCACCAAGAATTTCCTTAGACGCCAATGTTTAAATATTACAGGAGCAGTGCCATGCCAAGCTGACCAGGAATTTCCTTAGACACTAATGTTAAATATTACTCAAGCCGCGTCATGCCAACCTGACCAAGAATTTCTTTAGACACTAATGTTAAATGTTACTCAAGCCGTGCCATACCAACCTGACCAAGAATTTCCTTAGACACTAATGTTACTCGAGCCGCGCCATGCCAACCTCACCAAGAATTTCCTTAGACGCCAATGTTTAAATATTAAGGGAGCAGTGCCATACCAAGCTGACCAGGAATTTCCTTAGACACTAATGTTAAATGTTACTCGAGCCGTGCCATGCCAACCTGACCAAGAATTTCCTTAGACACTAATGTTACTCGAGCCGCGCCATGCCAACCTGACCAAGAATTTCCTTAGACACTAATGTTACTCGAGCCACGCCATGCCAACCTGACCAAGAATTTCCTTAGACACTAATGTTACTCGAGCCGCGCCATGCCAACCTGACCAAGAATTTCCTTAGACACTAATGTTACTCGAGCCGCGCCATGCCAACTTGACCAAGAATTTCCTTAGACACTGTTACTCGAGCCGCGCCATGCCAACCTGACCAAGAATTTCCTTAGACGCCAATGTTTAAATATTACAGGAGCAGTGCCATGCCAAGCTGACCAGGAATTTCCATAGACACTAATGTTAAATGTTACTCAAGCCGTGCCATGCCAACCTGACCAAGAATTTCCTTAGACGCCAATGTTTAAATATTACGGGAGCAGTGCCATGCCAAGCTAACCAAGATCTCCCAGGAGTCAATGCAAAACCGTTAATGATGTCCACGGCTGTGGCTGCTAAAGGAGGAAGTGAAATTATATATAGGCTTAACCACTTGCCGACCGCCGCACGAACATATACGTCGACAGAATGGCATGGACAGGCAAATAGGCGTACAGGTACGTCCCTTTAAATTTGTCGCCGTGTGATCACGCGCTCTGTCCTCCGTCACGCGCACCCTGCCGCGAGCTCCGTGATCGGACTCGCTGACTCTATGTCCGCCGGTGTTCCGCGATTAGGTCACGGAGCTGAAGAACGGGGAGATGTCAGTGTAAAACACATCTCCCTGTTCTTTCTAGGGACAGGTCACTGATCGTCTGTTCCCTCTCATCGGGAGCAGCGATCAGTGACGTGTCACTCGTAGCCACACCCCCTAACAGTTAGAACACATCCCTGGGACACACTTAACCCCTTCCTAGCCCCCTAGTGGTTAACCCCTTCACTGCCAGTCACATTTACACAGTAATCGGTGCATTTTTATAGCACTGATCGCATTATAAATGCGAATAGTCCCAAAACAGCGCTGGGTCAATTATTAATATCGCACACGGAGACCATAGCCCTGAGTAACCACAACTTGGGCAACCTGTAGCTCATACAGGATTTATCTACACTCACAGCTGCTGAATGAAACAGTAGGGCTGTAAACGGAAGGTAAATATAAGATGCTCGGAGAGGGTTCATTTAGGAAGATGTACTTCTTGAAGCCTTGATCCGATTCCTGTGTTGTGTAAGTTACTCTACGGACATGAATGTTCTGTTCTGCTGCGGCAACCTTCTATCACATGGGGAAAATAAGTGTTCAGAGGTGGTTTTATTTATTTATTTATTTTCCCAACTATCATTTTCCAGTGCAGTTAACTGGTGGTCCTGTGCAGGCCCCATCTGGTCAGAAGGCGTAAACCCAACTCATAACTCTAGCTAGCCTAAGTGCCGGTTCACACAGGCGCAACCCAACTTACAGCACGACTTTGCGAGGCGACTTCAGCGCGACTTGGAGAAACTTACAACACGACTTAAAGTTGCCTCCAGGACAGGCGACTTTGGCTGTGGCCAATCACAGAACAATAAGCTCTGTGGGAGGGAGAGGTTTACCTGAGTAAACTATTTTCTCTTCCTGTAAAGTTGCTTCAGTTAAGACAGTGATCCGACTTTGGAGGCAACTTCCATTGAAATCAATGGGTACAAGATGCCTAGAAGTCGCCTTGAAGTAGTACAGGAACCTTTTCTGAAGTCGGAGTGACTTCAGTAGTGTACATTAAGACGGCTCTCATTCACTTCAAGTCGGATCCCAAGTCGTTGTAGTGTGAACCAGCACTTATAATGCACTTATAAGTCATACACTATATGACCAATATGAGATTGTTGGACATGCTATTCCAAAACCATGGGCTTAATTAAGTCCCGCTTTGCTAAAGTTCTCTGAACACTACTCAAAGCCCGTTAGCTTACAGTCCTGTTTACACCTTACTTTTGCTTTGCTTCAAAAATTATACCCCATGTAGCTTTAGTGGTGCTTCAAGTGTCTTCAAAGCCTCCATAGAAGTCTATGGCAAAGCTCACTTGAAGCCCCACCGAAGCAGCACCAGAGCCTCTTCAAAGCCCCACCAGAGCCTCTTCAAAGCCCCACCAGAGCCTCTTTCAAAGCCCCACCAGAGCCTCTTTCAAAGCCCCACCAGAGCCTCTTCAAAGACCCACCAGAGCCTCTTCAAAGACCCACCAGAGCCTCTTCAAAGACCCACCAGAGCCTCTTCAAAGACCCACCAGAGCCTCTTCAAAGACCCACCAGAGCCTCATCAAAGACCCACCAGAGCCTCTTCAAAGACCCACCAGAGCCTCATCAAAGACCCACCAGAGCCTCATTAAAGACCCACCACAGCCTCATCAAAGACCCACCACAGCCTCATCAAAGACCCACCACAGCCTCATCAAAGACCCACCACAGCCTCATCAAAGACCCACCACAGCCTCATCAAAGACCCACCACAGCCTCATCAAAGACCCACCACAGCCTCATCAATGACCCACCACAGCCTCATCAATGACCCACCACAGCCTCATCAAAGACCCACCACAGCCTCATCAAAGACCCACCACAGCCTCATCAAAGACCCACCACAGCCTCATCAAAGACCCACCACAGCCTCATCAAAGCCCCATCACAGCCTCATCAAAGCCCCACCACAGCCTCATCAAAGCCCCACCACAGCCTCATCAAAGCCCCACCAAAGCCCCACCACAGCCTCATCAAAGCCCCACCACAGCCTCATCAAAGCCCCACCACAGCCTCATCAAAGCCCCACCACAGCCTCATCAAAGCCCCACTACAGCCTCATCGAAGCACCAAGCAAAAGCAAGGTGTAAACAGGACTGCAAGCTGTAGTGACAGGAGCTTTGACTGGCGTTTAGAAAGCTTTAACAAAGCGTGTCCGAAAGCCTTGTTTTGAAGCAAGTGTAAACTAGCCCTAATGGAATGATTTTCATATCTCGGTCCACTATGCTAAAATAAGGAATAAACAGCTCATTCTGTTTCATGTAGGCTAAACTGTGCTTCCCCAGTGTATAAAAAGCTTAACAAAAAATGTCAAAGTGTGTTCGAAAAAGTAAAGGAAAAAAATTGTGAAAATTAGATGTGTGTTATGTGTGGCTCAGCTGCCATCCAAAGCTGACAGATGCCCAGAAGAGTCGATAACCTCTTCTATCTTCGACACACAACCCAGAAGTGGTACAGAAAGATATAGCCCTATAATAACCAGGATTAACAATCCAGAATGAACCTGATGTGTAGTTAATTGAGGCACAATGCCCAGCCAAGCTGTGTTTGCAGAGCTCTTACACGAGAACTGGAAGCTCTTCACAATGTCGGTGACCACTTAATCGGGTAATGTAAACAAATCAATTAGTGAACGTGGCGTCAGAAGCTGCTGAGATGAATGCGTGTGTCAGCAGTAAACACGGTGACATTCCCTGTCCAAACACAACACCTATTGAACTGCCTCTGATTACACATGCGGTCAGGGGAGCCTAATGGAGTAATCTACGCCTATTATGGTAGAGGAGTTTTAGCAGAGTACACACATGGAACGGAGACACGAGTCACATAACTATTCTCCAGATCCCCGGCGCCCAACCTGTGGCCCTTTCTTATATGATGTGCGGCCCTATGACCTCAGCAGCTTGTAGTGGGAACATTGATTAGGGTAATAGCATTGAACACCATTAGACTCATGTAATGTTCCTAGTTTCATGTTGTCTTCTGCAGAATATCCCCAACCAAAATGTATCCTGTCCACACTCTCTGACCCCCATTTCCTCGATTAGGTCTGCATTCTCTGACAGCCCTCTCAAGCATCACATACACTATATTGTCAAAAGTATTGGGACACCTGCCTTTACATGAACTTTAATGGCATCCCAGTCTTAGTCCGTAGGGTTCAATATTCAGTTGGCCCACCCTTTACAGTTATAACAGCTTCAACTCTTCTGGGAAGGCAGTCCACAAGGTTTAGGAGTGTGTCTATGGCAGGGGTGTCCAAACTTTTTTTCAAAGAGGGCCAGTGTAACAGGATGACCCGTGACACCCAGAGACTTTTGAGGGATGGGGGATACTCCTGTGCCAGCGGCCCTAAGAACTCTTGGGTCTAAGTTCACCCTGTGTCCCTTTTGGGCATAGGGTGGCTAATCATAATTCATGTATTACATGAGATGGGACATGAAGGCTCCATTCACATCTAGGCGGACGAAATCGCGGCGTTTTGTCGCCGCAAATCGCGGTACAAATAGCGGCGTTTTGTACCGCAATTTGCTGCGACAAAACGCCGGTATTGTCCGCCTAGATGTGCCCCAGATTGACCCCCTCTATGGAGATGCTTCCCATCTCCTAGCCGAACGCCGAAAGACGCCTGAAAAAAAGGTCCGGGACCTTTTTTCAGGCGGCAGGCGTCAGGCGTCCGGCGTGGAGATGTGAACCATCTCCATAGAGGGAAATGTGTTTCCAGCCCTCTGGCGGCAGCGGCGTAGCGCTACAGGCGTAAAAACGCCTAGATGTGAATGGGGGCTAATAATAAATCATGATTGCAGGATCTTGAGAGATTGCAAGTTGTTGGTTAATTGTGACCCAACCAGTCAATAGTGACTCATTCTATGATTAGCCCTGACTAGTGACATGCTAATTGAGTCAGGGCCTGGAAGACATTTCATTGTCCCTTGTGTAAAGGTGTTAATCCAGGTCTGCTCCCAGACCTCTAATTATGTATGCTAAATACTGTTTATGTGTGGAATGTACTTGTCGGAGACAGAACGTCTGTCTAGGGATGTGTATTGGGAAGAGATTTTAGTGTGTGATTAGGGGGGTGGAGATTTCATTGTCCCTTTGAATACTGTCACATGATTGTAACTGCATAAAAAGCTGAGAAGAAACCATTAAAGTTGTCATTACATTTGGAACAAGTACAGAGCTGTGTCTCGTCTTGATTCTGGGAAAATGGGATGCCTGCTGATTTGTCCGTGTGTCAGATGAGCTGTCGTGGATGGGATGGAAGGTCGTAAACGGCGGTGACCGTTACAGCCAGATTTGATGAAGTGAACATGGGTGAGGGCCGACCATTTTGCCTGACATTCTTTGAACCATTAAAATTCGGTCTAAGTCCAACTCCACACAGTAATGCGAGGCTTTCTCCCTGGTGTGGAGTGTCGTGCTCGCCCCCTCCCTTGGACTACAGGAGAGTCAGGACGCCCACTAACACACAGCTCCTTTCTCTATCTGCAACGTAGAGCGTCTTGACTCTTCTGTAGTCCAAAGGAGGGGGCGAGCACGACACTCCACACCAGTGAGAAAGCCTCACATTAGTGTGTGGAGTTACAGACAGAAGAACAGGAAGTGAGGATTTCTCAGAAGAAATAAGGACATTTAAAAGCAATTTAGGAAAACAAATTATACCTTTACAACCCCTTTAACTACTTCCGGACCGCCGCATGTATATGTACGTCGGCAGAATGGCACGTACAGGCACATTGGCGTACCTGTACGTCCCTGCCTAGAAGTGGGTCGGGACCCCCCCGCTACATGCGGCGGTCGGAAACCCGCGGGGAGCGATCCGGGACGAGGGCGCGGCTATTCGTTTCTAGCCGCCCCATCGCGATTGCTCCCCGGAGCTGAAGAACGGGGAGAGCCGTATGTAAACACGGCTTCCCCGTGCTTCACTGTGGCGGCTGCATCGATCGTGTGTTCCCTTTTATAGGGAGACTCGATCGATGACGTCAGACCTACAGCCACACCCCCCTACAGTTGTAAACACACACTAGGTGAAACATAACTCCTACAGCGCCCCCTGTGGTTAACTCCCAAACTGCAACTGTCATTTTCACAATAAACAATGCAATTTAAATGCATTTTTTTGCTGTGAAAATGACAATGGTCCCAAAAATGTGTCAAAATTGTCCGAAGTGTCCGCCATAATGTCGCAGTCACGAAAAAAATCGCTGATCGCCGTCATTAGTAGTAAAAAAAAAAAAAAATAATAAAAAAACTATCCCCTATTTTGTAAACGCTATAAATTTGGCGCAAACCAATCCATAAACGCTCATTGCAATTTTTTTACCAAAAATAGGTAGAAGAATACGTATCGGCCTAAACTGAGGAAAAAAAAATTTTTATATATGTTTTTGGGGGATATTTATTATAGCAAAAAGTAAAAAATATTGAATTTTTTTCAAAATTGTCGCTCTATTTTCATTTATAGCGCAAAAAATAAAAACCGCAGAGGTGATCAAATACCACCAAAAGAAAGCTCTATTTGTGGGGAAAAAAGGACGCCAATTTTGTTTGGGAGCCACGTCGCACGACGCAATTGTCAGTTAAAGCGACGCAGTGCCGAATTGTAAAAATCCCTTGAGTCATTTAGCAGCATATTGGTCCGGTCCTTAAGTGGTTAAGTGGCTAAGAAATGTTGTTACATTGATATACAAGTTATATCACTGCCATAGAACAATGTGGGTAGGACCTGATTGCAATCTTTTTACGCTTCTCGATTGCAGTTACAAAGAATCACTTTAAAATGTATGTATTAAAAAGCCAAAATAAGGCCCAATGTGTGCCAGCTATCTATCCATCTCTAATGAATCCATCCGACACCAAGAAATTCAAAGAAGAGAATCAGGGAGGATTCGTAATGCAATTAACGGCCATTGAACAGCCGTTTGACTTGCAGGGATGAGCCAGACATGTCTGATTACAGGTTGCATACTCAATTTTCTATTGCTGTTTGCAGTGATGAAAGGGAGTTACTGAGCTAAATGTAATTTCCTGTAATGTGTCAAACGAACCTCCACACACAATATAAGTAATTGGCAGACACTGAGTTTGTCTTTGCTGTAAGAAGACTGGGGTGTAATAGCACAGGAGTTACCAAACCAAAAGTTCCTAATGCAATAAACAACCTATCAACAGGGTGACATGACTAACCACATAGATGTAAACTGCAATTATCTATAGCTGCAAAAAAAAAAAAAAAGATATATAAATAATAAAGGATAATAAAAAAGTGATAAAAGTATTACATTGCCTGTATATATATTACACTTATACGATTTGGGGTGCAGTTTTGGGCACCATACACACGATTGGATTTTCCGACAGGAATTGTGTGAGGACAGGCTGTTGGTGGAAAATCCGACCGTTTGTACGCTACATTGGACAAATGTCGGATGGCATGCTTTAAAATTTTCCGCTAACGATTGTCTGTCAGACAAAGTCCAAAGTACAAACACCCATGCTCACCAAACACACCATTAGAAAAAGGTGCCCAAAGGGTGGCGCTAAAGAGCAGAAAAAAACACTTGGTTTTGTGCTTGTTGGCCGGCAATTGTTGCCGTTTGTATGCAAGACAAATTACTGGCCAACGCCCTTCAGGCAAAAGTCCTACGCTTTGTCTGCGGAAAATCTGATTGTGTGTATGAGGCTTAACCACTTCAATACTAGCCCATAGACATATGACGTCCACAGACGGGATCTCCCATCCTGGGTGGATGTCATATGACGTCCTCGGCTTTGTGGGGGGATATCTGAATGATGGGTGCAGCTAGAGGCATCATTCAGATATCATTCGTTAGTGCCGACGATTCTGTGCACGATAAGAACGATCATAGCGGCGGTTCCGCTGCTTGATCGTTCTTATAGGCGGCGGCGGGAGGGGACAGTTTAGAGTTACAGAGGAGGTCTTTTGCTAGAATTATTGGGGGGGGGGGGGCAACTTACGTATGCATTTTCTTTGGTGTGCGAGCACTTTAAAGATTTATTTTTATTTTATTTTTTTTATTATTTTTACACTGTTCCTTAACAAAAATAAATAAATAATAATAATCTGATTCCTTTTATTGCTGTCACAAGGAATGTAAAAATCCCTTGTGACAGTAATAGGTGGTGACAGGTACTCTTTGTGGAGTACAGCAGACCCCTCCTTTGAACTTCAAAGTATTCAAAACGCCAAAATCAGCATTTTTGAATAACTTGTTTTAAATTGCCGCCGTTGGCTGCCGAGCAAACCAGAAGTGACATTGTGACGTGGCTTACGGGTTACCACAGCAGAGACCTGATCAAAACCTACTTTGTTCGGGGCTCCGGTCAGCCGATGGAAGCAACGGCTGGTCGCTTGGGTCTCCCAGTGGGACAGGGGACCCTGTGGACACAATGTGAATAAATTGACCAAGGTGTTAACTACCCAATCGGTAGTAGATATATATAGTGAAAATAAAGTCCCAAAAAATAACAAAATGTTTAAAAAAAAGTTTAACAGCAGGACATTTCCAGGGATCAGTTCATTGATCGCTGCAATACTCAACACGATATCTGGAAGAAGCTTGAATCTTATTCTCAGCCAAAGAAATGTAAAATTACGGATTCTTGCCGAATATGTTGGACCCCGGTTTTAAGGAGGTCAAAGGAGCGCGTGCATCCGCCTGCCGGCCCCGTTGTAGAATCACTCAACTCAGGGAGGGGTGATTCTTTTGTTGGGAATAAATAACTACTCCTTTCACCAGACTGATTGTAGACTGAAGGAATCTATCGTGACAGGTCCTCTTTATAAAGAGATACAGGGTCAATAAGACCCCACATCTCTCCTCCAGGCTGGAAGCCGCGGCCCGGATGTGACGTCATAACGTTGCGCCCGGGCCTCCGACGGACACAGAGATGGACTGGCGACCATATGGTCACCGGAAATCTCTATGGTTGTCATCCGGCGGCGGCTGATTCTTTCTTCGGATCCCCGATGCCACGGGAGAGCCCGGTGAAGCACTGGATGGTGGCGGGAGGGGGAGGATGTCCCCTCCCGTCGCCTGTAAGAACGATCAATCGGCGGAACTGCCGCTATGATCATTCTTATGGTGCGCAGAATCGCCGGCAGAAAATAATGATATCTGAATGATGCCTGTAGCTGCACCCAACATTCAGATGTCCCCCACTGAAAGTCAAGGACGTCATATGACGTACTGTGGGCGGGAAATGGTTAAAAATCACGTGAAGCTTGTCGCCCGAAAAAAAGAAGGAGCTTCTTTTTGGGCAGTGGCGCCTGGTGCTCAATTTTTTTTGGGGGGGCGCAAACGAAGAAAAAAAAAAAAAATTGCAGCCTCACTGTGCCCATCAAATGCAGCCACAATGCCATCAATTGTCACCACTGTGCCATGCCATCAAATGCAGCCACTGTGCCATCAATTGTCACCACTGTGCCATGCCATCAAACGCAGCCACTGTGCCATCAATTGTCACCACTGTGCCATCAATTGTCACCACTGTGCCATGCCATCAAATGCAGCCACTGTGCCATCAATTGTCACCACTGTGCCATCAATTATCACCACTGTGCCATGCCATCAAATGCAGTCACTATGCCATCAATTCGCACCACTGTGCCATGCCATCAAACGCAGTCACTGCGCCATGCCATCAAACGCAGTGACTGTGCCATGCCATCAAACGCAGCCAATGTGCCATGCCATCAAACACAGCCACTCTGCCATGCCATCAAACGCAGCCACTATGACCCTCAATTGTCGCCACTGTTCCAATTGTCACCACTGTGCCCTTTAATTGTCGCCACTGTGCCCATTGTTGCCACTGTGCATGTCACGGTGCCCTTTAATTGTTGCCACTGTGCCCATTATCACCACTGTGCCCTTTGTCACCACTGTGCCCATTGATGCCACTGTGCCCTTTGTCGCCACTGTGCCCTTTGTCGCCACTGTGCCCTTTGTCGCCACTGTGCCCTTTGTCGCCACTGTGCCCTTTGTCGCCACTGTGCCCTGTAAAATGCACTTACCTTACTCCTTCCACGTCCCTCGATGTCCTCTCCCGCCTTGGTGACGCTTCAGCCAATCAGGTTACCGATAACCAGAATCGGGGAACCTGATTGGCTGAGACGGCCATCAGTCTTATCCAAGGGACGCACCCCCCGTACGTTCCGAGGATAAGACATCCGGGAGCCGAGGGCTGTACTCGGAAAGCCTATCAGAGCCGCTGGCTCTGATAGGCACTTCTGCACAGCCAACCAGCTGCCGTTATTCAGGTGACCGGCGCTCAATTTCCGGCCATCTCTGAATAGACCAGCGGCAGCTGGCAACAATAACATACATTCATGCATTGCATGAATGTTATTAGACCCAGTGGCGGGCAAGAGCCAGAGGGGGCGGCACTCCAGCGCCCTCTATGGACGAACCGCAACTGTTTTTGGGCAACAAGCATGCATAGGGCAGCCCGTTCAAAAGAAAAATGAAAACTTGCAAGCCCTGAAGCTTATATGGCAGCTGAATAGGACGACAAGCATTGCTTCAGTTTGCCCGGAGTTGCACTTTAACATTCTGCTGTGAAAAGTGCGATTCCAAGCCAAACGACAGGGAGTGCCCAGATACGGACCCTCCAGAGGTGATTAGCGATTGGCATGCTGTTTACCAGAGCCAGACAGAACGCCAAGGCAATTCACATACACCAGGATATCATCCCATGCGTGACGTTTTATAAAGCGAACATTAATAACATAACATTTCACTGCACAATGCGATTATCTATCCGCAGACTCAATTTATGCTTCAGACTGTTAGAGGCAAAACAAGCAATTTAACAAACAAAGCGTCTTCTCTCTCTATTCTTGTGTGCAAAACAACAAAAAAAGAAGAAGAATTGATCTCTGCATTGTAAGGAGGAGGATATGGTGGATATAGAGTGCCCTCTGCTGACAGGTTGAAGTAACACCGAGGGGGAAGACGATCGTTTCCACCTAGCAACAATCCGTCATCTGTTTACTGAGACCAGTCCTCTCCCCATAGGAGGATCGTGGCAGACGCGGCACATCATGCCCTCTGCAATCACCCACATCAAGCACTAATTGGATTTAGTGGCGTGCACAATATGTATATAGAGAAAGAATTCCAGGAGGAAAATGTAAAGGACAAAGAATGTTCCACAAGTGGAGAAAGATTTCATATCCTGAATATTCCAGCTGAACCTCCACAAGTATACATGAAGCCATACAGAAAAACAACCCCCCCCCCCCCCCATCTATATATAACAATAGCAGGGCTTCTCACTGACCTTCATAGAGAAGAATGGAGGAAGCACAGAGCTGGCTCCGGCCATTATTCTCTATGGGTGGGCAGACACAACATTCACCTGGATCTATATGTGAGAGGGATAGCCAATCAGAGGTCTGATCAGGAGAATGTTTGGGGGGGGGGGGGGGGGGGCGAAGGTTTTGTTCATAACTGCAGCCAGGCTGACATGTTCTGGAATTCTGTATCATCATTCCTAACGGATCAGCCAATGGTGGGAACCGGGAAGGAATCCGGAAATCTCATGACTTGCTTCTGTATAACTGGGGATATATTTAATCCCCTCCCCCCTTCCTAAATTCATTCACACCCTCCCCTCCCCCCTTCCTAAATTCATTCACACCCTCCCCCCCTTCCTAAATTCATTCACACCCTCCCCTCTCCCCCCCTTCCTAAATTCATTCACACCCTCCCCTCCCCCTTCCTAAATTCATTCACACCCTCCCCTCCCCCTGCCTAAATTCATTCACACCCCCCCCCCTTCCTAAATTCATTCACACCCTCCCCTCCCCCCTTCCTAAATTCATTCACCCCCCCCTTACTAAATTCATTCACACCCTTCCCCTCTCCCCCCTTTCTAAATTCATTCACACCCTCCCCTCCCCCCTTCCTAAATTCATTCACCCCCTCCCCCCTTCCTAAATTCATTCACCCCCTCCCCCCTTCCTAAATTCATTCACCCCCTCCCCCCTTCCTAAATTCATTCACACCCCTCCCCCCCTTCCTAAATTCATTCACACCCCTCCCCCCCTTCCTAAATTCATTCACACCCCTCCCCCCCCTTCCTAAATTCATTCACCCCTCCCTTCCTAAATTCATTCACACCCTCCCCCCCCTTCAATTATCTGCCCACCCTCCTCCTGTTCTCTGCCCTCTTCTCTCTGCTGCTTCCTCCCCTATCATCTGTCTCTTCTCTCTGCTGCACCCATTCATTCTTAGGCCCCTTTCAGACGTCCGCTCCGCCTGTCCGTTATTACAAGTCCATTAACGGACTTGTAATACATCCCTATGGAATTGCGTCCGTTAGCGGATGGAGCATCCGCTAACGTCCGCGTCCATCGGGATCCGGTTTTCGGACGGAAGAAAACCCTATTTTTCTTCCGTCCGGCGGAACTGATGCAGACGGACAGACGGTCCGTCTGCATCCGGTTCCCCATAGGGCAGAGCGGAGCTGACACAGGGCGGTCTCTGCACTGTGTGCGGGGACCGCCCTATCCGCCGACAGCTCATCAGGGATCCCCGCTGAGCCGACGGAGACACACGGAGCGGACCCAGAAACGGTCCGCTCCGTGTGAAAGAGCCCTTATCCTGTTCTCTGTACACTTCTCTCTTCAGCATCCGTTATCTGCTTCCTCCCCTACAATGATCTCCACTCTTCCCTCTCCTGAGCCCATTCTCTGCTTCTTTCTACTCTGCTCTCTGCACCCTCCAATCCTGTTCTCTGCTCCCTTCTCTTTGCTGCATCCATTCTCTTCATGCTCCCATCCTGCTATCAGACTACTTTTTTCCTGCACCCATTCGTGGCATCCTACCATTCTATTCTCTGCTGCAGCTATTTTATGAACTCCCTTATCCTGTTCTCTCCCCGCTTCGCTCTGCAGCCCGTTCTCTCTCTCCCTGCTTCGCTCTGCAGCCCGTTCTCTCTCCCCGCTCTGCAGCCCGTTCTCTCTCCCCGCTCTGCAGCCCGTTCTCTCTCCCCACTTCGCTCTGCAGCCCGTTCTCTCTCCCCACTTCGCTCTGCAGCCCGTTCTCTCTCCCCGCTCTGCAGCCCGTTCTCTCTCCCCGCTCTGCAGCCCGTTCTCTCTCCCCACTTCGCTCTGCAGCCCGTTCTCTCTCCCCGCTCTGCAGCCCGTTCTCTCTCCCCGCTCTGCAGCCCGTTCTCTCTCCCCACTTCGCTCTGCAGCCCGTTCTCTCTCCCCACTTCGCTCTGCAGCCCGTTCTCTCTCCCCACTTCGCTCCGCAGCCCGTTCTCTCTCCCCACTTCGCTCCGCAGCCCGTTCTCTCTCCCCGCTCTGCAGCCCGTTCTCTCTCCACGCTCTGCAGCCCGTTCTCTCTCCCCGCTTCGCTCTGCAGCCCGTTCTCTCTCCCCGCTCTGCAGCCCGTTCTCTCTCCCCGCTCTGCAGCCCGTTCTCTCTCCCCGCTCTGCAGCCCGTTCTCTCTCCCCACTTCGCTCTGCAGCCCGTTCTCTCTCCCCGCTCTGCAGCCCGTTCTCTCTCCCCGCTCTGCAGCCCGTTCTCTCTCCCCGCTCTGCAGCCTGTTCTCTCTCCCCGCTCTGCAGCCCGTTCACTCTCCCCGCTCTGCAGCCCGTTCTCTCTCCCCGCTCTGCAGCCAGTTCTCTCTCCCCGCTCTGCAGCCCGTTCTCTCTCCCCACTTCGCTCTGCAGCCCGTTCTCTCTCCCCACTTCGCTCTGCAGCCCGTTCTCTCTCCCCGCTTCGCTCTGCAGCCCGTTCTCTCTCCCCGCTTCGCTCTGCAGCCCGTTCTCTCTCCCCGCTTCGCTCTGCAGCCCGTTCTCTCTCCCCGCTTCGCTCTGCAGCCCGTTCTCTCTCCCCGCTTCGCTCCGCAGCCCGTTCTCTCTCCCCACTTCGCTCTGCAGCCCGTTCTCTCTCCCCGCTCTGCAGCCCGTTCTCTCTCCCCACTCTGCAGCCCGTTCTCTCTCCCCACTCTGCAGCCCGTTCTCTCTCCCCACTTCGCTCTGCAGCCCGTTCTCTCTCCCCACTTCGCTCTGCAGCCCGTTCTCTCTCCCCACTTCGCTCTGCAGCCCGTTCTCTCTCCCCACTTCGCTCTGCAGCCCGTTCTCTCTCCCCGCTTCGCTCCGCAGCCCGTTCTCTCTCCCCACTTCGCTCTGCAGCCCGTTCTCTCTCCCCGCTCTGCAGCCCGTTCTCTCTCTCCCTGCTTCGCTCTGCAGCCCGTTCTCTCTCCCCGCTCTGCAGCCCGTTCTCTCTCCCCACTTCGCTCTGCAGCCCGTTCTCTCTCCCCACTTCGCTCTGCAGCCCGTTCTCTCTCCCCACTTCGCTCTGCAGCCCGTTCTCTCTCCCCGCTTCGCTCCGCAGCCCGTTCTCTCTCCCCACTTCGCTCTGCAGCCCGTTCTCTCTCCCCGCTCTGCAGCCCGTTCTCTCTCCCAGCTATGCAGCCCGTTCTCTCTCCACGCTCTGCAGCCCGTTCTCTCTCCACGCTCTGCAGCCCGTTCTCTCTCCCCGCTTCGCTCTGCAGCCCGTTCTCTCTCCCCGCTTCGCTCTGCAGCCCGTTCACTCTCCCCGCTCTGCAGCCCGTTCTCTCTCCCCGCTTCGCTCTGCAGCCCATTCTCTCTCCCCGCTCTGCAGCCCGTTCTCTCTCCCCGCTCTGCAGCCCGTTCTCTCTCCCCGCTCTGCAGCCCGTTCTCTCTCCCCGCTCTGCAGCCCGTTCTCTCTCCCCGCTCTGCAGCCCGTTCTCTCTCCCCGCTCTGCAGCCCGTTCTCTCTCCCCGCTCTGCAGCCCGTTCTCTCTCCCCGCTCTGCAGCCCGTTCTCTCTCCCCGCTCCGCAGCCCATTCTCTCTCCCCGCTTCGCTCTGCAGCCCGTTCTCTCTCCCCGCTTCGCTCTGCAGCCCGTTCTCTCTCCCCGCTCTGCAGCCCGTTCTCTCTCTCCCTGCTTCGCTCTGCAGCCCGTTTTCTCTCCCCGCTTCGCTCTGCAGCCTGTTCTCTCTCCCCGCTTCGCTCTGCAGCCCGTTCTCTCTCCCCGCTTCGCTCTGCAGCCCGTTCTCTCTCCCCGCTTCGCTCTGCAGCCCGTTCTCTCTCCCCGCTCTGCAGCCCGTTCTCTCTCTCCCTGCTTCGCTCTGCAGCCCGTTCTCTCCCCCCCCCCCCCGATTCGCAGCCCGTTCTCTCTTCCCACTCTGCAGCCCGTTCCCTCTCCCCGCTCTGCAGCCCGTTCTCTCTCTCCCTGCTTCGCTCTGCAGCCCGTTTTCTCTCCCCGCTTCGCAGCCCGTTCTCTCTCCCCACTTCGCTCTGCAGCCCGTTCTCTCTCCCCGCTCTGCAGCCCGTTCTCTCTCTCCCTGCTTCGCTCTGCAGCCCGTTCTCTCTCCCCGCTTTGCTCTGCAGCCCGTTCTCTCCCCCCGCTCTGCAGCCCGTTCTCTCTCCCCGCTTCGCTCTGCAGCCCGTTCTCTCTCCCCGCTCTGCAGCCCGTTCTCTCTCCCCGCTCTGCAGCCCGTTCTCTCTCCCCGCTCTGCAGCCCGTTCTCTCTCCCCGCTTCCCTCTGCAGCCCGTTCTCTCTCCCCGCTCTGCAGCCCGTTCTCTCTCCCCGCTCTGCAGCCCGTTCTCTCTCCCCGCTCTGCAGCCCGTTCTCTCTCCCCGCTCTGCAGCCCGTTCTCTCTCCCCGCTCTGCAGCCCGTTCTCTCTCCCCGCTTCGCTCTGCAGCCCGTTCTCTCTCCCCGCTCTGCAGCCCGTTCTCTCTCCCCACTTCGCTCTGCAGCCCGTTCTCTCTCCCCGCTCTGCAGCCCGTTCTCTCTCCCCGCTCTGCAGCCCGTTCTCTCTCCCCGCTTCGCTCTGCAGCCCGTTCTCTCTCCCCGCTTCGCTCTGCAGCCCGTTCTCTCTCCCCGCTTCGCTCTGCAGCCCGTTCTCTCTCCCCGCTCTGCAGCCCGTTCTCTCTCTCCCTGCTTCGCTCTGCAGCCCGTTTTCTCTCCCCGCTTCGCTCTGCAGCCTGTTCTCTCTCCCCGCTTCGCTCTGCAGCCCGTTCTCTCTCCCCGCTTCGCTCTGCAGCCCGTTCTCTCTCCCCGCTTCGCTCTGCAGCCCGTTCTCTCTCCCCGCTCTGCAGCCCGTTCTCTCTCTCCCTGCTTCGCTCTGCAGCCCGTTCTCTCCCCCCCCCCCCCCCGATTCGCAGCCCGTTCTCTCTCCCCACTCTGCAGCCCGTTCCCTCTCCCCGCTCTGCAGCCCGTTCTCTCTCTCCCTGCTTCGCTCTGCAGCCCGTTTTCTCTCCCCGCTTCGCAGCCCGTTCTCTCTCCCCACTTCGCTCTGCAGCCCGTTCTCTCTCCCCGCTCTGCAGCCCGTTCTCTCTCTCCCTGCTTCGCTCTGCAGCCCGTTCTCTCTCCCCGCTTCGCTCTGCAGCCCGTTCTCTCTCCCCGCTCTGCAGCCCGTTCTCTCTCCCCGCTCTGCAGCCCGTTCTCTCTCCCCGCTTCGCTCTGCAGCCCGTTCTCTCTCCCCGCTCTGCAGCCCGTTCTCTCTCCCCGCTCTGCAGCCCGTTCTCTCTCCCCGCTCTGCAGCCCGTTCTCTCTCCCCGCTCTGCAGCCCGTTCTCTCTCCCCGCTCTGCAGCCCGTTCTCTCTCCCCGCTTCGCTCTGCAGCCCGTTCTCTCTCCCCACTTCGCTCTGCAGCCCGTTCTCTCTCCCCGCTCTGCAGCCCGTTCTCTCTCCCCGCTCTGCAGCCCGTTCTCTCTCCCTGCTCTGCAGCCCGTTCTCTCTCCCCGCTTCGCTCTGCAGCCCGTTCTCTCTCCCCGCTTCGCTCTGCAGCCCGTTCTCTCTCCCCGCTTCGCTCTGCAGCCCGTTCTCTCTCCCCGCTTCGCTCTGCAGCCCGTTCTCTCTCCCCGCTTCGCTCTGCAGCCTGCCATCCTGTTCTCTACAACACCTATTCTCTGCAGCCTCCTATGCTGCTTTCTGCCCACTCCTCTCTGCTGCACCCATTCTTGGCATCCTGCAATCCCCTTCTCTGCCCCTTCACACAATATTACAGCAGGCCTTCTAAAATAGGGTAGGGAACAGAAGCGGTGTTAAGCTCCTAGGGTTGAGCAGACTGTTTATTAATAATCGCTGATTAGTAGTAATAATAAAAATGCCATAAAACTATCCCCCATTTTGTAAATGCTATAACTTTTGCGCAAACCAATCAGAAAAAAGGACGTAAATTTTCTTCGGGAGCCATGTCGCACGACTGCGCAATTGTCAATTAAAGCGACGCAGTGCCGAATCGCAAAAAAGGGGCCTGGTCCTTTAGCTACAAAATGGTCCGGGCTTATTTAATTTCTACTTGCGACTATTAAGCGGAAAAAGTTGTACGATCTGTCGTACGATATTCGGATCGTGTGTACGGGGCATTAGTCTACAGAACACCATTTGTGAGCATGCCCGTTTTTTTTTTACTGGAATTCACCTGGCTACCTTTTTGTAGCCAGAGACAGGTGCATTCCTGGTGTGGATGAGAGGCTCTGGAATGGATATGTAATAAGCCTGGGTGATGTACAAACCCCATACAAGACATTTTCTGGCTCTCTGGGAGACATTCTGCAGGGGTAGGCAACCAGTAGCCCTCCAGCTGTTGTGGAAACGACATTTCCCATGAGGCATTGCAAGGCTGGCAGTTACAATTACTCCCAGAGGCATGATGGGACTTGTAGTTCTGCAACAGCTGGAGGGCCCCAGGTTGCCTACCCCTGGTCTACAGAGAACACAGCAGAGCACCATCTCTACAAGCAGATGCAGGGGCGGGCTGGGCCGGGATGCAAAGTGGACATTTCCCCCCAGGCTGTCCCGATTGATATGCAAAACTGCCGTTTTTTTTTTTTTCCCTTTGATGAAGTCGGCCAGATGCTGAGACTGTAACAAACACAGTAGGCAGCAGCCACACAAAAGCCCTGTGATTGTCCGAACAGGGTCATGTGCGGCCGCACGCTGTGGAATTCTGGGACATGTAGTCATGATGTGAGGCTCGCATCATGACTACATGTCCCAGAATTCCACAGCGTGCGGCAGCACACAACACTGTTCGGCCAATCACAGGGCATTTGTGTTGCGAGCGCCCTGCAAATGAATCGACGGAGGCGGAGCTTGTCTTGTGTGGATGCGGCCAAGCTCGGCTGGTCGTGATCACTTGCTGGAGTCCCGCCTCTCGGCCTAGGGCGCTGTGTATTTCTGAGGTCTCTGTCTCATCTATCAAACCCCCCCCCCCGTTTCAGCCGCGGTCAAACCACCTCCCCCTCTGTCAGCCCACCTCCCCCTCTGTCAGCCCACCTCCCCCTCTGTCAGCCCACCTCCCCCTCTGTCAGCCCACCTCCCCCTCTGTCAGCCCACCTCCCCCTCTGTCAGCCCACCTCCCCCTCTGTCAGCATACCTCCCCCTCTGTCAGCCCACCTCCCCCTCTGTCAGCCCACCTCCCCCTCTGTCAGCCCACCTCCCCCTCTGTCAGCCCACCTCCCCCTCTGTCAGCCCACCTCCCCCTCTGTCAGCCCACCTCCCCCTCTGTCAGCCCACCTCCCCCTCTGTCAGCCCACCTCCCCCTCTGTCAGCCCACCTCCCCCTCTGTCAGCCCACCTCCCCCTCTGTCAGCCCACCTCCCCCTCTGTCAGCCCACCTCCCCCTCTGTCAGCCCACCTCCCCCTCTGTCAGCCCACCTCCCCCTCTGTCAGCCCACCTCCCCCTCTGTCAGCCCACCTCCCCCTCTGTCAGCCCACCTCCTCCTCTGTCAGCCCACCTCCCCCTCTGTCAGCCCACCTCCCCCTCTGTCAGCATACCTCCCCCTCTGTCAGCATACCTCCCCCTCTGTCAGCATACCTCCCCCTCTGTCAGCCCACCTCCCCCTCTGTCAGCCCACCTCCCCCTCTGTCAGCCCACCTCCCCCTCTGTCAGCCCACCTCCCCCTCTGTCAGCCCACCTCCTCCTCTGTCAGCCCACCTCCCCTCTGTCAGCCCACCTCCCCTTGGTCAGCCCACCTCCCCCTCGGTCAGCCCACCTCCCCTCAGTCAGCCCACCTCCCCCTCTGTCAGCCCACCTCCCCCTCTGTCAGCCCACCTCCCCTCTGTCAGCCCACCTCCCCTCTGTCAGCCCACCCCCCCCCCTCTGTCAGCCCACCTCCCCCTCTGTCAGCCCACCTCCCCCTCTGTGACATCCGAAGCCAATAAAAAGAACTACAGACCTGTTTTGGTTAACAAGAGATTGTCCAGATGTCGGTCTCCCACTCCGAGGATGTATGTGATGACGCAGTATCCCGCTGAAAGGAAGAATACTGTGCAATGAGACAAGGACTGTGATTATTAACAAGGCAGAGAAATAGAAGGCTCGGCTTTTCCAGAAGGCAAAACAATCTCCGATTGGTACAATGTTACTATCCTCTCCTGTCCTACTTCCAACACAAGAACCGCAACATTCTGTGTCACCTCTTCTTTAAAGAAGACCAGTCCTAAAGGAACACTAAAGGTTTGTTTTTTATTAGATCAATTTATTGCTGTCAGCTAGAGCATTTAAATATCACTTACCTCGTTTTTTCCTTTTGACCTCCAAAATACAGTAATCCAGGTTTGAAAATGCCATTTCCTGTCACTCCTCTCCTTGCTTTCCACCAGCATCTGAGCCGTTTTGCATGGTGGAAAGCAGAATGTGCTCACCCCCTCCCTATGACTACAGCCCTGCGTGAAGATGCTCTCTTATCCCTCACAGGCATGGAGGCAAAGCCTAATGGGAACTGTAGTTCCCATTAGGCCGTGATGTAGCAAGAATGAATGCGCACCGCAAACCAGGAAGTCAACCAGGAAGTCAATGAGAATAACGATTCAGGAGTGACGGAGGTGAATAAAACAGCTCGATTTCAACAGGTATCAAACTACTTATAAAGTAGTTACATTACTTTTTCAGCTACTGTCAGACTTTAATTTAAGAGGAAAATATGTTTGTCTTTACAACCCCTGTAATTCGGACCTTCAGTAATTTTTTTCATCTTTCCATCTATTAAATCTTCTGCCCTTGTTGTTATTTTAACTTTGGATAGTAAAACATTTTTTTTTTTCTGCCAGTAAATACCTTATAAACCCACTTCCTGCTTCTTGTCGGGTCATTAGCCTAGGCCAGAGATGGCGACCCTTGGCACCCCAGGTGTTTTGGAACTACATTTCCCATGGTGCTCATGCCCTCTGCAATGTAGATGAGCATCATGGGAAATGTAGTTCCAAAACATCTGGGGTGTCAAGGTTCGCCATCACTGGCCTAGGCTCATGACATTATGTACAGCTCTCTCTCACTCAGGTGAGAGTTTGCCAGGAAAGGGGGGGTGAGTCGTAAGAGGGCCAATGAGAGTGGAAGAGCTTGAGGTGTGCCTCTGTGTAAATCCAGGAAGTGAACAGGCAGCAGCTTCAGCTGCCCACAGTTAAAACGACTGATTAGTGGAGGAATATTTCTGCAGCATATTTGGCATGTACAGAATCACAGTATATATAAAATAATATGCAAACAGAAATAAGCGCGCAACCCAAATATTAAAGTGCAAAGGTTAAAAAAAAAGCTAGTGCACACAAATAAAAATATATATAATCACTAAAGTAAAATATTTTCAGTGTATCAATGCACACACAAAAAATGATATCAATGCACACAAAAAATATTGTAAAAAACACAATGTAGTTAAATTCACCAAAGTGTTAACTACCCATAATAAAGGTGATAAAAACAATGGGCCAGATTCAGGTAGGGCAGCGTAACTTTGTGCAGGCGTAGCGTATGGTATTTACGCTACGCTGCCGCAAGTTAGAGAGGCAAGTGCTGTATTCACAAAGCACTTGCGTCCTAAGTTACGGCGGTGTAGCGTAAATGTGCCGGCGTAAGCGCGCCTAATTCAAATGAGGAAGAGGTGGGTGTGTTTTAGGGAAATAAAGCATGACCCCACGTGAATGACGTTATCAACGAACGGCGCATGCGCCGTCCGTGGACATATCCCAGTGCGCATGCTCCAAATTACGCCGCAAGGACTTATTGGTTTTGACGTGAACGTAAATTACGTCCAGCCCCATTCACGGACGACTTACGCAAACGACGTAAACATTTTAAAATTTGACGCGGTTCCCGACGTCCATACTTAACATTGGCTGCGCCATCTTTTTGGTGGAATAACTTTAGGCCTGAAAATGCCTTACGTAAACGGCGTATCTTTACTGCGACGGGCAAGCTTACGTTCGGGATTAGGCGTATCTCGCTGATTTACGCATTCTAGGCGTAAATCAGCGTTCACGCCCCTAGCGGCTCTGTGACTGGCCAGAGTCGTGTGACTTCACTTCCGTGCTTGCAGGCCTCGGGGACCTCGCAGGCTTAGTTTTCAGGTAAGTGCAACATAATGGGCTAGTATGTGATGCACACAAGCCCATTATGCTTTTACGTTGTGGCGCTGCCATCTATCGTCTGTTCCCTGATATAGGGAAAGACGATCGATGACGTCACACGCCCAGCCCCACCCCCCTACAGTTAGAAACACAGATGAGGTCACACTTAACTCCTTCAGTGCCCCCTTGTGGTTAACTCCCAAACTGCAATTGTCATTTTCACAGTAATCAATGCATTTTTAAGCACTTTTTGCTGTGAAAATGACAATGGTCCCAAAAATGTGTCAAACTTGTCCAATGTGTCCGTCATAATGTCGCAGTCATGAAAGAAAAAAAAATCGCTGTTCGCCGCCATTAGTAGTAAAAAAAATAAAAATAATAATAAACATGCAATAAAACTATCCCCTATTTTGTAAACGTTATAAATCTTGTGCAAACCAATCGATAAACGCTTATTGCGATTTTTTTTACCAAAAATATGTAGAAGAATGCGTATCGGCCTAAACTGAGGAAAACATTTTTTTTAATATATTTTTTGGGGGATATTTATTATAGCAAAAAGTAAAAAATAATGCTTTTTTTTCAAAATTGTCGCTCTATTTTTGTTTATAGCGCAAAAACTAAAAACCGCAGAGGTGATCAAATACCACCAAAAGAAAGCGCTATTTGTGAGGAAAAAAAGGAAGCCAATTTTGTTTGGTAGCCAATTTGCACGACCGCGCAATTGTCAGTTAAAGCGAAGCAGTGCCGAATCGCAAAAGGGGCAAGGTCCTTTACCTGCATTTTGGTCCGGGTCTTAAGTGGTTAAAGTGGATGTAACGCCACTCTCATCCTTTCTAAACTACTGCCATAGTGCTGATCTATAAGGATATAGATGCCTCCTGCATGTATCCTTACCTGTCAAATGTCTCCCCTCTGTCTGTTATAAGAACTGAAAAACTGCAGATTCTGTGGGTGGATCTGTCTGGAGCTTTGTGGGTGGAGTCGTGATGTCAGTAGACTCCCCGCCCTCCTCTACACTCCCCTTACACTAAATTCTGCTATGATCACTAACATCCAGTCAAAATCCAGAAAAGTAACCACATGACTTCAGAAAAGGAGTGGGGGGTGGGAATTAAAAAATAATGCCTGTCTCCAAGCTAGTGCATGAGATATGTAAATAACCTGTCACTCACAGCAAGGGGGCGGAACGGACTAAGGTTTTTTCTCTGTAAGTCTGTTTTATTTCACTGAACAATAAAAGAGGATTGCTCAGAGCTGGATTAACTCTGTGTGGCAAGACTGGGCACAGATGATAGGAAATCTTATACTGTACATTGTGACATAAACAGGAAACGTATTTATTTTCTGTGCATGGGCAAAGCACAGGTTCACTTTGTTCTCCATCCTCTTTCATTGCACAGCCCACTCCAATACTCCACCTGTCAAATGCCCAAACCTCTACTGCTCACTGATGTTCAAGTAGTTGACAGCCACCTTACAGGAGTGGGGCTAGGGCAGTGCTTCTCAAATAGTGGGGCGCGCCCCCCAGGGGGAGCCCGAGGCTCCATAAAGGGGGGCTCGTTCCGGACCGCGGCGATCGCGCCATTTAGTATCCGCTTCTGTCCCCAGCCTCCTCCGGTAGTTAGAGGAGCGGACGGCGGGAGGCGGGACATTTTTGAACTGGGGGACGGGACCAGAGAGGTAGCAGCCTGTCATGTTGGACGGCAGGTGATTGGCTGCTAGGAGGCGGTCCTAGCAGCCAATCACCAGTTCGCCCAAAAGTCTCCCCGCCCCGCCCAGTGCTGCTGCGGCTTCACTTGACGAATGTCCCGCCTCCTGCTCTCCGCGCTGAAAAGTTACAGGTAGGAGTGGAGAGGGAGGAAGGGAGGAAAAATATATGGAAATGTTAAGGACGAGGAGTGGGGGCTGTGCTGTGGGGGGAAAAGGGGGGTTATGTGATGGGGGAAACTGTGTGCAGGATATGTGATGGGGGTCATGTAAAGGGGGGCAATACTTTGTGGGGGGGGGTATGTGATGGGGTCATTGTAAAGGGGGCATTACTGTGTGGGGGGATATGTGATGGGGCAATACTGTGTGTGGGGGGGATATGTGAAGAAGGGCAATACTGTGTGTGGGGGGATATGTGAAAAAGGGCAATACTGTGTGTGGGGGGAAATGTGAAAAAGGGCAATACTGTGTGTGGGGGGATATGTGAAAAAGGGCAATACTGTGTGGGGGGGATATGTGATGGGGCAATACTGTGTGGGGGGATATGTGAAAAAGGGCAATACTGTGTGTGGGGGGATATGTGAAAAAGGGCAATACTGTGTGGGGGGGATATGTGATGGGGCAATACTGTGTGGGGGGATATGTGAAAAAGGGCAATACTGTGTGTGGGGGGATATGTGAAAAAGGGCAATACTGTGTGTGGGGGGATATGTGAAAAAGGGCAATACTGTGTGTGGGGGGGATATCTGAAAAAGGGCAATACTGTGTGGGGGGGGGGTATGTGAAAAAGGGCATTACTGTGTGGGGGGGTATGTGATGGGGTCATTGTAAAGGGGGCATTACTGTGTGGGGGGATATGTGATGGGGCAATACTGTGTGGGGGGGATATGTGATGGGGCAATACTGTGTGTGGGGGGATATGTGAAGAAGGGCAATACTGTGTGTGGGGGGATATGTGAATAAGGGCAATACTGTGTGGGGGGATATGTGAATAAGGGCAATACTGTGTGGGGGGATATGTGAAAAAGGGCAATACTGTGTGGGGGGATATGTGAAGAAGGGCAATACTGTGTGTGGGGGGATATGTGAAGAAGGGCAATACTGTGTGTGGGGGGATATGTGAAAAAGGGCAATACTGTGTGGGGGGATATGTGAAAAAGGGCAATACTGTGTGGGGGGATATGTGAAGAAGGGCAATACTGTGTGTGGGGGGATATGTGAAAAAGGGCAATACTGTGTGGGGGGATATGTGAAAAAGGGCAATACTGTGTGGGGGGATATGTGAAAAAGGGCAATACTGTGTGGGGGGATATGTGAAGAAGGGCAATACTGTGTGGGGGGATATGTGAAAAAGGGCAATACTGTGTGGGGCATATGTGGATACAGTGTTATGCAGAGGTGTACTTATAACAATTTTATAGACAAATGATACTATTTACAGTCGCGCGGGGGGCGCAAAATGTTTTCTTCTTCCTAGGGGGGGCATGACAGAAAATAATTGAGAAGCACTGGGCTAGGGTAAGGGAGAGGCAGAGCCTAACCTTGACTTGGGCAGAAGTCAAGCCCGGGGCCCTGGTATAATGGGGACCTTGATCACAGAGATTTACTGCACTTCAGCAATATTGTTAGGTGAATCACTTTATAGGCTCAAGACACATGCAGCTTCATTTACAAACCAATGCCAATGACTTACCACAACTCTTTACATAGGTGTCCATGACCTCCGCACTTATTCCATATGGCCCTTTATCACTCGGGGCATGTTTCCTAAAAAAGTTCTACAAAACAACAAAAAAAAATAATCATGATTTATGCAACAAAAAATTACATTGGTAAAAAATACAAAACTGGAGGGCACAGAAAGAAAACAATTATAAAATAATACAAATAGATAAGACATCCAAACGCCTCTATTCTACTAAAAATGTGGGGCGTTTTCAGGCGCTTTAGCATTTAAAAAAGCGCCTGTAAAGCGCCTGAAAGAAGCCTCATCTGCAATCCCAATGTGAAAGCCCAAGTACTTTCACACTATGACTAAGCCAGCCTTTCTCAACCAGTGTGCCGCGGCACACTGGTGTGCCGTTAGAGGTTCTCAGGTGTGCCGTGGGGTCAGTGGAGAGAATGCAGTCAGATGAGCTCTCCTGCCGAACTCTGAGAAGCTCTGTCGGCTTCAACAGTGAAAGTAAAGTGCAGAGGAGTGTGCTGTGCTCTCTGCTTCCCCCTAGAGTGCAGTACCCGGCTGAATGAGGAATCTGGAAATGTACTGAGCTACAAGCTAGATTCATTTTTAAATGGCTTTATACATGTGTGTGTGCACATGTGAGTGTCTGTCTGTATGTGTGTGTGTGTGTGCACATGTGAGTGTCTGTCTGTATGTGTGTGTGTGTGTGCACATGTGAGTGTCTGTCCGCATGTGTGTGTGTGTGTGCACATGTGAGTGTCTGTCCGCATGTGTGTGTGTGTGTGCACATGTGAGTGTCTGTCTGCATGTGTGTGTGTGTGCACATGTGAGTGTCTGTCTGTATGTGTGTGTGTGCACATGTGAGTGTCTGTCTGTGTGTGTGTGCATATGTGAGTGTCTGTCTGTATGTGTGTGTGTGTGTGTGTGTGTGTGCACATGTGAGTGTCTGTCTGCATGTGTGTGTGTGTGCACATGTGAGTGTCTGTATGTGTGTGTTTGTGTGCACATGTGAGTGTCTGTATGTGTGTGTGTGTGTGTGTGTGTGTGTGCGCACATGTGAGTGTATGTCTGTATGTGTGTGTATGCACATGTGCGTGTCTGTACATGTGAGTGTCTGTCTGTATATGTGAGTGTCTGTCCGCATGTGTGTGTGCACATGTGAGTGTCGGTCTGCATGTGTGTGTGTGTGTGTGTGCACATGTGAGTGTCTGTCTGCATGTGTGTGTGTGTGTACATGTGAGTGTCTGTATGTGTGTACATGTGAGTGTCTGTATGTGTGTGTGTGTGTGTGTGCACATGTGAGTGTCTTTCTGTATGTGTGTGTGTGTGCACATGTGAGTGTCTGTATGTGTGTGTGTGCACATGTGAGTGTCTGTATGTGTGTGTGTGCACATGTGAGTGTATGTATGTGTGTGTACATGTGACTGTCTGTCTGTATGTGTGTGCACATGTGAGTGTCTTTCTGTATGTGTGTGTGCACATGTGAGTGTCTGTCTGTATGTGTGTGTGTGTGTGTGTGCACATGTGAGTGTCTGTCTGTATGTGTGTGTGCACATGTGAGTGTCTGTCTGTATGTGTGTGTGTGTGTGCACATGTGAGTGTCTGTCTGTATGTGTGTGTGTGCACATGTGAGTGTCTGTCTGTATGTGTGTGTGTGCACATGTGAGTGTCTGTCTGTATGTGTGTGTGTGTGTGTGCGTGCACATGTGAGTGTATGTCTGTATGTGTGTGTGCACATGTGAGTGTCTGTCTGTATGTGTGTGTGTGCACATGTGAGTGTATGTCTGTATGTGTGTGTGCACATGTGAGTGTCTGTCTGTATGTGTGTGTGTGCACATGTGAGTGTCTGTCTGTATGTGTGTGTGTGTGCACATGTGAGTGTCTGTATGTGTGTGTGTGTGCACATGTGAGTGTCTGTCTGTATGTGTGTGTGTGTCTGTGTGTGTGCACATGTGAGTGTTTGTCTGTATGTGTGTGTACATGTGAGTGTCTGTATGTATGTATGTATGTATGTGTGTGTGTGTGTGTGTGTGAGCATGTGTCTGTATGTATGTGTAGGGCGTACAAGTAGGTCCCCTTTAAATTGCCGCTGTGTGGTCGCGCGCTCGCGACCCTGCCCCGAGCTCCGTGACCGCGCCTGCGGGACCCGATCGCCGCCGGTGTCATGCGATCGGGTCACAGAGCTCAAGAACGGGAGATGTTGTGTGTAAACACAACATCTCCCCATTCTGCCTAGTGACACTGTCACCGATCGTGTTCCCTGTCATCGGGAACAACAAACAGTGACGTGCCCCCCTACAGTAAGAATCACTTCCTAGGGAACACTTAACCCCTATAGCGCCACCTAGTGGTTAACCCCTTCACTGCCAGTGTAATTTTTACAGTAATCAGTTCATTTTTATAGCACTGATCGCTGTAAAAAGGACAATGGTCCCAAAATGGTGTAAAAAAAGTGTCCGATGTGTACGCCATAATGTTGCAGTCGCGATAAAAATCGCTGATTGCCGCCATTACTAGTAAAAAAAAATATATATATATTAATACAAATGCCATAAAACAATCCCCTATTTCGTAGATGCTATAACTTTTGCGCAAATCGATCAATAAACACTTATTGCAATTTTTTTTACCAAACATATGTAGAAGAATACGTATCGGCCTAAACTAAATCCCCTAAAAACATATTTTTTGGGGATATTTATTATAGCAAAAAGTAAAAAATATTGTGTTTTTTTTCAAAATTATCGCTCTATTTTTGTTTATAACGCAAAAAATAAAAACCGCACAGGTGATCAAATACCATCAAAAGAAAGCTCCATTTGTGGGGAAAAAAAGGACGTCAATTTTGTTTGGGAGCCACGTCGCACGACCGCGTGTCAGTTAAAGCGTCGCAGTGCCAAATCTGAAAAAGTGTCCCGGTCATTTAGCAACAAAATGGTATGGGGCTGAAGTGGTTAACATAATATTATAGTAGGATTGGATGATGAAGAAGGTTGACATTTCATTACAAAGATTCTCATATGGCTGCAAAAAGAATCAGTTCCAAACCAATACGAAGCTCATTACAGGCGGATGGGATCCCCCATCAAAATGGCCACTCAACATGGGGACATAACAGTTGGCTGAGCTATAGCAGAGGACCTCCCTGATGACACTGACTGGCCAAGGTTGGTGGGAACAATCGGGCAGCTTAGAAGAAAACAGTTTGCCCCCCGCCCGGCACTTACCTTTCTTGAGTCAGCCATCCTCTTCCACGCTCCCTCGATGTCTTCTCCTGCCCTCAGTGTCGCTTCAGCCAATCAGATGACCGATAACCAGACCTGGTGAATCCAATTGGCTGAGACGCGTGTCAGTGTTAACCAGGGAACGCACACCCTGTGCGCTCTCTAGTTAACCATTTGGAAGCCGATTAAAGCCCACAGGCTGTAATCGGGAACCCTATCCACTGGCTCTGATAGACACTTACAAAACACACCCACCGCTGTTATTCAGATGGCCGGCGCTCAACAGGAGGCCGGCCACCTGAATAGTGGGCGGCAGCGGCGACAATTCATAGATTCATGCAATGCATGAATCTATGTATTGTTGAGTGATGGGTGCAGGAGAGAGGGGGCGTCCTGCCCACTATGGACGCACCGCCACTGATTGACAGACAGCTGTAAGTCAGGGGTACTCTGATGAGACTATGGCCCAGATTTACAAAACACTTACGCCGGCGTATAACAAGTTACGCCTACGTAAGTGCAAATGTGCGCCGTCGTATCTGTGCGCCATACCCACAAACAGATATGCACCTAAAACTGTCTGCAGATCGGAAGAGATAAGTTTAACACCAAATGCCCTTTAATGCCAATGTGGAAATTAATACTTGACTGTAGAACATCTCACCAACACAGAACACTCACCTGAATACTTCCTTCTGTGGCAAGGACTTCAGCAACTGGCACAGACTGAATAAACTGCATAAATCCTGTTCAAAAAATTGACGATCATATTAGGGATGAATTTCAATACAATCAAGCGTATACAACAATCAACCATAAACGTATGACCACTGAGAGGTAAGTGAATAACATTGATTATCTTGTTACAATGACACCTGAAAGTTGGTTGGATATATTAGGCAGCAAGTAAACATGTTGTCCCTGAAGTCGATGAGTTGAAAGCAGTAAAATGGCCATCACTGTTTGTTGTATATAGATAGGGCTGCATAGTTGCTCATGCTGACCTGTGTCCTCTGCCAAAAGCGCCTACAATGGGCTCCTGAGCGTTTAGAACTGAAGTACAGAGCAATGGAAGAAGGTGGCCTGGTCTGATAAATCACGTTTTCTTTTACATCACGTGGATGCCTTAGCAAATCTCAGCCAACGACTTGCCCGAGCAAATCTCAGCCAACGGCTTGCCCGAGCAAATCTCAGCCAACGACTTGCCCGAGCAAATCTCAGCCAACGACTTGCCCGAGCAAATCTCAGCCAACGACTTGCCCGAGCAAATCTCAACCAACGATTTTCCCGAGCAAATCTCAGCCAACGGCTTGCCGAGCAAATCTCAGCCAACGACTTGCCGAGCAAATCTCAGCCAACGACTTGCCCGAGCAAATCTCAGCCAACGACTTGCCCGAGCAAATCTCAACCAACGATTTTCCCGAGCAAATCTCAGCCAACGACTTGCCGAGCAAACCTCAGTCAACGACTTGCCGAGCAAATCTCAGCCAACGACTTGCCCGAGCAAATCTCAACCAACGATTTTCCCGAGCAAATCTCAGCCAACGACTTGCCGAGCAAACCTCAGCCAACGACTTGCCCGAGCAAACCTCAGCCAACGACTTGCCCGAGCAAACCTCAGCCAACGACTTGCCCGAGCAAACCTCAGCCAACGACTTGCCCGAGCAAACCTCAGCCAACGACTTGCCCGAGCAAACCTCAGCCAACGACTTGCCCGAGCAAACCTCAGCCAACGAATTGCCCGAGCAAACCTCAGCCAACGACTTGCCCGAGCAAACCTCAGCCAACGACTTGCCCGAGCAAACCTCAGCCAACGACTTGCCCGAGCAAATCTCAGCCAACGACTTGCCCGAGCAAACCTCAGCCAACGACTTGCCCGAGCAAATCTCAGCCAACGACTTGCCCGAGCAAATCTCAGCCAACGGCTTGCCCGAGCAAATCTCAGCCAACGACTTGCCCGAGCAAATCTCAGCCAACGACTTGCCCGAGCAAATCTCAGCCAACGACTTGCCCGAGCAAATCTCAACCAACGATTTTCCCGAGCAAATCTCAGCCAACGGCTTGCCGAGCAAATCTCAGCCAACGACTTGCCGAGCAAATCTCAGCCAACGACTTGCCCGAGCAAATCTCAGCCAACGACTTGCCCGAGCAAATCTCAACCAACGATTTTCCCGAGCAAATCTCAGCCAACGACTTGCCGAGCAAACCTCAGTCAACGACTTGCCGAGCAAATCTCAGCCAACGACTTGCCCGAGCAAATCTCAACCAACGATTTTCCCGAGCAAATCTCAGCCAACGACTTGCCGAGCAAACCTCAGCCAACGACTTGCCCGAGCAAACCTCAGCCAACGACTTGCCCGAGCAAACCTCAGCCAACGACTTGCCCGAGCAAACCTCAGCCAACGACTTGCCCGAGCAAACCTCAGCCAACGACTTGCCCGAGCAAACCTCAGCCAACGACTTGCCCGAGCAAACCTCAGCCAACGAATTGCCCGAGCAAACCTCAGCCAACGACTTGCCCGAGCAAACCTCAGCCAACGACTTGCCCGAGCAAACCTCAGCCAACGACTTGCCCGAGCAAATCTCAGCCAACGACTTGCCCGAGCAAACCTCAGCCAACGACTTGCCCGAGCAAACCTCAGTCAACGACTTCCCCTAGCAATTCTCAGCCAAAGATTTGCCCAAGCAAATCTCAGCCAACGACTTGCCCGAGCAAACCTCAGCCAACGACTTGCCCGAGCAAATCTCAGCCAGCGACTTGCCCGAGCAAATCTCAGCCAACGACTTGCCCGAGCAAATCTCAGCCAACGACTTGCCCGAGCAAATCTCAGCCAACGACTTGCCCGAGCAAATCTCAGCCAACGACTTGCCCGAGCAAATCTCAGCCAACGACTTGCCCGAGCAAATCTCAGCCAACGACTTGCCCGAGCAAACCTCAGCCAACGACTTGCCCGAGCAAACCTCAGCCATCGACTTGCCCGAGCATACCTCAGCCAACGACTTGCCCGAGCAAACCTCAGCCAACGAATTGCCCGAGCAAACCTCAGCCAACGACTTGCCCGAGCAAACCTCAGCCAACGACTTGCCCGAGCAAACCTCAGCCAACGACTTGCCCGAGCAAACCTCAGCCAACGACTTGCCCGAGCAAATGTCAGCCAACGACTTGCCCGAGCAAACCTCAGCCAACGACTTGCCCGAGCAAACCTCAGTCAACGACTTGCCCGAGCAAACCTCAGTCAACGACTTCCCCTAGCAATTCTCAGCCAAAGATTTGCCCAAGCAAATCTCAGCCAACGACTTGCCCGAGCAAACCTCAGCCAACGACTTGCCCGAGCAAATCTCAGCCAACGACTTGCCCGAGCAAATCTCAGCCAACGACTTGCCCGAGCAAATCTCAGCCAACGACTTCCCCTAGCAATTCTCAGCCAACGATTTGCCCAAGCAAATCTCAGCCACCGGCTGAGATTGGGGAAATCTCTTTTTATGAAATGTGTTAAAGAGAACGGTTGCAGTTTTATCTATATATAAATAAATTAATTTTGACTGGAGTTCTTCTTTAAATATAAAATAAACCAACAATTCTAAAAACTATTTTTAAAATCCACCACAATTCACATTCTTAATGTCTTCATCAGTCCACTAAAAGGTTTTTTTTTCTTTTTTTATTAAATCTCTTTCAGAGAACAGCTGCTCTCAAACAAAACAGAAGAAAAAACATCCATTTGGTGCTGCAGAGTCAGGAAAGGCTCATTTTGTCTGAGATTTCCATTAAGGAACACTAAGGTACAATAACAGTTCTTAGCCCAACAAAGGAACTATTAAAATGTCCTCAGAAAGAGCACTTCAATTATGTATACAGGTCTCACCGAAAACCCCGACTGCTGTATTTAGAAACAGAGGGCTGGTTGAAGAACAGACGGGAGTACTAACCACTATACTGGCCAATGCTGGGCACAGACAGGCCAATCAATACGATTTACAGCTATAGAGTGCAAGGGATGACCTAATGAATATATATAAATCTGCCATGTTTAAGTCAAAGGAAGCGGGGGTGGCTAAACAAAGCATAATTCATCTTTAAAGGCCACCGGAGTGCACTTTGTTCTCCATTCTTGTGACCCAGAATAAGCCACCAGTGTGTTGAAGACCGCTGTCAGCTGACGTCACTTAGCTGGTGCAGGCTCTGGATCGAACCCTACTTTAATGTCGGGATCCTGACTGGCAGCTGGCTCAGCCACTCGGGGGACTGAGGCAGCTGCCGCTGCCCCCTCCACAGCCCGGAGCTCCAGTGAGAGCTGGAGGGTCAGAGTAAAGAGTCAGTGACTGACAGACACCAGCTCTCTGCTCACTAAAGTCCGAGAACTGAGTGATCAGCTGCCTTTGATCCCTTGGTTCTCCATCACCATCGAGGCAGCGGGGGTCGATGCTGCATCCACCTGGGTGAGTATATCGTTTTTTTTTTAATCCCACTACTTCTCCTTCACGGGCCATATTTTGAGGGCCACGCCTATATTTGATGATAAAGATGACAGCACTTCAATCCTTAAAAACTCCAAGTATAGTTTTTAGTAAACAGTTACACTGGTCCAGTTTGAACCATTATACAGTGTCTTGAAAAAGTATTTATACCCCTTGAAATTTTCCACATTTTATCATGTTACAACCAAAAACGTAAATGTATTTTATTGGGATTTTATGTGATAAACCAGGGGTCTCCAAACTATGGTCCTCCATTTTTTCAGGAACTACAACTCCCATCAAGCCTAGCCATGTCTGTGAATGTCAGAGTTGTACAAAGTCTCATATGGGAGATGAAGTTCCACAGCAGCTGGAGGGCCGTAGTTTGGAGATCCCTGTGATAGACCAACACAAAGTGGCACATAATTGTGAAGTGGAAGGAAAATGATAAATGGTTTTCATATTTTTTTTTACAAATATGTGAAAAGTGTGGCATACACTTGTACAGCGAGGGAGGGACATTTTCGCCCATTCTTTTCTCACAGCGTAAGGAAAGGAGAGCCAGTAACAGGCACGTGTGACAGGGGACATCTACACAGATAATAAGGGCACCAATTATCAGTGCTGCCTCACGGTGCCCATCAGTGCTGCCTATCAGTGCTGCCCTATCAGTGCCCATCAGTGCTGCCTATCAATGTCCAGTATTGAAGTTAAAAACCCATTGCCTAGCAAAAAAAAAAATCTTTGAGATGCAGAGCTGACCCACTTACAGGTTGAAGGATTGCTAGGATAATTCAATTCAACCCACTTCCTGTCAGCCCAGGATGTGATGGACACACCCACCTGTGGGTGCAATTTTAATGTAGCCTGGACTCGCAGTACTTCAGGAAATAGTGCTCATATATCATGAGGACAAGGATCACGTCACAACCCAGAAGATTATATGAGCAGTCATCATATTTTATGAATGCAATTTACCTGTGTAAAATCCTCCCTTGTGTACCTAACCAAAAGCACAAAGACTGCTGCAGGGTGCCACCATCTTGGATGTAACATTAGCAGCCCCAGCATACTCAGAGCTGTTGTTCATTCACTGGCAGAATATATATATATATATATATTATATATATATATATATATATATACATACATACATACATACATACATACATACATACATACATACACACACACACATTATATATATATATATATAAATATATATATATATATATATATACACACACATATACATACATATACATACACACACACACACACATACATACACACATATACAATGGGGCAAAAAATTATTTAGTCAGCCACCAATTGTGCAAGTTCTCCCACTTAAAAAGATGAGAGAGGCCTGTAATTGTCATCAGAGGTATACCTCAACTAGAGACAACATGTGGAAACAAATCCAGACAATCACATTGTCTAATTTGGAAAGAATTTATTTGCAAATTATGGTGGAAAATAAGTGTAACGGTATGGCCCGTGGGACCCAGAGGTTCTTGAAGGATACGGGGTACTCCTGTGTCAGCTTAACCAATGACTCTTGTGTCTAGGGTCATCCTATGTCCACTAGGGGCATAGGATGACTGAGAACTGATATCTTGGATTACAGGAGATGGGACAGTAATGATAATTCACAATGTATTGCAGGATATCTTGAAATATTACTTGTTGTTGATTCTGAACTCAACAGGTTAATTGAAAGATGTTAATTGAAAGATGATATCACCTCCAGCTACCTGGCTGTAGTGTATGATAAAAGCTTGCTGTGATTGCATTATATTGTCTATTGTGCTAATTGACACTGTATTGTGTGAAAGTATATTGATGATATGTGATGTAAATTGGAATCTAGGAGCCAGCTAAAAAAGTTAGGAGCCAGAAAACGCACCCCGTCCCGACGAGCTTGCGCGCAGAAGCGAACACATACGTGAGCAGCGCCCGCATATGTAAACGGTGTTCAAACCACACATGTGAGGTATCGCCGCAATAGGTAGAGCGAGAGCAATAATTCTAGCCTTAGCCCTCCTCTGTAACTCAAAACATGCAACCTGTAGATTTTTTTAAAGGTCGCCTATGAAGATTTTAAAGAGTAAAAGTTTGTCGGCATTCCACGAGCGGACGCAATTTTGAAGCGTGACATGTTGGGTATGAATTTACTCGGCGTAACATTATCTTTCATAATATTAAAAAAAATGGGGATAACTTTACTGTTGTCTTATTTTTTAATAAAAAAAAGTGTAATTTTTTCCCAAAAAAGTGCGCTTGTAAGACCGCTGCGCAAATACGACGTGACAGAAAGTATTGCAACGATCGCCATTTTATTCTCTAGAGTGTTAGGATAAAAAATATATATAATGTTTGGGGGTTCTAATTAGAGGGAAGAAGATGGCAGTGAAAATAGTGAAAAATAATGAAAAATTACATTAGAATTGCTGTTTAACTTGTAATACCAACGGCCACCACCAGATGGCACCAGCTCACACATCTGGTGGTAATAACTTGTAATACCAACGGCTCACCACCAGATGGCGACACCTTCCAAGCCAAGTCGCCAGGACACCATTTCTAGTCGCCATGTCCAGCCCTGTACTAAAGGAATGTGTATTGGAGGCTCGTTAGCACCCATTGTGTGGATGTTGTGGGTGGAGTGTGTCATTGTTCCTTTGATTACTGCAGCATGCTTTTTGGTTACTAACTGTATAAAAAGAGCCTAAGTTTGTCATTAAAGTCTATTCATTTGGAACCAGAGAACAGAGCTGTGTGTCTCGTTTTCTGGGGGAAATCCAATGGGTCCTGTCTGCTGGATTGTGGCGTGTCGGAAGCTGTCGTGGGTTGGTGGAATGGAATATCGTAAACAGCGTTAACCCCTGACCGTTAGAAATAAGTATTTGGTCTCCTCTACAAACAAGCAAGATTGTGGCAACATCATGCTTTGGGGCTGTTTCTCTGCAAAGGGAACAGGACGACTGATCCGTGTACATGAAAGAATGAATGGGGCCATGTATCGTGAGATTTTGAGGGCAAACCTCTTCCCATCAGCAAGGGCATTGAAGATGAAATGTGTCTGGGTCTTTCAGCATGACAATGATCCCAAACATACTGCCCGGGCAACGAAGGAGTGGCTTCGTAAGAAGCATTTCAAGGTCCCGGTTACCTAGCCAGTCTCCAGATCTCAACCCCATAGAAAACTTTTGGAGGGAATTAAATGTCTGTGTTGCTCAGTGACAGCCCCAAAACATCACTGCTCTAGAGGAGATCTGCATGGAGGAGATCTGGGCCAACATACCAGCAAGAGTGTGTGACAACCTTGTGAAGACTTGCAGAAAACTTTTGACCTCTGTCATTGCCAATAAAGGATATATTGACCAAATACTTATTTTCCACCATAATTTGCAAACAAATTCTTTCCAAATCAGACAATGGGATTGTCTGGATTTGTTTCCACATTTTGGGCCAGATTCACAGAAGAGATACGCCGGAGTATCTACTGATACTCCGGCGTATTTTCAAATTTGCCGCGTCATATCTTAATTTGTGATTCACAAACAAGATACAACGGCATTTGGCTAAGATCCGACAGGCTTACGGCTTCGTACGCCTTCGGATCTTAGGCTGCAATACTTCGGCCGCCGCTGGGTGGAGTCTGCGTCGTTTTCCAGCGACGGGTATGCAAATTAGCTTTTACGGCGATCCACAAAAGTACTCGCGTGCGTTACGTCGTCGCTCGTCGTTTTTTTCCCGTCGCAAAGTTAAGCCTGCTTTTTCATGGGTTAACTTTAGACCAGCCATGTTAAAGTATGGGCGTCAATTCTGCGTCAAATTAATTTTTTTTTTTTTGCGTAAGTACGTTACGCACGTCGCCATTCACAAACACGTCAGGGCGCCGTAATTTCACGCAAAGGCGGGCTTGCGCCGGACGGCTTTAGGCTACGCCGCCGAAAGTTTACACGCAAGTGCTTGGTGAATCAGGCACTTGCGCTGAAAACTTGCGGCGGTGTAACGTAAAGACGATACGTTACGCCGCCGCATTTGTACCTGAATCTGGCCCTTTGTCTCTCATAGTTGAGGTATACCTATGATGACAATTACAGGTCTCTCTCATCTTTTTAAGTGGGAGAACTTGCACAATTGGTGGCTGACTAAATCGATCACCTATGACACGACAACCTACAGTCACAACATGTGAGCCAATCATTACAAGGTAAGACAAACAGCACAGGGAATATATCTATACCAATACCAGTAACGGGGGAAAAAAAAAAAAAAAAGAGTACAATGCCTTTCAATCATTCCAGGTAACGGCTGTCATTTTTTGGTGAAGGAACAAGGGAGCATTTACCGTGTTTTGTGCTTGTCGCCAGAACTTTGTACGGAGTTAACTTGAGATCAAGATTTTCTTTCCATAGAAGCTGTAAGACAAAGTTGAATCCACTGAGAAGAGCATACAATTACATCAATGAGACTTTTGGAAACGTATTTTATTATTAATTGTTGCACGTTGTTGTGTGGTATTCCACATTTCACAATCACTATTGTGTGGTTGAGCGCCCTCTACCTTCCATTTTCAATGAGAGTACACAATATGGAGAAGAACTCAGATAACAATCAATTGTATGTGAAGCCCAACAAAGAATAAATCTCTTTTGGTCCCATCTGGTCTGTGAAAGCCGAAGACCCTCTGCAGGAGGGGGCGGAGACAAGACCTGTCACCATGCATAAGCAGAGAGAGCAGCAGTGAGCGGTCTTTTACAGGAAGCTCCTGCACAGAACAGAAGATCAGCATTTCTCTCCCTGAAAGGACCAGGAGCTGTGTGTTTACACACACAGCTCCCGGTCCTCGCTCTGTAACAAACGATTGCGTGTGCCCGGCGGTGATCGCGCCCGCCGAGCACGCGCACGGGAGTCAGGGGCGCACGCGCCCCTAGTGGCCTGCGCGAGAGCCGACGTATAGCTACAGGCTCTCGCGCAAGGAAGCCAACCTGCCGCCGTAAAAGGACGACAGCTGGTCGGCAACCAGTTAATGACATAAAAAAAAAAACGTTGTTTTTTACAACCCGAAAAATGATCGTGTGTACACAGCATAACTCTTCAAGAAGGACCCCTATGACAAGAATGGTGAACAGTAAGGTAACGGCAGGCCCAAATCTAAACCAGCAGCTCCTTCGGGGGTAGTGCTACATATACATATATATATATACATATATACAGTGAGGAAAATAAGTATTTGAACACCCTGCTATTTTGCAAGTTCTCCCACTTGGAAATCATGGAGGGGTCTGAAATTGTCATCGTAGGTGCATGTCCACTGTGAGAGACATAATCAAAAAAAAAATTCCAGAAATCACAATTTATGATTTTTTAACTATTTATTTGTATGATACAGCTGCAAATAAGTATTTGAACACCTGAGAAAATCAATGTTAATATTTGGTACAGTAGCCTTTGTTTGCAATTACAGAGGTCAAACGTTTCTTGTAGTTTTTCACCAGGTTTGCACACACTGGAGGAGGGATTTTGGCCCACTCCTCCACACAGATCTTCTCTAGATCAGTCAGGTTTCTGGGCTGTCGCTGAGAAACACGGAGTTTGAGCTCCCTCCAAAGATTCTCTATTGGGTTTAGGTCTGGAGACTGGCTAGGCCACGCCAGAACCTTGATATGCTTCTTACAGAGCCACTCCTTGGTTATCCTGGCTGTGTGCTTCGGGTCATTGTCATGTTGGAAGACCCAGCCTCGACCCATCTTCAAAGCTCTAACTGAGGGAAGGAGGTTGTTGCCCAAAGTCTCGCAATACATGGCCCCGGTCATCCTCTCCTTAATACAGTGCAGTCGCCCTGTCCCATGTGCAGAAAAACACCCCCAAAGCATGATGCTACCACCCCCATGCTTCACAGTAGGGATGGTGTTCTTGGGATGGTACTCATCATTCTTCTTCCTCCAAACACGGTTAGTGGAATTATGACCAAAAAGTTCTATTTTGGTCTCATCTGACCACAAGACTTTCTCCCATGACTCCTCTGGATCATCCAAATGGTCATTGGCAAACTTAAGATGGGCCTTGACATGTGCTGGTTTAAGCAGGGGAACCTTCCGTGCCATGCATGATTTCAAACCATGACGTCTTAGTGTATTACCAACAGTAACCTTGGAAACGGTGGTCCCAGCTCTTTTCAGGTCATTGACCAGCTCCTCCCGTGTAGTCCTGGGCTGATTTCTCACCTTTCTTAGGATCATTGAGACCCCACGAGGTGAGATTTTGCATGGAGCCCCAGTCCGAGGGAGATTGACAGTCATGTTTAGCTTCTTCCATTTTCTAATGATTGCTCCAACAGTGGACCTTTTTTCACCAAGCTGCTTGGCAATTTCCCCGTAGCCCTTTCCAGCCTTGTGGAGGTGTACAATTTTGTCTCTAGTGTCTTTGGACAGCTCTTTGGTCTTGGCCATGTTAGTAGTTGGATTCTTACTGATTGTATGGGGTGGACAGGTGTCTTTATGCAGCTAATGACCTCAAACAGGTGCATCTAATTTAGGATAATAAATGGAGTGGAGGTGGACATTTTAAAGGCAGACTAACAGGTCTTTGAGGGTCAGAATTCTAGCTGATAGACAGGTGTTCAAATACTTATTTGCAGCTGTATCATACAAATAAATAGTTAAAAAATCATAAATTGTGATTTCTGGAATATTTTTTTTTGATTATGTCTCTCACAGTGGACATGCACCTACGATGACAATTTCAGACCCCTCCATGATTTCCAAGTGGGAGAACTTGCAAAATAGCAGGGTGTTCAAATACTTATTTTCCTCACTGTATATATATCTAGAAAAATGGGTGGCATGTTTAATACTTATTTTACACGCTGTATATAATATTTGCTCATCTTAAAGTTCAGCTTTAATGGAGCCAAGCAAAGGAAACTTTCTTCTTCTGTATTCTAGGTAATGGGCAACAATGGAGTATCTGCTGGAGTAAGATAGACCATCTTTTAATGGCCTCAACAGGTAGGCTTAAGCTGTAGGGATCTCACCGATGATGTTCTGAAGGAGCGGCCGTGTCAGACATAAGTGAGCAATCGAATGGATGAATTGATCACAGGACAGCTGATGTAGTGTGGCAATTAAAACCTCATCTGCTAATGGTGGTTGGAGACCAATAACCTCAATCGCCTGGGTGTTAATTGTATTTTTTTTGCACAGACAAATACAAACAGTTTATTTTCTGCTCAGTGTAAGTAACAGCTCTGTGACAGCGGAGATGAATTCAGATCTCAGGGCCTCTCTATCACACACCGTATGGGTACACACAACGATTAAAGGAGCCAGGATAGAAATATGGAAGCCAACACTGCTGTATATATTGCAAGTTCCAAGTTTAGAAGTCGTCATTGTATTTCTTCCTTTGCTACTTAATAAGTCGCCAATGATTAGGACGGTGCCATTGCCGGCAAATGCCGCCAATTTGACATGCCAAATCGTGCCAGTGTGAACCAGGGCTTACTCTTTAACCACTTGAGGGCAGCCTAACGCCGATATACGTCGACAGAATGGCACGGCTGGGCACAGGCACGTTGCCCTTCAAGTGCCCAGCCGTGGGTCAGGCATGTGCCGCCGGCGCGACCCGGTCCGAAGCTCTGTGACCGCGGGACCAGATTGCCGCCGTTGTCCTGCGATCGGGTCACAGAGCTGAAGAACGGTGAGAGGTGAGTGTAAACAAACATTTTCACCTTTCTTCTCTGTGGCTTGTCACTGATCGTCTGTTCCCTGTTATAGGGAACGACGATCAGTGACATCACGCGCCAAGCCACGCCCCCCACACAGTAGTAATCACTCCCTAGGAAACACTTAACCCCTACAGCGCCCCCTAGTGGTTAACCCCTTCACTGACAGTGTAATTTTCACAGTAATCAGTGCATTTTTATAGCACTGATCGCTGTAAAAATGCCAATGGTCCCAAAATGGTGTCAAAAGTATCCGATGTATCCGTCATAATGTCGCAGTCACGATTAAAAAAAAAATAAATCGCCGTCATTACTAGTAAAACAAAAAATATTAATAAAAATGCCATAAAACTATCCCCTATTTTGTAGACGCTATACATTTTGTGCAAACCAATCAATAAACGCTTATTGCGTTTTTTTTTTTACCAAAAATATAAAGAAGAATATGTATCGGCCTAAACTGAGGGGGAAAAAAATGTTTATATATTTTTTGGGGATATTTATTATAGCAAAAAGTAAAAAAATATAGAACTTTTTTCAAAATTGTCTCTCTATTTTTGTTTATAGCGCAAAAAATAAAAACCGCAGAGGTGATCAAATACCATCAAAAGAAAGCTCTATTTGTGGGGAAATAAGGACAGCAATTTTGTTTGGGGGCCACGTCGTATGACCGCGCAATTGTCGGGTAAAGCGACGCAGTGCCGAATCGCAAAAAGTGGCCTGGTCCTTTAGCAACAAAATGGTCTGGGGCTTAAGTGGTTAAGAAAGGGGGGGGGGGGAAACGTGCAGCCCGATACCTTATCCATCAAGGAAATTATCTGAAGAATAAGCTGATCTTGGCGGAGGTCATCTCCATGTTTGAATATAACAGGATATTTCCCTCCATCTTCAGTTTTGAAATACAATTTTGCTGGCATGAGGGCACTCTGCAAATAGAGAAAAAAAAGAAGAGATTAAAAGGGAAAACAATGAAACCATCCATTTTATTTAAAGTCTATACAATTTAAAAAGGAGCTTCAGACAGGTCTGCAAAAATTAAAAGTTAGCAGGAGGAGAACTTGCGGTGGAATCGCCATGGAGGTCTGACCTGAAGTGGGAGCGTGTACCTTGTTTTGACAGCACCCCTCCTCCGCAAAAATAAAAAATATTCCAACTATAGCAGAGGAAAGGGGCAGGAGAAGGAAGAGCAGAAGCTCCTTTTGAATAAAGTGCTGCTATCATTTTTTTTTTTTTTGTAGCGTATATAAAATATTATTACAGGGATTCATCTATGACAGAGAATTCACAGAGCACCGTGGATTTTCAAAAAAAAAAAAAAAGACAGCACAGCAAAACCGTTTCCTTTCTGGTGCTCTCTCTCAGATTGAAACCTCTGTCTTTCCAGTGAATCATTCTGTTCCATGTGTAATTGCAGTGTGAACATTGCGCTCTGTACAGTATAGTTTGCAAAACATGGAAAAGAACCCCCGAGTTTGATCAGTGGGGCTAAAATGAAAATACAAAACATTTACCTGACTGAAAAATAAATAATACTTTTAGTGTTGAATATAGTAGAGAGGAATTGCATAAAGAACCATTATAAAATACTAGTGATGCACCGAAATGTCGGCCGGCGAAAATCAGCCAAAAAAGGATTTTTAGTATTCTAGCAAAAGAAAAACACAGTAAGGCCCCTTTCACACGGGGTGGATCAGTGATGATCCGCCAGTGAACCTCCACTTGCTCAGCGGTGATCACTCCGTTGATCCCAGCTGAGCCGGCGGATGACAAAGCGGTCTCCGCACACTGTGCAGGGACCGCCCTGTCTTTTCTCCGCTCTCCTCTATGGGGGGGGATCGGATGAACTCGGACCGTCTGTCCGTGTTCACCCGATCCGATATGCAGACGGATAGAAAAATAGGGGTTTTCCTCCATCTGCAGAATCGGAGGATTGCGGAAGCGGGCAGAATCGGAGGATTGCGGAAGCGGGTGAGATCGGGTGTCAGCGGATGTTCATCTTCTGACACCGGCAATCTCATAGGGACCAATGTATGTCCCTTTTTCATCCGTACACAGATGGATGAAAAAGCGGACATATGGTCCGCCCATGTAAAAGAGAGCCCTAATGGTTATGGATAATGGCTGCCGAAAACAGCGATTTTACCTGGTTTATGGTGTGTTTTTCGTAGGTCATGTGACCGAAAAAATGCATCAAAAAGCAACATGGGTGAATTTTTGATGTGTTCTTGCTGCATTTTCAATTCATTTTTAAAGGGGAGGTGCATCTACGGCCTACTAGTTTTGGTATGCCATCATAGGAAGGCGTGACGTGATTGCGTGGGGCGCGCTCTGTGATTGCAGTGTCCGGTGGTATTGAGGTAAAGAGCCAATCAGCGGCTCTTTACAACATGATTAGTTGTGTGCTGACAGCATGAGAAGAGAGCTGATAACCAGCTTCTCTAAGGCTGCATTTACACCTGAGCATTTTCAGCTCATAGAACGCTTGCAAAACGCCCGAAAAAACGCCAGAAAAACGCCCAACGAGCAAAATCCCATTAATTTTTATGGCACCTGTTCACATCTGAGCGATTTGTCACCTGAAGAAAAACGCCCTATGCTCATAAAATAGTGTGGGCTTCTTTGGGGCAGATTACAGGTGTTTTTCTCTCTTTTACATTGGCGACTGCAGCAAATCGCGGTAAAAAAACGCATTTACACTGAGCCACGTTAGCGCTAAAGCGCTGCTCGTTTTAGCACTGTTTAAGCGGAGCTTTTCGGGCACGAGCACGTTTAACCACCACTATCGGCCGAAGGGGTTAAAAACGCCAGTGTTGCGGCGCTTCCGAAGCCTTTTTTTTTTTTAGGCGCTTTGGAAGTGCTGCCCATTCATTTCAATAGGCAGGGCATTTTAGGAGCACTAAATTCAGAGTTTCCAAACAGCCCCAAAGATACTGCTTGCAGGACTTTCCCTAACGTCACGCAAGCGCACCGCCCCAGTGTGAAAAGACACACCGAAATGGATGGGAGGCGGTTTTCAGGCGTTATTTAGAGGCCATTTCTAGCGCTAAAACACTGGAAAACCACCTCAGTGTGAAACGGGTCTAAAAGAGACATTTGTACCAACAATCAAGGGAATGATTATCAGTGCCGTCCCGACAGTGCCCACCAGTGCTGCCAATCTGTGCCCATCAGCATTTCCTCATTAGTGTCACCTATCAGTGCAACCTAGCAGTGCAGCCCATCAGCGCGGGAAAAAAATTACCTGTTTGCAAAATTTTTTAACAAACTGTTTTTTTTTTTTCTCAAAATTTTTGCTCTTTATTCGTTTATTTAGCAAAAAAAAAAAAAAGCAGTGGTGATTAAAAGGGGTTGTAAAGGTTTGTTTTTTGTTTTCTAAATAGGTTCCTTTAAGCTCGTGCATTGTGGGTTCACTTACCTTTTCCTTCAATTTCCCTTCTTGTTTTTTTTTTCTTTGTCTGAATTTCTCACTTCCTGTTCCTCCTCAGTCAGATGTTCTGGCTGACTAACCCCCATGGATGATGGGGGAAAGCTTACTGATGAGGAACAGGAAGTGAGAAATTCAGACAAAGAAAAAAAAACATTTAGAAGGGAAATCGAAGGAAAAGGTAAGTGAACCAACAAAGCACTAGCTTAAAGCGGAATTAAACCCATCTATTTGATAGTTTAAAAAAACAGTTAACATTCCCGGCATGCCGGAAGTGCTAGATGTCACATTTGCTTGTGCTCTCAACCAAACTGTCAAACCATCCAATGGCTGGTTTCATAACTGATCACATGTGCAGCATTGTGGCAGTTGCAGATTAAACAGAGGCCGAGATGGCAGCTTCCTTGGCTGAAAACAATAGGAGGGTTTACTTCCACTTTAAAGGAACCTATAAAACGAACCTTTACAACCCCTTTAAATACCACCAAAAGAAAGCTCTATTTGTGTGAAAAAAAAAAATGCAAAACATTGCATGACCGCCTGAAAGCTGAACATTGGCCTGGGCAGGAAGGGGTAAAAGTGCTCAGTAGGCAAGTGGTTAAAAAGTTGAATATAAAATCAATATATATATATATTTTTTTTTTTAAACCTCAATTTCAGTTTCAGCCAAGTGCATCCCAAATTTTCGGTTTTGGTTCTGAATTTTTTTATTCGGTGCACCACTATAAAATACAATGGGAATGAAAGAAGACATAGAAGAAACCATTCGAAAAAATAAAAAAATAAAGATACTACCATCTACAAAGTAGATTAAAAAAAAAAAATGTACTATGTATGGAAGAGAAAAAGATTCAAGAACGACAAATAAGAAAAAAAATAAACACTAGCCAATTCTGGACCTTAGGTGTAGAATATACATCCTAATAAGTTCCTACGGTACATCTCCAACAGCCTGTTTTTCTTGCCCCCAGTGCAGCTCTCTGGACACTATTGCCAACAGCTAAGTGTACAGCCTGGGTCTAGGGTCTAAGTGGGGGCTCTATGGGGACACAGGTCAATCTGAAGACTAACACGGGTACTTGCAGGCACCACAAGAGCTCATCACTGTTGTTACCATAGACATTATTTTGGAGTTTTACCACTTCTACCGTGTTTCCCCGAAAATCAGCCCGGCTCTAATAATAATTTTGGCAACAAAAGACACAGTAGGGCTTATTTTTGGAGCAGGTCTTACCATGTAATGTGCTGTCTTCTCTCACCCTCTCCCTCCCTGCCTGTCAGGAATCCCCAGTGTGAACTGAACTAAAATGCTTGTAAAATCCTATAATCCACTATATTCCAGTATTATATAATGTACAATGTGTGTTTCTTATAATTGTGCCAAATACCTTCGTTATAGCGCCACTCTGGACTTCTGTGACCCGCCGGAGCTCTCTTCCCCGCAATTATATTACAGAAACACACACATTGTACATTATATATTACTGTAATAGAGTGGATTATAGGATTTTACAAGCATTTTAAAACTAGGGCTTATTTTTGGGGTAGGTCTTATATTGCAGCCCTCCTGGAAAATAACGATAGGTCTTATTTTCGGGGAAACACGATATGTATCAGGCCCCGTACACACGACCGAGTTTCTCGGCAGAATTCAGCCAGAAACTCGGTCGGAGCTGGATTCTGCCGAGAAACTCGATCGTGTGTACACTTTTCAGCGAGGAACCCGTCGAGGAACTCGTCGGGCCGAAAAGAGAACATGTTCTCTATTTCCTCGTTGTTCAATGAGGAAAGTCGGCCCGCCGAGCTCCTCGGCGGCTTCCACGCTGAACTCGCCGAGGAACTCGATGTGTTTGGCACGTCGAGTTCCTCGGTCGTGTGTACGGGGCCTTAGACTCAGGTGCCTGGGGTACACTTCTGATATCTTTTTGTACTTAACCTAACATACTATCTGCTGCCAATTCCTCAGATGTAGTAGTAGTGGTATGTGATTTGACATCTGAAGCTTTCTCACAACAAATGGGTAGAATACAGAAAAAGATTATTTCGAAAAGACTTGCGACAGTCAAAAAAACAATGCAAAGCTTCTATTAAAGGTATGAAGGTTGCACCTTGAAGAGTGTGGCTTTCTCTGGAATGATGCCTCTGATCTTCACTTGGGGCTCAAGTGGTAGAGGGATCGGTTCAATGTCTGCTAGGTTCATCTTCTCATTGTCCGCCAATAAAGCTTGGAGCCTTTCATTCTGTGAACAGCATTGGAATGATGCATCATATGACCAGAGGCAGGAGACACAGTCATTACCATGAAATTAGCTTAAATAAGTTCTATGGTGGTCACAGCATACACTTTCATTTCATAAAATTAGCATTGTAATAGTAATGCAAACAATAGTTATATTTGACAATCCAATACATGATTACTTCTCATTTCAAAGTGTTTGTAAACCCACTTAAAAAAAAAAAAAAAACTACTGGTAACACCTGCAAGACAAAGGCATAATGAGCTAGTATGCATAGCATACTAGCTCATTATGTAATACTCACCTGAGATCAAAGCCCTTGCTGCGGTGCCGTACACAGCACCGGCTGGCGACATCAATCCCAGGGGTTACTTCCGAGTATCACAGCCCCGGTGATGTGATTGGCCGGAGCCGCAATGACGTCACTCGTGCTGGAGTCAGTAACGGCAAAGTCTAACTGAAGCAACGGCATGACGTGCCATTGCTTCAGTGCGCATGTGCCGATGACTTTGGCACATGTAGACACAGGGGATATCTCCTAAACTGTGCAACTGGCCAAGGAGGGATGTGCTGTGATCAGGGGTTGAGGTGCCTAAGGAGGGATGTGCTACGATCAAGGGTTGAAGTGTCTTTGGAGGGATGTGCTGTGATCAGGGGTTGTAATGCCTAAGTAGGGATGTGCTGTGAGTGGGGAATGAAGTGGCTGGGGAAGGAAGCAGAGTAAGTAGGTGGTGACCAAGATTAAAAGGGAGAATGATGGAGAAGAATACTTTGTTAGTGGGGTGAGGTGGCTGGAGGAGGGGTGCACTGTGAGCATGTGGTGGGATGGGTGGACAGGAACGTGCTGTGAGTGGGGAATGAGATGACCAGGAAGGGATGTGTTGTGAGTAGTGTAGGATGAGCAGGGATGCATTGTGGTGAGGTGGTGTGGTCAGGGAGGGATGTGCTGTGAGCAGGGTGTAGGGTGAGGTGGTGTGGCCAGGGAGTGATGTGCTGTGAGCAGGGTGAGGTGGGTGGGCAGAGATGCATTGTGGTGAGGTGGTGTGGTCAGGGAGGGGATGTGCTGTGAGCAGGGTGTAGAGTGAGGTGGTGTGGCCAGGGAGGGATGTGCTGTGAGCAGGGTGAGGTGGGTGGGCAGGGATGCATTGTGGTGAGGTGGTGTGGTCAGGGAGGGATGTGCTGTGAGCAGGGTGAGGTGGGTGGTTGGGCAGGGATGCATTGTGGTGAGGTGGTGTGGTCAGGGAGTGATGTGCTGTGAGGTGTGTGGGCAGGGATGCATTGTGGTGAGGTCAGGGAGGGATGTGCTGTGAGCAGGGTGTAGGGTGAGGTGGGTGGGCAGGGATGCATTGTGGTGAGGTGGTGTGGCCGGGGAGGGGATGTGCTGTGAGCAGGGTGAGGTGGGTGGGCAGGGAGGGGATGTGCTGTGAGCAGGGTGAGGTGGGTGGGCAGGGAGGGGATGTGCTGTGAGCAGGGTGTAGGGTGAGGTGGGTGGGCAGGAATGCATTGTGATGAGGTGGTGTGGTCAGGGAGGGGATGTGCTGTGAGCAGGGTGTATGGCGAGGTGGGTGGGCAGGGATGCATTGTGGTGAGGTGGTGTGGCCAGGAAGGGATGTGCTGTGAGCAGGGTGAGGTGGGTGGGCAGGGAGGGGATGTGCTGTGAGCAGGGTGTAGGGTGAGGTGGGTGGGCAGGGATGCATTGTGGTGAGGTGGTGTGGCCAGGAAGGGTGTGTGTGGTGGAGGGTTAGTGACATGGTCTGGGGGATGTGTGTTGGCAGCGGGGGGAAAGGCGAGGTAAGGTGGCCAGGAGCAGATCTGAATTGAACAAGCTGAAGTTAGAAGCTGATTGGTTTCTATACAGAGCTGCACCAGATTTTGCACTCTCCAGTCTTAGTAAATCTCCCCCTAGGTCATGTAGGCCTGCAAAGAAAAAAGCGATAAGAAGACCAGACGGCGGAGGACCGCCACAGACAGACAGCAGAGCAGTCGCTTACCTTTTTTTTCCGGTTTCCACTTTCACGCTGCACTGCCTTCATGAGATGAACCAGTCTATCTACAAAGGTCTGCTGTGTCGCCAGCAGCGAACGCATCACTCGCACAGACTTATCGCCCTGAGCCAGAGAAGAGAGAGCGGGAATGAGGTCTTTACGCTTATTACTCCATGTACACGTTATCTGCTTGTTGGGAGACGACAGATCTGTTCCCCTTCAAGATTTGGCACTATGCTCACAACAGAAGACATGCGGCATCATGGGCAGAGGACAATTATTTATTAATGGTGGCGGTTTAATGCAGGAATGTGGCATTATCAGCATGGAGCAGGCAGCTAGAGCCAGAACATGGCATTAGTGACACTTCATCTCTGCGGACCTTTCCTGAATCCTCAGCCATTCTATCTTTATCACACTCTTGTAATCGAGAATTCCTTCAAGAAAACCGGAGCTTTGCCCATGAAGTTAAAGGATCAGGTTTACTTAAAATTCCAGCCCCTGCGGCTACTTATACTTACCTTCCTGTTGATCCAGCGGCACTCTATTTGCCCGGGGAAGCAAAAACAGTACGTCCGGGTATAGGCGACCATGTCACTCCCTTTAATTCCTCCTATGACAGACCCAACCAGGACAGAGGACTAGGGGCAAGCCTCCAACCCACTGATTATGGCCCATGGAGAGAGCCGATCATTCTCCAATGATGGACAACCACAGCGAGGCCTGCACCGGATCACGTACAAAGTCGCAATGGAAATTGGACAGCTTTTCAGTCGCACAAACGTGAATGGAGCTTGAGCATGTTGAAAGGGGGGGGTTGGGCATTAACCAGGCGGGGCAAAACATAAGCAGAAAAACTTTAGCTTTAGACCTCATGCACACTGGCAGTTTTTTGAAGTTTTTACAGCTGCTGTTTTTGGCTGTAGACGTTTTTTCTACAGTCAATAAACTCTCCATCATGTTATCCTAATGTGTCCATGCACACATAGGCTGTTTATCAGCAGTTTTTGGCAGTGGCATTAAAAAAAAAAATCTTAAATGAAAAAGGGTAAAAAACACCAACGTAGAAAAGCGCTAAAAACTCTCATAAACGCAAAAAACGCTATTGCAAAAACATTGGAAAAAGTTGAAAAACTCACTGCAAAGCTACGTTATTTTAACCACTCCAGACCCGCGCTATAGCCGAATGACGGCTACAGCGCGGACCTGAAAATCCAACTGGACGTTAATTGACGTCCGCCCCTTTGCGCGTTCCCAGCGTGCGCTCCAGAGCTCTGATCGCAGTATAAATGTGAATGGCGCCAAAAATGTGTCAAAAGTGTCCGATGTGTCCGCCATAACGTCGCAGTCCCAATAAAAATCGCAGATCACCGCCATTTCTATAAAAAAAAAAAAAATAATAATTCTATCCCCTATTTTGTAGGCGCTATAACTTTTGCGCAAACCAGTCGCTTATTGCGATTTTTTTTTTTTTTTTTACCAAAAATATGTAGAAGAATACGTATCGGCCTAGACTGAGGAAAAAAATGAGTTTTTTTTTTTTTTTTTAAATTGGGATATTTATTATAGCAACAAGTAAAAAATATTGTATTTTTTTCAAAATTGTCGCTCTTTTTTGTTTATAGCGCAAAAAAAAAAAAACACAGAGGTGATCAAATACCACCAAAAGAAAGCTCTACTTGTGGGGAAAAAAGGACGTCAATTTTGTTTGGGAGCCACGTCGCACGACCGCGCAATTGTTGGTTAAATCGACGCAGTGCCGAAAGCTGAAATTTCACCTGGGCAGGAGGGGGGTATATGTGCCCAGTAAGGAAGTGGTTAACATCCAGTGTGCAAGAGGCCTTAAAGCAGGGGTCTTCAAACTATGGCCCTCCAGTTGTTCAGGAACTACAATTCCCATCATGCCTAGTCATGTCTGTGAATGTCAGAGTTATGGGATGTGTAGTTGTGCAACAGCTGGAGGGCCGTAGTTTGAGGATCCCTGCCTTAAAGTATAACCAAAGGCAAACATTATTATTATTTTTTGGATAGAGTGAAGAGAGAGTAGAGCCCCTGTCAGGTTTCTATTGCTGTCTGTGTGATTCCCCCTATTTGTCACATTTATAGATATTTTGCCGACAGTAGCGAAAAGTAAAAGAAAATCCCACATTTTTCGGTTGTCCCCAGATCAGGAATAGAGGAAAAATAGGATTTTTGTACTCACCGTAAAATCCATTTCTCTGAGTTCATAGACGGACACAGCCTTCATTGACATTAGGGTTATGCTTCTTCCTACCAGGAGATTTAGGCAGAATTTAACAGCACTTAAAGTGTTAAAACCTTTCCTTCGTGCCGCTCCTCCCAGGGGGCGTGGCTCCCCCAGGCATAACCCACACCCTGCTCTAGGAGCCTCAGTCCGTAACAAGCAGTACAAACCAAGGAGGGGTGGGTGCTGTGTCCGTCTATGAACTCAGAGAAATGGATTTTACGGTGAGTACAAAAATCCTATTTTCTCTTCCGTTTATAGACGGACACAGCCTTCATTGACATTAGGGACGTCCCCAAGCAGTTTCAAAAAAATAGAGGGGTGGGAAAGTAACAAAATAATAAAAGCGAGAAAAATCGCAAGAAAAAAAATCCAGAGTACAGGGACTCTAGAAGCGCCTGACTCCTCTCCTGTCGTTAGGCAGAAAAAGACTGAGGCTCCTAGAGCAGGGTGTGGGTTATGCCTGGGGAAGCCACGCCCCCTGGGAGGAGCGGCACGAAGGAAAGGTTTTAACACTTTAAGTGCTGTTAAATTCTGCCTAAACTCTCCTGGTAGGAAGAAGCATAACCCTAATGTCAATGAAGGCTGTGTCCGTCTATGAACGGAAGAGAAAACCTTCCAATGGGGACACCAGTTCTGGTGACAAGCAGGGAATCCCTCACTTAGCAGGGAATTCATGTCACTTCCTGTTTTGGGTATGGGACAGGAAGTGAAGGGAAATCACCCCAATGGGACACAGATAGTTAAAAAAATAAAAATAAACGAAAAAAAAAAAAAAAAAAGTTTTGCCTTTAGTTCTGCTTTAAGAATGTAACGCTCTGTTAAACAGGTGAATGTTATGCGGCACTGACTGACACTGATTACTTCCAGAGATGACAGCTCGGCCGGGATTCACTGACAGGATCCATCAGATCCCATTACCTTCAGCAGCGCCTGGCTGAACCTCCTCATGACATTCAGATACATCTCATGAGTGCGCGGGTCCCTCAGCTGGGTGTCCTGGTCCTCACATTCCACTATTACATACCTGAGACACAAATAACATCATTAGTAAGTATGCAAAAGAGGTTCACAACATTTCTACAAATTTGTTTTTCTTATTTAGTGAATAATGCAGCAATTAAAGCGGCTACAGGGCAGTCCGCTCCCCAAAATATTCCTCCACTTCACACTCAAATATTATCTAAAAGATGAAAAAAAAAAAAAAAACATATATACCATCATTGATCCCACTCAATTCTATTGATGCCCCAAAAATGGGGACACCCAAAATAGGGTGGCCAGTGAGAAATCTTATACAGCAAGAACACTCCCTTAGGGCACACTTAACCCCTACAGCGCCCCCTCCTGGTTAACTCCTTCACTGCCAGTGGCATTTTTACAGTAATCAGCGCATTTTTATAGCGCGAAAATGTCAATGGTCCAAAAAATGTCCGACGTGTCTGCCATAATGTCGCAGTAATGGAAAAAAAAAATCCCTGATTGCCACCATTACTAGTAAAAAATAAAAATATTAAAATAAAAATTCCATAAAACTATCCCCTATTTAAACGCTATAAATTTTGTGCAAACCAATTAATAAACGATTATTGCAATTTCGTTTTTTTTACCAAAAATAGGTAGAAGAATACGTATCGGCCTAAACTGAGGAAAAAAAATGTTTTTTTATATATTTTTTGGGGGATATTTATTATAGCAAAAAGTAAAAAATATTAGGGCTGTTACTGATCAAAATTTTTCTGTTCGATTAATCGTTTTTTTTTTAATCGATTAATCAACTAATTTCGATTAATTATAACGCACATACAGATCCAACTAGTTTTAGCTGATCTCCTTGCAGGCTGATTCCCAGTGCAGCTACCAACCACTGGAAAAATGGATAACAGGATACCAAAAACACACAAAGGCAGCGCTCGATGGGAATAGCATTAAAACTTTTATAGTCTTCAAGTAGGTAACAAAATAAATATTGCACTGGAGATAAAATCGATGTAGCTACATAAACTGTAAAAATGGTGCGAGTAATGCCAAATGGTACCAAAAGCAGTCATAAAAACATGTAGCTAAGCATGATACTGGTATAAAAATGTGTACAACGATACCACTGCTGAATCCAGATGAGGAGAGATTAACATCAGTCCGTCGGCATGTAGATGTCCCGTGAAGGGAACTATCACAACTCCCAGTGGATGGTTGTAGAATCCCAGGTTGATAGAGGGAAGTGATAGGCCTAGTACACACGAGAGGATCGATCCGCGGAAACGGTCCGGAGGTCCGTTTCCGCGGATAAATCCTCTGGCGGATTTTGATCTCATGGTTGTACTAACCATGAGATCAAAATCCCCACGGAATTCCCTCCGCGGTGATGTGTCGCGCTGTCGCTGTAATGATGACGCGGCAACGTGCGCGACGCTGTGATATAAGGAATTCCACGCATGCGTCGAATCATTACGACGCATGCGAGGGATGGATTCGGACGGATTGATCCGGTGAGTCTGTACAGACCAGCGGATCAATCCGTTAGACTGGATTCCAGCGGATAGATTTCTTAGCATGTTAAGAAATTTTGATGCGCTGGAAATCCATCGGCCCGAAAAATATCCGCGGATAAATATCCGCTGGATCGTACACACCAGGGGATCTATCCGCTGAAACCGGTCCGCGGATAAATTCCAGCGGACAGATCCTCTTGTGTGTACGGGGCCATAGAGGGAAGTGTAACAGCCCTTGCGTGTGGCAGATAGTAAGGTCCCGCCGGCATGCAGATATGAAGGCACAGCAAAGGAGCCCTTCAGATGGACACGGCAAGCCAGCCGGTGTCCGTGACGTTACTGGATCTCCGACTGAACTCCCTGAAGGCCCAGAAGCCGGCGGAAAGGTGAGTAGCAATCAAAAGAATTTTAATCGATCAAAAAGATTTTGATCGATCAAAAAAATTTAAGATTGATCGATTAATTAAAAGTTAATTTGCACAGCCCTAAAAAATATTGCATTTTATTTTTAAATCGTCACTCTATTTTTGTTTATAGCACAAAAAATAAAAACCGCAGAGGTGATCAAATACCACCAAAAGAAAGCTCTATTTGTGGGGGAAAAAAAGGACGCCAATTTTGTTTGGGAGCCACGTCGCATGACCGCGCAATTGAGTTAAATTGACACAGTGCTGTATCGCAAAAAGGGGCCTGGTCCTTTACCTGCATAATGTTAAAGGACTCCTCTCCTCTCCTTTTATACTCGGTTGTGACATGACGCTACTCTTATATCAAGACATCAAGGCGACTTCAAGTCGGATCCCAAGTTGCCCCAGTGTGAACCGGCTCTAAAGGTCTACACATGAGCCATCAATACATTTGTACACACCAGTATATTGAAACATTTTTATAAAAATACAAGCAGTCAATGATTGTATACACGGCAGTGTAAGCCGCCTCTATCCGTATACTGTAAGCAGTCAGTAGCTGTATACACACCAGTACAAGTAGTTGGCCAGCGTGGAGTTCTTGCAGGCCCGGGAGATGAGGAAGGTGCACAGATCTTGCTGAAAAGACGAGGAATAAACATTAATACAGACGTGGCACCCGCATTATCAGGAACGGCACAAAAACAAGAAAAAGCTGCTCTGTAAAGGGCAAATAAAGGTTATCCGCTGTGAATAATTGAGAACGCTGACACCTACAGGTCAGGCTGGCATTCAGCTCCACATTCAGTAAACAAAAACAAAATTAAAGAAACATTACTTGCCATTCCAAAGTGCAAACTATTCCTGTATAAGACTTTAGGCCTAAAGGAATCCTAGATTTAAAGTGGAAGTCCATGCAAAATGTAAGATCCCTGCATCTATAGACACCGTGGATCCAACACTAACCTCTCCATCCTAGGGGGCGCCACCTTTTCTTCAAGTCAAACCCAAACACTTTAGCAGAGCACAGCAATAAACTATACATATATTTTTCAGCAATTAAAGCGGAGGTTCACCCTAATTTACAAGTTGTGCTTATTAAAACCTACAGCCATAGTACACTATGTATGCGTTTTTATATATATATTTATTATTTTTTTCGCAACAGGTTTGGAAAATTGGCATCATGCCTTTAGGGCGAATGTCAGAATAACCTTAGTCCCCCTCAAAAAAAAAAGAAACACATATGCTGTACAGATCTGCAATATATAAACAATCAATGTGCTGCATACAAATATACCGACATAAAAAAAAAGCCAATAGGAAGAGAGAGCAAGGTGAGCAGAAGGATGACCTCATCTATCTGCTGTTCTTTCAATATCAAATCAGGTGACTAATGCCGCGTACACACGATCATTTTTCGGGGGTTGTAAAAAACGTTGTTTTTCAGGCTCTAGAAAAAACAACGTTTTTTTCAACTTCATCATTAAATCGGCCTTGCCGACACACGATCGTTTGAAAAAAAATGCACTAGCAAAGCGCGGTGACGTACAACACGTACGACGGCACTATAAAGGGGAAGTTCCATTCGGATGGCGCCACCCTTGGGGCTGCTTTAGCCGATTCCGTGTTAGTAAAAGACGATTCACGCTTTTCTGTCTGTTACAGCGTGATGAATGTGCTTACTACATTACGAACGCTAGTTTTACCAGAACGAGCGCTCCCGTCTCATAACTTGCTTCCGGCAATGCGCAGGTTTTTCACGTCGTTAAAGCCCACACACGACCATTTTTTACAACCCGAAAAACGACAACGTTTAAAACATTGTGAAAAAATAGAGCATGTTCGAAAAAAAATGTTGGTCGTTTTTCAGAACCCGAAAAATGCTCTGAAGCCCACACACAATCGTTTTAAATGAAATTTTTTTAAAAACATAGGGCCAGATCCACAAAAGGGATACGCAGGCGTATCTACTGATACACCGTCGTATCCCTGTTTCTATCTATGCGGCTGATTCATAGAATCAGTTACGCATAGATATTCCTAAGATCCGGCAGGTGTAATACTTTTACACTGTCGGATCTTAGGATGCAGTACCGCGGCCGCCGCTGGGGGCATTTCTCGTCGAAATTCCGCGTCGGGTATGCAAATTAGCAGTTACGGAGATCCATGAAGCTTTTTCCCTTCGTTTTTTTTCCGTAAGTTGTTAGTTTGCCGTCGCAAAATTAGGGCTACTTTTACAAAGTGTAAACTTAGTACACCATGTAAAAGTAGACCCTTCTTTCCCGCGTCGCTGTCAATTTTTAAAAAAAAAATAAAAATTTCCCGCCGCAACTCTTTTTTTTTCTTTTACGCCCGTCGCAATTCTCAAAACTCGGCGCAACGTAATTTCGCGCAAAGCACGTCGGGAAAATCGCGTCGGGAGCATGCGCAGTACGTCCGGCGCGGGAGCGCGCCTAATTTAAATGGGACTCGCCCCATTAGATTGGGCACGCCTTGCGCCGGACGGATTTAAGTTACACCGCTGGAAATTTCTAAGTAAGTGCTTTGTGGATCGGGCACTTAGGTAGAGATTTTGCGGCGGTGTAACTTAAATCCGAATATTTAAGTTGCGCCCGCTGTACATGGATCTGGCCCATAGTTTTTTACAACCCGAAAAATGATCGTGTGTACGCGGCATAAGGGTGGAGAGCTGACAGTACTGCATTCCAGAACTGTAATGGAGTAAGTGGTGTCATCCATCCGGATGTACTGTGCGGCAGAGCTGTGTAAACCTCAAGACTGAATGAATAGAATCACAAATCCATATATGTATTGCATCTGCATATCTACCTTTACTACTTTTTATTTTAAATCCAGAAACTTACTTCGAGATTTTCAGCTTCCAGCCCATCCTTGCCCTTAGAGGAGGATGCCGGGGATGGGGAAGGCGGTGGATTGCTCGATATGATTTGAGAACTGAAATAAAGAAGCCAAATCACATATAAAGGAGTAACACTGGACAATGGCAGAAAAAATAGGATTTTTTGTACTCACCGTAAAATCCTTTTCTCTGAAGTCCATGGACGGACACAGCTCCTTAAATCTTGACAAGTGGGTTATGTTCCCTGTTTACAGGAGAGGACTAGGCAGAAACATGTTAAATAGTTAAATACATGTTACATTAACAGAGTTGAACAGCCCCACCCAAGGGGGCGGTCCCTCCAGACATAACCCTCCTCACTGCAGCTTGCAGCCTCAGTTCGTAACAAGCAGTACAAACCTAAAAAGGAGGGGTGGGAGCTGTGTCCGTCCATGGACTTCAGAGAAAAGGATTTTACGGTGAGTACAAAAAATCCTATTTTCTCTTATAGTCCATGGACGGACACAGCTCCTTAAATCTTGACAAGTGGGACGTCCCCAAGCAGTGTCAAAAAACGAGGGGTGGGAAATATATCAGTAAAACCAATTTTAACTTCACCCCAAAACAAGCAGAGCTCCTCAACAGAGGAGGTGCAACTTTAAACAGCCGCCGGCAAAAACTAGCGGCTGAAAAAAACATCATAAGATGCACTCACAGCAACCATGTAAATTCTGGAAAAAGCGTGAACGGACGAGCAAATCGCCGCCTCGCACACCTGTGAGACCGACGCATGATGTCGGAAAAAAGACCCAGGAAGCACCAATTGCCCTGGTCGAAAGTGCCGTGACCGGAAAGGGGCGCCCGCCCCTTAGGAGCATAGGCCTGTATGACGGCCTGCCTGATCCACCAAGAAATGGTGGTCGACGAGACCGCCAGGCCCTTTTGTGGACCAGACACCGACACAAAAGAGAGTCAGAAGCTCCGAAACGGAGCCGTAGTAGGCTGGTATACCCGCAAAGTGCGTACCACGCCTAAAGTATGAAAGGCCGAAACCTCCTTCGGAAGAAGGGAAGGTCACGGGCGCACCATCACCTAATCCTTATGGAGGATCAAGCATGGCGGTTTGCAAGACAAGACCGTCAACTCAGAAACCCCTCTAACAGAGGTAAAGGCCACTAAAGGGGCCACCTTCTGAGATAGTGTCAAGATAAAATCTCTCTGATGTTTCCAAAAGGAAGGTTCCTGAAGAACCGAGAGCACCAGAGTCAAAACTCATGGGGGAAGAGATGGGCCAAGAGGGGAAAGTATATGACAAACCCCCTGCACACAAAAAAAGGGGACCCACCAGGGAACGGGCCGCAAAAAGGCCACTTAAAGAACACAGCCAAGGCTGAAATCTGCCCCCAAACGGTGCTTTAATCAATTTTTAGATCCACTCCAAGCTTTAAAAACAGCAGGACCCTGGACACCGAGAGTACGTCCGTGGACGTCACTCCATCCCTTCGCACCAAGAGAGGTGCGACGGTAGATCCTCCGGAAGAAGACTACGGTGCCCTGTTGAGATGACCGAGTCAGACAGACCCCGATCACCTAAAGTCTGGCTTCCAATAACCATGTTGAGCAAGTCAGTGACTGTACAACAGGCGGAAGTATGGGACCTTGAGACAGAGGAACCTCCTGCCCTGGCAACCGCCAGGGTGCCTCCGCTACCAGGCGCCCGATATCAGCGTACCAAAGACGCCAAGGTCAATCTTGAGCTATTAGAATCATTGGGATCTCCTCAGCCTCCACTCTGTGGAGCGGCCGAGGAAACAACTACCATGGAGGAATGGCAAAAAATCACTGATACAGACAACACAGGGCCACCAGCGCGACTGACGCGTCTGTACCAGATCACTAGACCTGGCCACTTACTTTGACACCCTTGCGGCAGAGACGAGTGGCCAGGAGATCCATGCCCTGTGAGGCTCACCTCCTGCAAGGGAGCCGAAACACCCCAAGCACAAAGACCAGTCGCCCTGGTCCAGCATCTGGCGACTCCAGTCGGCATACCTGATGGTAGACCGAAGCCACGGCCGTGGCGTTGTCCGGCTGAAACCAGATCGGTCGACCACAAGGAGAAGCATAGCCTGATCGCCTAAAATAGTAGGACAATGAACAGTAGACAGCACCTGGTATTCCCAGGCGGTCTCCCACCAGGCACTAGCCAGGCCCGACCCTGGGTAGCAACTGAGACCAGACACATTCAGGGAGGTGTGGCCGTAGGTCCACGCAAGTCCAGCGACTCAGGGCCGACTGGACCCCCCCGTTTTGTGAACCCCCCAGGTTCACAACCCGTGAGCTGGCATCCGTCGTAAACACCGACCACTGGAAGGAAAGAAACAACTTCCCAGACCGAAGAGTCGGGGATCTCTGTCACCAACTCAGAGAGACTCTGACTAGGTGGTGCACAGGAATCTAATGATCTCAGAGACAAGAGATTTTTACCACCTGGACAGTTTTTTCCCCTAGAAAACCAGGGTGTGGAACTGGACATACAGTACCGCCTTGAAGGAGGCTACCCACAGGCCCCGAACCAGCAGGCGCCTGGAGAGAAGATCGATTGCGTGATGCCAATAACTTCACCGCAGACTGAAGAGTCTGCAATTTCTCCAGGGGAAGAAGGACCATTGCCACCGAGGAGTCTGGATCAACACTAGATACTCCAACGCTGAGTCGGAACCTAGCATGCCCAGGATTTGAACCCTGGGTTGCACACATGGAGTGCAGGCTTGCTGCCACTGAGCTACACTTTCTGGCCTAAACGTTTAACATCCACCCGAATCTTTGGAAGGGTCTGAATGGGAATAACCCATCCACTAGGTCGGAGACAGAAGCTGCTCTCAGAAGAAAGTCGTCCAAGTAGCCAATGAGGCAAAGCCTCGCTGTCCCGAAAAAGTTAGGATAAGTGCAAGCTCCTAGCTGAAAACCCATGGTGCTGACGCCAGATCAAAAGGGAGGGCCACAGGCTGACAGAGACCCTTCTCTCATCACGAAGCACAGAAAAAAACGCTGCGACATGTGCAAAACGGGACATGCATGTATGCGTCCCTGATGTCCGAGGACGTCAGGACATCCCCCGGATGAAGCGCAGCTACCACCGAACAAATGGATTACATGCGGAACTACCCGACGTTCACAAAGGTATTTAGGGGCTGAGGCCCATAGAAAACCCCAAAACTCTCGTCCTGCAGGAAAGGTAAAATTACCCCGCAGCTTAGCAAATCCCACACTGCCCAAGGCAGACCGACGGGCCGGGAGAAGACACGAGGAAAGAACTTTGTTCTGTGGATAGGAGGAAACCCTATCTAGTACTCCGAAGAGACCACCGCGCAGACCCACTGGTCGGAGAGCAGGGAGGTTTCACCGACTTGTGAACTTGCAAGCCGCCCCTCCCACCTAGAGACAGGGAGGGAAGGCTACATACATTGGCAGGATTTGGGTGCCGGCGTGATCAGCTTACGCACCCGGGGACGGATTAGTCCCCCAGCTGGGCCTTTGATGGCCCGGGAGGGTTGCCCCTAAATAATACACACACATAGTGTGTATGTATATTATGTAGGTGTATGCACACATGTCTTTGGAGGAAACCGGAGTACCCGGAGGAAACCCACGCAGACACAGGGAGCGACAATGCAAGCTCCAGGCAGATTTGCGTCAGTGTCCGGATTCTAACCAAAGACTCTCTTGCTGCCAAGTAATGGAGTTAAGCACTACACCACCGTGTGCATAAAACCATTCTGAAACAGACACCCTGGATAACAAGGGCGCAGCATTCAATGAAGCATCACAGACCTATACGAGGCCCTGGACCAGCTGGTCCGCTAGGCTAATAACCTCAGGAGAGAGTTGGTGCTCCTCCACTGTCCGGTGCAAAATGCTCACTCTGTGAGTTGTACACAGCACTAGGGGTCAGGACTACTCCAAGATGGCTGCCGAGCGTTCAGAACGTGAACAGGAAAATGGCCGGCACAATGTAAGCTGCGCCATAGCGCGGCTACGACAAAATGGGTGCCAATGGGAGTTTTCAATGTAATTGAAAAACCTCCCAAAAAATGGCGCCAGCGCCGACTGAGACCCCAGTGTAGTGGCCACAATAGGCCGCAAGCCAAACCCCAGCATGGTAAACATGGAACGGGTCAGTACTTCGGATCTTCCATCAGTCAGATCCATACAAGCGGGGGTTCCCGCCCGGCGGTGAGGGACTACAAAAGCCCTCGGCGGCTTTTCTCATTCCGCATCTCAGAAATTATCAAAGAAGGGCACAGAAGGAAAAAACCTACACAGCGGTCTGATTTGTGTGATCCAAAAAAGACCGAGCCCTCGGCGGAAACCCAGCTGCACTATGCAGCTTAGGAGAGTCCCTTGCAGCAGTAAAAAGCGCACCCATAAATGCCTTTTTTTTTTTTTTTTTTAACTAGGTACCTGGTCCATGGCTTCATAACAGAGTATTCCCCAGGGGATAATTGGGGAAGGGGGCACTCTTTTACCGCCCGCCCGCAGTCCACCCCCACCCTGGCACAAACTGTGTCCAGGACCAACAATAAAAACTCTGTGGGAATCCCAGGTGCCAACACCTGCTGCCACCACCAGCATGTGGGGAAGGACCCAGATACTGACTCCAATATTTACATAGTGTGTATTTTAATATGCACACCTGTCCATACAAATAGACAAAAGCTCCTAGAGCCCTATTCTGGGCCTCTCACCCACTTGCTGCGCTGACCAGGGGTAACCAGGGGACTCCCTCAGGAGGAGACTGCCCAGCGCTGCCTGTGAGAGGAAAAAAAACGCGAGGTAACTTCTGCAGGGACCTGTGTTTAAACAGGAATAGCCTCCTAGGGCTGTTTTATTTAAGGATAAGACACAGATACAGCATAAAAAGCAAAACCGTGAGGCGCATGCGCGGAGGCGTCCAAGATGGCCGCGTAAGCTAGGAGCTCCGCTCTGCCTCAGCTCCACGTCAGCCCTAGCACCGGTTTCACGGCGGTGCCAAGATCCCGGAGGGTCGGATTCGATTGGGGAACGCTCGGTCGAGCCCCCCATGTACAGCGGAGCGGTCCGGAGGGGCCTGGGGGCGAGTTACACGACGCTAGAAACTCAGGCCGATTCCAAGATGGCGGCCGCGCCTCAGCTACAAATACCTCACACAGGTGGAAATGCTGACTTGAGGCAAGTGATCGCCCCTGCTACTTTAAACTTCCCTCCTTTGCTGGCCCAAGGCTCTCCAGGCTCCCTGGCACCTTCAGCAGCCACCTCAGGTCCCCAGTCAGACTCCACACTGGTCCACTACACTGGCCAGGCACAAGGTGCAACACAGGCCTCACCAGTCTCCATGGCTGCTGGTCACTCAGAATCAGAAATACCTCAGAATGCGGGGGAGCTCTTTTTGAAGTTCTCTGAACTACTTGAACGAGGGCTAGCCCAAACAGCAATTAATATTACTAAGGAAATACATGCTGACTTCCAGAATCTGGGCTCCAGGATGGAGATCATAGAAAATAAATTGGACATCACTATATCCAGAACTAACCAGAACACTGACCAAATACAATCACTTCAGGAGCAACTAGACGTGGCCCTTACTAGAATTGACGACCTCGAGAATCGTTCCAGAAGGGACAACTTTAGGGTGAGGGGTCTCCCTGAATCCGTTACAGATATCCCCAAAGCTATCCAGGACCTCATCAAAAGCATGATCCCCTCTATTGCATCCCACAAGCTGGAGCTGGATAGGGCCCATAGGTCCCTGGGCCCCCTGAGAAAGGACGGATCTCCCAGGGATATCATAGTAAAAAAAACCCATTACTTCTCAGTGAAGGAGGAGGTCATGAGGGCATCCCGTCAGCAACCCCGCATATCCTTCATGGGTCAGGATATTCAAATTTTTGCTGACATTTCTGCAGCTACCATACAAAGACGCAGATCGCTGAAACCTTTATTGCTGATTTTGTCCCAAAAGGACATCAAATACTGGTGGGGATTTCCGTTTGCCTTAAAATTCGCCTTCAAGGGCAAAACTCACGCCTTCACCACGCTATCTGAAGGAGAAAATTTTTTGCTAGCCTTGAAACTGATCTCGCTGGACTCAGCAATGGACACGTCAAATTTCCCACCAGGTTCATCCAAACGGCCCACCCCGGCCAGTCCTTTATCCCCTACTTGGCACACGAGCAAAAGCAGACGCACCAAAGATACCACAAAGACCTGAACTAATCATCATAGCGGTCCCGCTATCTGTTCTGGAGTTTCCCTCCGCTTGGTGTTTCCAACGGAGGATATTATACCTGTTAGGTATAATGGTTCTGGGTACCCTATCCGTGGCTGGGGACCCATGAAATCCCCATACAGTTTTTTTCGAGACTGTTTTGTTTCCTAGTTTTTTTGTTCTCCGCACTGACCGTGATCCGTATATTTTTTTCATGTATCGTGATAGTATACATTTAGAGTGTTATATGATAAGCTATCATCTCCTTGTTGACTCTAAAGGGTTGATAGGGGCTGAGGCAGTTGCCTTGCGCCTCAGATCATCCCTGGACGGGGACTATGTCGCTGTCGGGGTTTGGTCCTGTAGCCCGAGTTAAGGGCTACGTTATTGGTTCGACTGACGAAGGTGGAACAGATCTCTATCCCTTCCACGTTCGTTGTGAGGACATACCTTATATTTTAAAATGTATTATCTCTTCTTTTGTTTGCTCTCTTATCTCTCTTCTCACTAACCTTTTTTTCTTGATTGCCAGTCCGTGCTCATGTCATCCTGCCTATAGTATTCCAGGCCTCGGCTCCGTTCCTGCTCCGCTCTGCTGTCTCCCATGCCTCCATGTCGATGGGGTAAGTTCCAAATTGCACCCACTTTGTTCTCCCAATGACTTCACCACATAACTCGACTTTGCCGAACTTGGTTAGAGTTGCCTCACACAATGTTCAGGGCTTGAATTCACCCGTCAAGAGAAGGAAGGTGTTTCATTCTTACCACTCCCGGAGGATGTCAGTTGTCTTATTACAAGAGACACATTTTCCGGCCACTTACACGCCTTCCTTTCTTCATGCGCAATACCCACAATTTTTCCTGGCTAACGCAGAGGATAAAACGAGAGGGGTGGCTATCCTTTTCGCGAAATCCTGCAAATTTAACCCGCTCCTGACTCATAGAGATCCTAATGGTAGGTTCCTGTTGGTTAAGGGGGAATTGGATGAACTTCTAGTGTCATTTATTTCATACTACGCTCCCAACAGAGGACAGACCGAATTTTTTAAAACTATGTTTGATACCTTGGAACCTCTCTTGGAGGGAATGATAGTGTGCGGAGGAGACTCCAACATTGCATTCGACCTCAGCTTGGACAAATCCAAACCCATAGCTACAGCATTGACACGCCCAACTAAAGCCAGCTCACACATAGCAAAACTGATATATCAGCATAACCTGGTAGACATTTGGAGGGAACTCAATCCAAACAAAAAGGACTACTCCCACTATTCCCATCCGCATCGTTCGTACTCTAGGATTGACCATATATTTATATCTGCTAGACATATTCCCCTGATTACGAAAGCTAACATAACAGACACAGCCCTATCGGACCACTCCATGGTGGTTTGCTCGCTACAAACTCAAAACTCAGAACCTCACAAATCACACTGGAAATTAAACGAAACTTTACTACACGACCCTAATGTGGTTTTAGAGATTGAAGGGGCCATCAAGGAATATTTTGGGTTTAACAGCGTTGAAGGGACCTCGGCCGAGATATTGTGGGCAGCTCATAAAGCTACCATTCGCGGCAGGATCATCCAGATAGCCTCTAAAAGAAAGAAGGAAAAGTCTGCGGAGGTGATGAGGCTTGAGAAAGATTTCTTATCCCTGCGCAGACAACATAAGAAGGACCAGACGACGGTTCAGGCCCCGCAGCTTGATGCCGCTCGACTAGCTTTAAATTTAGCTTTGACGGTTAGGGCGGAACGATCGTTAAATTGGTCCAGCGCTAGATTTTATTTATACAGGAACAAAATGAACACGATGCTAGCTACCAAGCGCTCGCCGAGGTTCCGAACGTTTGCTCTGCCTAAGATTAAGACCAGGGACGGGACAACAACCCTTAACCCTAAACGCATACTGCAAGAATTTGAAACCTTTTATACCTCCCTATATCGGGGGTCGGGGATGGCCAGACACTCCGAGGTCAATTCCTTTTTGGACCGGTTAGTGATCCCGAACCTACAGGAGAGTCATGTAGATTTGATGGAGGCACCGATCTCCACAGAAGAAACTATAGAGGTAATTAGGGGACTTAAGGATGGTTCGGCCCCTGGACCGGATGGTTTCTCAGTCCCATATTACAAGACTTTCTGTGAAACCTTGGCCCCGCACCTTACTAAATTTTTTAATTCAAAACGGGGGAGGGAGGGCGGATCCATGCACCCGAATTTGAATGAGGCGTTTATCTCAGTCATCCCCAAACCAGATAAGGACTCGGAGCTCGTTGAAAATTACAGACCTATTTCCCTAATCAATAACGATTTAAAAATATTGACCAACAGGTTAAATTCTTTTATAAAAATTTATATCCATAGGGACCAGGTTGGATTCGTCCCTGGTAGGCAGGGCCCTGACCAGGTGAGGCGAGCAATCGATATTATCTCTCTGCTTCAGTCGGGCTGGGACGGGAACCCGCGGCAGGAAGGACTCCTCCTTTCCTTAGACCTACGAAAGGCGTTCGACTCTGTATCGTGGTATTACCTCTTCGAGATTTTGCGTCGTTGGGGCTTTGGTGAACAATTCCGGGGATTGTTGAAATCTCTCTACTCTGAACCCAGTGCACGGGTCAAACTACAGGGATTTTTTTCGGGCTCCATTAGAATTGCTAGGGGTACTAGACAGGGCTGCCCCTTGTCCCCCTTGATTTTCGCAATAGCGATTGAGACACTTGCTATTGCGATCAGGTCGGATCCGGATATAAGGGGGGTATCATGTGGCTCCCAAATCCATAAATGCGCCCTCTTTGCAGACGACCTTCTTCTGTATATCTCCTCCCCGATCACCTCTCTTCCAATTCTTTGCAACTTACTGGAGTCTTTCGGGAAGATTTCGGGTTTGCGGGTTAATTGGAATAAATCCCAAGCCTTAAACATTTCCACCCCCCCCTCAGTGATCAATCACTTGAAACCCTATTTTGAATTCCAGTGGGCCGAATCATCCATTCGTTACTTAGGTATAAACCTCACAACCAAAATTGAACATCTCTACCAGGCTAATTATCCCCCTATATTTCGTAAACTAGAAGTAGATCTACAGACGTGGGCTCGACACAAACTTTCTTGGACAGGTAGGGTTAACGCAGTCAAAATGACCCTCCTACCAAGGTTACTCTACTTGTTCAGATCTCTACCAATAGCTGTTAAAAAAGACCAACTCAGACCACTACAGAGTAAAATTCTGAAATTCGTATGGGAGGGCAAAGGTTATAGAGTGGCACAAAATGTCCTATACGGGCTCAGAACACAAGGAGGTCTTGGATTACCAAACCTGTTTAAATACTACCAAGCTGCCAGACTAGCACAATTTTCTGCTATTTTTGCGGAATGTGAAAAGCCAGAGTGGATAGACATGGAGGGTTTGGCGATCCCTAATCTTTCGATAGAGAGCCTTTTTTGGTCTCCCCAAAAATCTAGACCTTCAATACTATCCCCCACATTGTCGCAATCTTTCAGACTCTGGGATGGTCTGAGACACCTTCCTTCTTTGGTTTCGGAGACTAAGCCTTTGACAAGGATCTTTCTCAACCCTCAGTTTCCTATAGGGATGGACACTTCAGCTTTCCAATGGTGGCTGGACAAAGGGATCTATAGAATAGGCGATTTTTTGACAGCCACGGGCCCACTTTCACTGGAACATTGTGTGAGGACACTTGACTTGCCTCTATCGGAAAGAGCCCGGTACACCCAAATTTTTAACTTTGTGTCATCCTTCTGGACTGACAATTTCAGGTACGCAACTCTTACTAGTTACAAAAGTTGGTGTAAACAAATGATGGAACACAAGGGGGGAATATCTATAATATATATAGCTCTATCTGAGGTTTCCACAAAATTTTCATACATGGAGGCATGGGAGAGAGACCTGCGGATGACCTGGGACCTGAGCAGATGGCACAAGGTAGGTTCGAAAACTTTCAAAGGTTTAGTGAATACTTCATTAGCTGAAGCTAACACAAAGGTCCTGATGCGGTGGTACCTGGCCCCAGTAGGTTGGCTGCGATGTTTCCTACGTCTTCCCCGTTATGCTTTCGCAACTGCCAAGCCCAAGGCACGATGCTCCACGTTTGGTGGGAGTGCCCCAGAATCAGGGGGTTTTGGAACAGAATTTTTTGCCTTATCAGAAAAGTCACGGGGGTACCGGTGGTGAAATCTCCGCATATCGCTCTGCTGGGCTCCGAAATTCCTCGGGTCTCCAAACCCATACAAAAACTGATAGCTTTCATGATCATAGGAGCTAAAACCACTTTGGCGGCGGCCTGGAAGCAACCTAGGGTCTCGTTCTTGGCAGCTAAGGGGAAGATTTCATGGATCATGACACAGGAAAAAATGGTCAGCTCTATCTCTAACACAAGTGATATATTTAAAAAATGGAAGGTTGGGACTTTAAATGAGATGCGATTAGCATAATGCGATTAAATATACATATGGAAAATACAAAAATTCTTACCATAATAGTCAGGCTCAAAAATGCCAAATCAAAGAAGCACAAAACCAAATTCATCTGTCTAACTGTATGTAATTAAAACAGAGGTTTAGTTGCAGTCATTTGCAAATGTCTGGGAAGCTGCAGGCCACGTCACGGCATGTTTTGGTTTCACCCCTGTTTTTTGTCTTTTCAGTGCTCTCATTTGCCAGACCAACCATAGATAGGGGCGGTTCTATGTTGCCTTCTGCTCCCTGTCTATTAGTTAGCACACCTGGGTTCCTCCTTTTGGAGGCCTTTAAATTCATAGTTAGGACTGCAGTTACATAGAGTGCCGTGACGTGGCCTGCAGCTTCCCAGACATTTGCAAATGACTGCAACTAAACCTCTGTTTTAATTACATACAGTTAGACAGATGAATTTGGTTTTGTGCTTCTTTGATTTGGCATTTTTGAGCCTGACTATTATGGTAAGAATTTTTGTATTTTCCATATGTATATTTAATCGCATTATGCTAATCGCATCTCATTTAAAGTCCCAACCTTCCATTTTTTAAACCCTTTCAGGGATGGAGGCCTGTGGTGGTGCAAACCACATGCCTCATTTAAAGTCCCAACCCCACTTTTTCCTATAACATTAACTGAGGGATGGAGATGCGATTTCAGGAGTGTTACATAATTGCCTCCACAGATCTGCCACCAACAAGTTAATTCATGCATTGTCATTTTTTGACTAGCTGACCCAGTTTGATGTGGTCCGCATCCAGTTTGGTGGTATTTTAGTTTGGTAGGCATGTTTTGGTTTCACCCCTGTTTTTTGTCTTTTCAGTGCTCTCATTTGCCAGACCAACCATAGATAGGGGCGGTTCTATGTTGCCTTCTGCTCCCTGTCTATTAGTTAGCACACCTGGGTTCCTCCTTTTGGAGGCCTTTAAATTCATAGTTAGGACTGCAGTTACATAGAGTGCCGTGACGTGGCCTGCAGCTTCCCAGACATTTGCAAATGACTGCAACTAAACCTCTGTTTTAATTACATACAGTTAGACAGATGAATTTGGTTTTGTGCTTCTTTGATTTGGCATTTTTGAGCCTGACTATTATGGTAAGAATTTTTGTATTTTCCATATGTATATTTAATCGCATTATGCTAATCGCATCTCATTTAAAGTCCCAACCTTCCATTTTTTAAACCCTTTCAGGGATGGAGGCCTGTGGTGGTGCAAACCACATGCCTCATTTAAAGTCCCAACCCCACTTTTTCCTATAACATTAACTGAGGGATGGAGATGTGATTTCAGGAGTGTTACATAATTGCCTCCACAGATCTGCCACCAACAAGTTAATTCATGCATTGTAATTTTTTGACTAGCTGACCCAGTTTGATGTGGTCCGCATCCAGTTTGGTGGTATTTTAGTTTGGTAGGCATGTTTTGGTTTCACCCCTGTTTTTTGTCTTTTCAGTGCTCTCATTTGCCAGACCAACCATAGATAGGGGCGGTTCTATGTTGCCTTCTGCTCCCTGTCTATTAGTTAGCACACCTGGGTTCCTCCTTTTGGAGGCCTTTAAATTCATAGTTAGGACTGCATTTACATAGAGTGCTGTGACGTGGCCTGCAGCTTCCCAGACATTTGCAAATGACTGCAACTAAACCTCTGTTTTAATTACATACAGTTAGACAGATGAATTTGGTTTTGTGCTTCTTTGATTTGGCATTTTTGAGCCTGACTATTATGGTAAGAATTTTTGTATTTTCCATATGTATATTTAATCGCATTATGCTAATCGCATCTCATTTAAAATCCCAACCTTCCATTTTTTAAACCCTTTCAGGGATGGAGGCCTGTGGTGGTGCAAACCACATGCCTCATTTAAAGTCCCAACCCCACTTTTTCCTATAACACACAAGTGATATATTTGAGGCCATTTGGGAGCCTTGGGCCAGACATGTTGGCGTATCCCTATCGCCGGGTCATGCACCGTCCCCTTCGGGTACTTAACTGGCCTACTGGCAATCAATTTTTCTCATTGGTTCTATCTTTCTTTTTTCCTCTCTTTCTCTTTTTTCTCCTTCTTTTATGCTATCTTTGGTACAATCTCCTCTTCGAGATTTTTGATTTAGTTATTATACCAGTCTGTTAATAGGCCTATACTTTCATGGGAGTGCCCTGGGGGAGGGGGAGAGTATGGTGGGGAGTGGGAGGTCTTTCTCTTCACACGTCCCTTGGGAAGGGACGGGATGTCTAGCGCTCTTTTCCACATTTTGGGCGGGGTCCTAGGTTATCTAGGGTCACAGAAGTCTCTTATCAATATTAAGTTGTGCTATCCCTTTATCCGACACAGTATGCTCCCTTTACGGGGTGTCGGATGAGACTCTGTACGGAAAGCGTCGATTTGGTTCCCCGCCTCTCTTCAGCTCAGCCTACACATAGTTGAGTAGGGGATCTCCTACGGGGATATCGATTTATATTTTAATTGCTCTCCCTTTATGGTGCTAGATTAACCTAAGATGAAAATTGAAGTTTGGATTGTATCCTCATTATTTATTTGTCGATGACTTTTTGCCATGAAATGTACTGAGAGCTTCATGTTGTACATCGTATTACTTTATTTCTTCATCAATAAAATAAAACATTAAATTGAAAAAAAAAAAAAAGCAAAACCGTTACAGGTGTCACCAATCAGTCAGCGTCTGCTGAAGTATAATCATAAACATCTGTGCTCATCACAGGGCTTTTTACCTCACAGGAAAGCCCAATACAAAAAAGAAAAAACACAGGCCAGATAACACAGTCCCCTCAGGAAGGCCCCCCCTCCCCCCTGACAGCGGCATTGTTAGCAATGCAGCAAGGGAAAGGAGCAGGGAAGGGGAAGGGACCCCCGAACCCCAGGAATGCCCAGCCGTACCAACCCACCGAAGCAGGAGGTACTGTACTTACCCGTCCAAGCGAGGACTCGCTGACGCATTCCTGACAGAACTACAACCGAAATGGAGGTAGCTAACCGAAATGAAGGTAGCTGTCGGCCCGGTCCACTGTGAGTGAGACAACACCACAGCCCAGTCATATGTGGACCTCGGAGCAAAGCTCACCGGCCACCCCAGGAGTCATGGGGTATGGCGTGGCAGACCAAGCCTCTTTGCAAAGGTGTGCCAACGCTTGCTGGTCGGACTGAGTAGACTACAAGGATCTATATTATCCAGCCTGTCTCTCAGCCGACAGTTGAAAGAAGATTCTTCAAGAAAAAGTAAAATAAAATAAAATTTCTCCTCAGGGCGCTGGGCCCAAAGGGAGCCATACGTCCTTCTCCTTTGCTAGGCAGAACGAAACTGGGGCTGCAAGCTGCAGTGAGGAGGGTTATGTCTGGAGGGACCGCCCCCTGGGTGGGGCTGTTCAACTCTGTTAATGTAACATGTATTTAACTATTTAACATGTTTCTGCCTAGTCCTCTCCTGTAAACAGGGAACATAACCCACTTGTCAAGATTTAAGGAGCTGTGTCCGTCCATGGACTATAAGAGAAAAGAAGATTTCCCTAGAGAATAGAAAATTCATGGAAAGAAAAGAAAATTCCCCCAAAAAATTCCCCTAGAGAAAAGAAAATTCCCAGAAAGAAAAGAAAATTCCCCCGAAAAAAAAAGAAGATTCCCAGAAAGAAAAGAAAATTTCCCTAGAGAATAGAAAATTCATGGAAAGAAAAGAAAATTCCCCCGAAAGAAAAGAAGATTCCCAGAAAGAAACGAAGATTTCCCTAGAGAATAGAAAATTCATGGAAAGAAAAGAAAATTCCCCCGAAAAAAAAAGAAGATTCCCAGAAAGAAAAGAAGATTTCCCTAGAGAATAGAAAATTCATGGAAAGAAAAGAAAATTCCCAGGAAGAAAAGAAGATTTCCCTAGAGAATAGAAAATTCATGGAAAGAAAAGAAAATTCCCAGGAAGAAAAGAAGATTTCCCTAGAGAATAGAAAATTCATGGAAAGAAAAGAAAATTCCCCCGAAAGAAAAGAAGATTCCCAGAAAGAAAAAGAAGATTTCCCTAGAGAATAGAAAATTCATGCAAAGAAAAGAAAAATTTCCCCAAAAAAATTCTCCTAGAGAAAATAAATATTCCCTAGAGAAGAGAAAAAAATTCCCGTGGAGAAAAGAAGATTCCCCTGGAGAAAAGAAGATTCCCAGAAAGAAAAGAAGATTCCCGACCACGAAAAAAAAAATTATGACGTGAGGAGAAATTTGAAGGCTTGGTTGGTCAAATTTTGAAATCAACGTTGGCACCATCAGATTTTCCAAAGAAGATTTGTTGGGACTTTGACCCATGTATGTCCTACATTAGGGGTTGATTTACCAAAAGTGGAGAGTGCAAAATCTGGTGCAGCTCTGCATGTTAGCCAATCAGCTTCTAACTTCAACTAAGCTTTGACAAAAACATGGAAGCTGATTCTATGCAGAGCTGCACCAGATTTTGCACTCTCCACTATTGGTAAATCAACCCCTAGTGTCCTAGATTGAGACAAGTAAACACTATAGGGCAGTGATGGTGAACCTTGGCACCACAGATGTTTTGCAGATACTTTTCTACTCTGCAGAGTAGTGGAGCATCATGGGAAATGTAGTTCCAAAACATGTGGGGTGGCAAGGTTCCCCATCACTGCCCTATAGAGGGGGATATGCTTTGTATGAGGTTTACAACCATGTTAACACCAAAATCTTCCATGACTCCTATTAGGAAAGGATTGTCTCTGTTGGCTGGCTGTATTCTAATGGTCACCTAGCTTGATATCCAGACTGACCCACCTTTCCACATCGGAGGGGTTTATTCCTGACGTCATCATGCTATCCAACATAGGACCTTGGCTGTCCCTTTTTGTCGGCTCTAATCCGTTCTTTATGTCCTCAAAGTTTTCATATTTCAGAGCTTGTACTAATTGTAACAAATACATCAGCAAGTCCTGGAAAGGAATAAAAAAATATTTTAATAAAAAAAAAAAAAAAATGTAAGGCTTACTTGGCATTCGGGGGAATACAGTTCACGTGTTATGTAATAAGTGCACGTTTAAAATACATTACCAAAAGTATTGGGACGCCTGCCTTTACACGCACATGAACTTTAATGGCATCCCAGTCTTAGTCCGTAGGGTTCAATATTGAGTTGGCCCATCCATTGCAGCTATAACAGCTTCACCAGAGCGCTCTGGAGAAGGTTTTTATCAAGGATGTCTTAGTTCCTGCCGCTGAAAAACATCCCCACAGCATGATGCTGCCACCACCATGCTTCACTGTAGGGATGGTATTGACCAGGTTATGAGCGGTGCCTGGTTTCCTCCAGACATGACACTTGCCATTCAAGCCAAAGAGTTCCATCTTTGTTGTATCAGACCAGAGAATTTTGTTTCTTCTGGTCCGAGAGTCCTTCGGGTGCATTTTGGCAAACTCCAGGCTTGTTATCATGTGCCTGTTACTGAGAAGTGTCTTCCGCCTGGCCACTCTACCATATGGGCCTGATTGGTGGAGCATTGCAGATGGTTGTTCTTCTGGAAGGTTCTCTTCTCTCCACAGAAAAACACTGGACCATCAGGTTCCTGGTCGCCTCCCGACTAAGGCCCTTCTCCACCGATTGCTCAGTATGGCCGGGCAGCCACCTCTAGGAAGAGTCCTGGTGATTTCAAACTTTTTGCCATTTACAATGCTGCAGAATTTTTTCTGTACCTTTCCCCCAGATCTGTGTCTCCATACAATCCTGTCTCGGAGGTCTACAGACAATTCCTTGGCCTTCATGGCTTGGTTTGTGCTCTGACATGCACTGTTTACCGTGGGACCTTATAGAGACAGGTGTGTGCCTTTCCAAATCATGTTCAAATCAACTGAATTTACCACAGGTGGACTCCAATCAAGTTGTAGAAACATCTCAAGGTTGATCAGTGGAAACAGGATGCACAAAGCCTGTGAGCACGTATGTGATTGACCCTCCATAGATCAGTCGAGCAATGAGTAGCCACCCAGGGACAGGAATTGTGTTATTTGCAGGATGGCCCGGTGACAATAAAGCAAACAAAGCTTCACAAAGACAGTTGATGGTGCCACCACATCAAGAACTTCTAAGCTGTAGTACAGTGGAACCTCGGATTACGAGTAACGCGGTTAACAAGCGTTTTACAATACGGGCACTGTATTTCGTAAAATCCTAACTCACTTTGCGAGTGTTGTCTCGCAAAACTAGCAGGATTCAGGCCAAAGTGGTGTGCAGTACCATGTTTGGACTGAGGTGGGGGGCTCCGGCGCCGTTTGAAAATGCACAGAAAGGCCCGAGGCAGCTTGGCTCACCTCGGCAAACCTCGGAAAGGCTCGGGAACGTAGTCTGAGGTTTGCCAAGGTCAGCCGAACTGTCCTTGGGCCTTTCCGGCCGTTTCCGAGGCTCTCCGGCGCCCCCCGCCTCTGGCCGCATGCGGTATTGCATGCCATTGAAGTCAATGCAGAATAAATCATTTTGTTTCCATTGACTTCAATGGGGAAACTCGCTTTGATATGCGAGTACTTTGGATTACGAGCGTTCTCCTGGTAGGGATTATACTCATAATCTGAGGTTCCACTGTAAAGCAAAAGAAGCTTCAAAAGAAGAGAGTTGATGGTGCCACCACATCAAGGACTAGTAAGCTGTAGTATATTACATGTGTGGCTTTTGGTTTAGATACCTTTTCATCTCCCAGTTCAAAAACCTTTCCACTGTATGTTAACCGCTTAACGACCCCTGCATGTAAATATACGTCCACAGAATGGCACGTACAGGCATATGGGCGTACATGTACGTCCCCACCTTTCCGCGAGTCAGGGGTCCGATCGGGACACCCCCCCCCCCCGCTACATGCGGCGGTCGGAAACCGGTCGGGGAGCGATCCGGGACGAGGGCGCAGCTATTCGTTTCTAGCCGCCCCCTCGCGATCGCTCCCCAGAGCTGAAGAACGGGGAGAGCCGTGTGTAAACACGGCTTCCCCGTGCTTCACTGTGGCAGCTGCATTGATCGAGTGATCCCTTTTATAGGGAGACTCGATCGATGATGTCACACCTACAGCCACACCCCTCTACAGTTGTAAACACACACTAGGTGAACCCCAACTCCTTCAGCGCCCCCTGTGGTTAACTCCCAAACTGCAACTGTCATTTTCACAATAAACAATGCAATTTAAATGCATTTTTTGCTGTGAAAATGACAATGGTCCCAAAAATGTGTCAACATTGTCCGAAGTGTCCGCCATAATGTCGCAGTCACGAAAAAAAAAACGCTGATCGCCGCCATTAGTCGTAAAAAAAATTTTTTTTTATAAAAAATGCAATAAAACTATCCCCTATTTTGTAAACGCTATAAATTTTGCGCAAACCAATCGATAAACGCCTATTGCGATTTTTTTACCAAAAATAGGTAGAAGAATACGTATCGGCCTAAACTGAGGGAAAAAAAATGTTTTATATATGTTTTTGGGGGATATTTATTATAGCAAAAAGTAAAAAACATTGCATTTTTTTTCAAAATTTTCGCTCTATTTTTGTTTATAGCGCAAAAAATAAAAACCGCAGAGGTGATCAAATACCACCAAAAAAAAGCTCTATTTGTGGGGAAAAAAAGGCGCCAATTTTGTTTGGGAGCCACGTCGCACGACCGCGCAATTGTCTGTTAAAGCGACGCAGTGCCGAATTGTAAAAATGCCTTTGGGCATTTAGCAGCATATTGGTCCAGGGCTTAAGTGGTTAAAGATGTCTGCAGATACATTCAGTGTTCTATCAAAGGACGTATCTTTAGATAAGAATGCTCAAAGCCCACACCGGCCTGCCGGGAAGAAGAAGGAACATGTGCATCCTTTTGTATAACAACAGTAAACCTTTTAGTCTCTCTTTCCAGCCTCGGGACATTTTCTTCTGTACATGCTCTTCTATACTTTACTGCAAGCTGATGGATAACGTTGAAGCATCCGTCTTTAAAAGTTATAGGCCGCTCACAATCTTCCATGACTAATCTCTCAGCAGATCTGTCTCAGCGGAATACAAGACAGCACATGACATTGTGACATGTGTGGTGCCATCAAGCAACTGAACCGACCTTGAGGAACGGGGGGAGACGTCTTCAATATATGCAGAGGAAATCCATAAAAAAGGAGCGACTAATAGAGCCAGATCTATTCTGGTGAACGCACGGTATAAATCAATATGTAGAGATCACGTGCCGCGCATACAGAAGAGCCGAACAGGTCGAGAGAAAAACGCCTTCCATTGCAACAAAGTGCGGAAAACTTTTCTTTTATGGTCTCTCTGCCTTTGTAGGAGGTTATATGCATTACAATGAGACCTAAAAAGGCCAACCTTTAAATTAAAAATGAGACTTCTCCTTGAAGCGGCTGAGATGTTCCATTGTCTGGAAGCGCTCTAGAAGAGAGCCACTGCTGTGTAAAGAGAACCTGTCACTATGGGCAGGGGGTACAGGGGAACTGCCTTCGCTATCCAACAATGAAGGTCTTATAGCGATCCTGCCCTCTATGAATGTGTGCTCAACATGTAACAATCCAGGGGCCCCTGTGGCTTTAATCACCCACAGACCAGTTCTCATCTATTATGTCCCCCTGTCTGTTTCAGGGTATCACTACTGATTTAGGTGCACACCGTCTCCCCTAAATCCTTGCTCATTCAGATACCCCTTCTATGCCTATATAATATATCCCTACGGTTTGGGTGCAGACAGAGACTATATGGTACTAATCTGAACTATGGTTTGAAGGCATGCCCTAGCTATTATTAGCTAGCCACCTTGCAGTATTCCCTTTAAGGAATATTGGTCAAAGAGACTTGGGACCTATATGCACTTTATGCTGGTGCTTTGTATCGTTTTATATACAGTATTGTTATTTTTATCAGAGAGAGAGAGAGGAGGATCAGCAGAGTCAGAGGTTACTATTGAGTGTGGTGGTGGGTGGGGGGTCAACAGAGCTGGGGGTAACTACTGAGTGGGGGGACCAGCAGAGCTGGGGGTTATTACTGAATGGGGGGATCAGCACAGCAGGGGGTTAGTACTGAGCAGGGGATCAGCAGAGCCGGGGGTTACTACTGGGGGTTACTACTGAGCGGGGGATCAGAAGAGCCGGAGGTTACTACTGAGCGGGGGATCAGCAGAGCTGGGGATACTACTGAGCAGGGGATCTGCTGAACGAGGGTACTAATAAGCTGGATGATCAGCAAACCAGAGGATCAGCAGTTAAGGGTTACTACTAAATTGGGGAATGGCAGAGTTGGGGGTTACTGCTGAGTGGGGCATCCGCAGGTTTACTGCGGAGTTGGGGATTGGTAGAGCTGGGGGTTTCTGCCGAGTGGGGCATCAGCATAGCTTGGGGGGGGGGGGGACTACTGAGCAGGGGTGACTACTGGGGGTTACTACTGAGCGGGGGATGAGAAGAGCCAGAGGTTACTACTGAGCGGGGGATCAGCAGAGCTGGGGGCTACTGCTGAATGGGGCATCAGCATAGCTAGGGATACTACTGAGCAGGGGGTCTGCTGAACGAGGGTACTAATAAGCTGGAGGATCAGCAAACCAGAGGATCAGCAGTTAAGGGTTACTACTGAGTGGGGGTTACAAATGAATTGGGGAATGGCAGAGTTGGGGGTTACGGCTGAGTGGGGCATCAGCAGAGCTGGGGGTTTTCTGCCGAGTGGGGCATCAGCATAGCTGGGGGTACTACTGAGCAGGGGATCTGGTGAACAAGGGTACTAATAAGCTGGAGGAACAGCAAGCCAGAGGATAAGCAGAGTTGAGGGTTACTACTGAGCAAGGGATCAGCAAAGCTGGGGTTACTACTGAGGGGGGATCAGCAGAGCTGGGGGTTACTACTGTGTGAGGGATCAGCAAAGCTGGGGGTTACTACTGAGTGGGGGGGGGGGGAATCCACAGAGGTGGGGGTTACTACAAAGTGAGGAATCAGCAGAGCTGTGGGTTACTACTAAGCAGGAGATCTGGTGAATGAGGGTACTAATAAGCTACAGGATCAGCAGAGTTGGGGGTTACTACTGAGCGGGGGATCAGCAGAGCTGGTGTAGATTGATTACAAGTGCGATGTATTATTTTGTAAAAAAAAAATCCTGCTTGACGAGTTGCGTGTATTGATATTTTTGGCTGGACTTGCAGTTTAACTCGCCGCCTCCCCAGCGCAGTTGATATCCAATCACGGTCTCCGTCGTTAAACAGTTTTGTGTAGATAAACAGACTGCTGGTTCCCCTTTTTGTCAGAAAACTGCAAAGCAGCGAGCGACACGCCTGAATCCCCTCGCTCGCTCTTCTTTTTATACAAGGATGACACGCGCGTCCCTTCCCATCTCATCACGTTGTGTGTTATCCACTCATCTCTCCCGAGTTTGACAAAACAAGATGGCCTCTGAACCGCTACGGAGAAAATCTCGCCTTTTTCCCCGACGTTTTTCTCCTCAAAGGTTGAAGCAAAGCGTGGGAAATAAATGAATTCCTCCCGGCCATTCAGAAATGAGAGGCCTGACCCGGGTGCAGAGAATCGATGGGATTCTTCAAACAAGTAAATGGGATTTCTATCACATTATGAGACGGGGGTCAGCGTCTGACGAGATCTTACAACAATCGACTAATAGCTTCCGCCTTAACCCTTCGCCACCCGCTGACAATCAAAGGCTGGAATGTACAGGACAGGAATTCTTATGTGTGTGAGGCAAGAAATCATCATAAAGAAATACAGCAACCATCACAACCCAGCTAAAGCGGAATTGTTTCCTGGAAATGGAGATACCAAATCCATAAAAGACTTCAGTGCTTAAAGGGGTTGTAAAGGTACAATTTGTTTCCCTAAATATCTTCCTTTACCTTAGTGCAGTCCTCCTTCACTTACCTCATCCTTCCATTTTGCTTTTAAATGTCCTTATTTCTTCTGAGAAATCCTCACTTCCTGTTCTTCTGTCTGTAACTCCACACAGTAATGCAAGGCTTTCTCCCTGGTGTGGAGTGTCGTGCTCGCCCCCTCCCTTGGACTACAGGAGAGTCAGGTTGCCCACTAACACACAGCTCCTTTCTCTATCTGCAACGTAGAGAGCGTCCTGACTCTCCTGTAGTCCAGGGGAGGGGGCGAGCACGACACTCCACACCAGGGAGAAAGCCTTGCATTACTGTGTGGAGTTACAGACAGAAGAACAGCAAGTGAGGATTTCTCAGAAGAAATAAGGACATTTAAAAGCAAAATGGAAGGATGAGGTAAGTGAAGGAGGACTGCACTAAGGTAAAGGAAGATATTTAACCACTTAAGATCCAGACCTTTAGGCAGCTAAAGGACCCGGCCAGGTTTTGCGATTCGGCACTGCGTCGCTTTAACTGACAATTGCGCGGTCGTGCGACGTGGCTCCCAAACAAAATTAACGTCCTTTTTTCCCCACAAATAGAGCTTTCTTTTGGTGGTATTTGATCACCTCTGCGGTTTTTCTTTTTTGCGCTATAAACAAAAATAGAGCGACAATTTTGTAAAAAATGCAATATTTTTAACTTTTTGCTATATTAAATATCCCCCAAAAATATATATAAAAAAAAAAAAATTTCCTCAGTTTAGGCCGATACGTATTCTTCTACATATTTTTGGCAAAAAGAATCGCAATAAGCGTTTATCGGTTGGTTTGCGCAAAATGTATAGCGTTTACAAAATAGGGGATAGTTTTATTGCATTTTTATTATTATTATTTTTTTTTACTACTAATGGCGGCGATCAGCGATTTTTTTCATGACTGCGACAATATGGCGGACACTTCGGACAATTTTGACACATTTTTTGGACAATTGTCATTTTCACAGCAAAAAATGCATTTAAATTGCATTGTTTACTGTGAAAATGACAATTGCAGTTTGGGAGTTAACCACAAGGGGGCGCTGAAGGGGTTATGTGTGACCTCATCTGTGTTTCTAACTGTAGGGGGGTGTGGCTGTAGGTGTGACGTCATTGATTGTGGTTCCTTATATAAAGGAACACACGATCGATGACGGCGCCACAGTGAAGAACGGAGAAGCTGTGTTTACACACAGCTCTCCCCGTTCTTCAGCTCCGGGGACCGATCGCGGGACTCCAGTGGCGATCGGGTCCGCGAGTCCCGCGGTCACAGAGCTTCGGACCAGGTCGCGGGAGCGCGCCCGCGACCCACGGCTGGGCACTTAAAGAGGACGTACCTGTACATGCTTGTGCCGAGCCGTGCCATTCTGCTGACGTATATGTGCAGGAGGCGGTCCTTAAGTGGTTAAGGGCCGCCGCACGACTATTTTTTTTTTTTTTTTTTTAAATCACATAATTTTTATTTTTATTTTGTTATTGCTCTTTGTATACATAGTAAGAAAAGTGAGGTCTTCCCATTTACATTCTATATTAATAAATATGGAAGTCTTAGGCTGCATTCACACTGTAATGCCGCGTACGCAGCGTATTTTGCCACGATTTGTTTAACTTTTTTTTTTCTCACAAATTATTTCCATTGCTGTCTATGGCCGAACGCCAATCCTGCCTGAAAAAAAGGGTCCGGGACTTGTTTTCAGGCGGCAGGCGTTTCGGCATTCGGCGTGAGATGTGAACCATCTCATAGACAGCAATGGAAATTCGCCCCTCCAGCGTATCGAGCGTCGCGCTTCAGGCGTTGTGTCGCCTAGGTGTGAATGCAGCCTTAATAGTAGTTGAGGAAAAAAAACTGTACCTTTACAACCCCTTTAATGACAGGTTCTCTTGAAAGAACAAACAATCCAAAGGCTTTATGCCCCACCCATTTGTCATATTATCGATCAAGCCTTTTCTGACAATTTTTGTTTATATGCAACGATCAGTATTTTTTGCTAGAAAATTTCTTCGAACCCCCCAAAACATTTTATTTGTTTATTTTAAACCACTTAAGGGCTGAGCCTCTTGTTCGGATGTTATATATAAAAGGAAATACCGCTCTATAAAACAAAAAGCAAAATTTACAAAAGCAAATATAAATAGCAGCAGCTCAAAAACGTGAGAGATACACATATATAAACTGAAGAGATAAAAGAGAGAGCTGCGCTAAAAACTAAAAAAAACTAAAAAATAACAATACAAATGAACGTGATAAAGAATACTGAAATCCATACATCACATACAAATATACATAAATCATCAGTGTACTTTTAAATATGATTAGTGTATTAAAAGTCCATATAACACATACAAAGGTGTATATTCTTGATGAAAACGCCACCAACAAATGTGCACCTCCCAGAAGGCAAGCTTATATAAGCCTGCAATTATTATATCCAACAGCTCACAAAGATGGGATGAAATGGGGGATAGAGAGTATGCAAGATAACCAGGAAGACTCGATCGTCAAGCAATAAGGAATATACGTCAAACGTTTACCCAGGATGAGAGAGAACTCACCATAGTGTAAATTGTACTAAGGCCCCTTTCACACTGGAGCGCAGGTGGCGTCGGCAAAGTGCCACTATTTTTGGTGGTGCTTTACCGTTAGGTTTGTGGAGGTATTCCGCAGCTAGCGGGGTGCTTTTAGCCCCCGCTGGCGGCTAAAAAAGGGTTAAAACCACCCGCAAAGCGCCACTACAAAGCGCCACTGCAGCAACGCGTTGCCGGCGGTATGGCCACGGTGCCCATTCAGCGGTAGAGGAGCGATATACACACCGCTCCAAAGATGCAGCATGCATGGACATTTTTTTTAACGTCCTGCCAGCGCACTGCCCCAGTGTGAAAGCCCTCGGGCTTTCACACTGGACTGAATGGAGCCGCTCTTTCAGGGCGCTTTGCAGGCGCTATTTTTAGCGTTATAGCGCCTGCAAAGCGCGAAAGGGGTCTAAAGGTTTATTTAGAGCTTTAAAAGTTGCATTTACGTGACTAAAACGATTAAAAAGCATCAAACAAATTGGCGGCCGGCTTTGCAAACACTCGTCCACTGGGGGAAACACCGCAATGATGTCAGCGGGAGGTTGGCGTGCCGACATCATCGCAGTGTTTCCCAGTGGACAAGTGTTTGCAAGCGGCCGGCAATTTTTCACTTTATCCAATATTGTTTCAGTTTACTGCAATTTGGGGTGCAGCGCAGTAATATTATTATTCTTAATATTCACATTATTAAAATTCTTTTAGTTGGCGCAAGATTTTACCTTTAATATTTCATATTTACCTGCCAAAAAAAAAAAAAGCAAATATTTTATCTTGTCAGCCCTGAAGATAATAAAGAACATTCTGTTTATAGAGGTTTTACTGCAAAACAGGCAACTCACCTCATCGTCGGCCTGCTCAAGGCGAGCGACGGCGTAACGTCGCACGGTGGGGTTGGTGAAGTGGGATGACAGGAGCTCCAGAGAGTCCTCCACATCCATTGGCTTCCACTTCCCCAGAAGTTCCAGGGCTTGCTTGGCCTCTTGTGGAAGATCCCAATTGACACATTTCAGGAATTTTGTCAAAGCCTAGAAAATCAATCAATCAATCAATCATGCCTGTACCTAAACATCTGCTGGAATATACAAGAAAGACAACATATTTGCATTGTAGTCATAGCGACAGACTTGTGTCCCCACTTGTACCCGGATCTGATACATGCCTCCTGCATGTATCCTCACCTGTCAAATGTCTCCCCTCTGTCTGTTATAAGAACTGAAAAACTGCAGATTCTGTGGGTGGATCTGTTGTCTGGAGCTCGGTGGGTGGAGTTGTGACGTCAGTAGACTCTCCGCCCACCTCTACACTCCCCTTGTCAACATGCATTTTGTCCCGTGTATTACTTACAATAAATTCTGCTATGATCACTAACATCCAGTCAAAATCCAGAAAAGTAACCACATGACTTCAGAAAAGGAGTGGGGGTGGGAATTAAAAAATAATGCCCGTCTCCGGGCTAGTGCATGAGATATGTAAATAACTTGTCACTCACAGCAAGGGGGCGGAACGGACTAAGGTTTTTCTCTGCAAGTCAGTTTTATCTCACTGAACAATAAAAGAGGATTGCTCAGAGCTGGATTAACTCTGTGTGGCAAGACTGGGCACAGATGATAGGAAATCTTATACTGTACATGGTGACAGCAAAAAAAAAAAAAAAAAAAATTGGGGTTTACATCCACTTTAAGGTTAATCCTCTTTTCCTCTAATTTTAATAAGTGGCCCCGTGTCTTATTAAACTCCCTTCCACAGAAAAGTTTTATCCCTAAATTTAAATCATATCCCCTCTCAAGCGAGAATAAGTTCAGTGCTCGCAACCTTTTCTCATAACTAATATCCTCCAGACCCTTTATTAGCTTTGTTGCCCTTCTTTGTACTCGCTCCATTTCCAGTATATCCTTCCCGAGGACTGGTGCCCAGAACTTGACAGCATACTCCAGGTGCGGCCGGACCAGAGTCTTGTAGAGCGGGAGAATTATAGTTTTATATTTAGTTTATCACCTTTTTAATGCATGCCAATATTCTGTTTGCTTTGTTAGCAGCAGCTTGGCATTGCATGCCATTGCTGAGCCTATCATCTACTAGGACCCCCAGGTTCATTTCCATCCTAGATTCCCCCAGAGGTTCTCCCCCCCCCCCCCCAGTGTATAGATTGCATTAATATTTTTGCCATCGTACGGGCACACGGGCACACTGACAGATCCTGCATGGCACCAGCAACCTGCTGATCGCTGGCGTGATGCTTTACAGCAGGCTTCAAAAATATATATTATAATATACCGTATTTATCGGCGTATACCGCGCACTTTTTTCCCCCTTAAAATCAGGGGAAAGTCGTGGGTGCGCGATATACGCCGATACCCGCTGTCTCCGACATTGTCCGAGCTGAGTGTACTGTGCACTCGGCTAGGCTTGGCCACGCTCGGCTCCGCCCGCAGCAATGCGAGAGGAGCCGAGACAAGCCGAGAGGAGTCGAACACACAGGAAATCCGGCTCATCTTGGCTTGCGACAAAATCGAAAAACGAACACCGGAGACGCTCACCTGGATGGAGGCCGCAGACGGACACGCTGGACGAGACGGACACCTGGATGGAGGCCGCAGACGGACACGCTGGACGAGACGGACACCTGGATGGAGGCCGCAGACGGACACCTCCAAAGCCGCAGACAGACCCTGCGCAAGGAAGCCGCAGACGAACACTCACAAGGCCGCCGATGGACGCAGGGCAAAAATGTAAGTTTTCTTTTTTTTTCTTCTTTTTTTACCTTGCTGAGCTTGGGGTGCGCGTTATACGCCGGGGCGCGGTATACCCGGATAAATACGGTAATATAAATGCACATTTTTTTTTTTTTTAAGTAAATTTTTTCTTTCGATTATTTGTACATTTGAGCTCCAGTTTGTAGATTTCTACTCACCTTTTCTTGATTTGTGAGGTAGTGTCTGAACTTCCACACCAAGTCCTGCTCCTCCGATGTCAGCTGCTTGGTTGGAGGATAACTGACAATGATCTGGAAAATAAAATGAAATAAAATAAGAGAATTTATGATTGTTTCCAATCACAATTTAGTGACTTCTATAGTACTAAAGAAAATCTCCACTGAGCTCCTAAGCTCTGCCACTGTGCACACCCACAGTAACGCTGGACTCCAGGCAGATATAAAACAAATCAATGCAGCTCCATGTTCAATAACATGTCATTACATTTCGTTTTTTTTTTATTAAAAAAAGTGGATGTTCCTGTAGCAGGCTACCTCTGAAGAGGAGACCAAAACTAAAAAAGGAGCACCAGACTCCTTCAGAAAAAAATTAAAAGCAGCTACACATACGACATAAATATGGGCAATGTGGGGAAGCTGTTTTTTTGCCCCAGTTAAAGTCCATTGGGACGAAACGCGTTGGATCACCTTTTCAGCTCCCCACATTGCTTTTATCCTTGTGATCACATGTTTTTGTACACATCTGTGACTCGATGCATGTACTTTTTATAATACAGTAAAACCTCGGTTCAAGAGAGTTTTGCAAGACAAGCAAAATTAAAAAAATAATAATTTGACTTGATATACAAGCAGCGTCAAGTCACAACAGAGTATAAAAGAGAAGAGAGGCGTCTCGAAGTGTAGCAATATGGTTCCATTTAACCACTTAAGACCCGGACCAAAATGCAGCTAAAGGACCAGGCCAGGTTTTGCGATTCGGCACTGCGTCGCTTTAACAGACAATTGCGCGGTCGTGCGACGTGGCTCCCAAACAAAATTGGCGTCCTTTTTTTCCCCACAAATAGAGATTTCTTTTGGTGGCATTTGATCACCTCTGCGGTTTTTATTTTTTGCGCTATAAACAAAAATAGAGCGACAATTTTGAAAAAAATTCAATAGTTTTTACTTTTTGCTATAATAAGTATCCCCCCAAAAACATAAAAAAAACATTTTTTTTCTTGTATGTACTCCGCAAATATCCGTGAAAATGAAAAGGAAGTCAAAGCAATATATTTGCTGTAGACAGAGAGGAACTTCAGAGGGAAGGAAAGGTGACAGACTGGTGTCCCTTACATTGAGCTGATCCCTGGTGGCAGCGTTGGGCTTCAGGTCATGGTCTGATGGGCCGCTTCTCAGGCTCCTGGCAAGTTTGTGATGTTTGCTCTCCACCAGGTTTTCCTAAAAGAAATAAAATTAAAAAAAGATCTGTGAGAAAGCAATACTGCGACCCCCAGGAAAGAATGATGTGCGTCTAAACGGGTGACATAAAATAAATGTTATATCGTTTCAAGGCAACGTCAGCAATCATGTCACCAAATCTCTCCCTTTGTTTGAAAGCCCTTTAAGGGCTTGTTCACACCGGTGGTGCCCTCTGAAGAGGGATCTGTGTTTGTTTCCCAGGTATTAAACCCAAAAGCAAACATTTATTACACTGTAGCTTGTCAATTCTTTGGTGTGATGACTGCAGCCGGCCTGTGACCCCCTATCTGAAAAATTCCTACTTCCAAGTCACCCGTTGTGTCCACCCCCTACCCACCTCTGAGCACCATTGCTTGGTTCCACCTCCTACCCATCTCCGAGCACCATTCCTTGGTTCCACCCCCTACCCACCTCTGAGCACCATTGCTTGGTTCCACCCCCTACCCACCTCTGTTACAATAGATCCCCTTCAGAAACAATAGATCCTCCAGCAGCCAGCATTAATAGACCCTCCAGTACACACCCAGCACCCCTTTGCCATTACATACATTCAGAGCTGGAGGTGCCAGAACTGTGTTCCCCCGCGTTCCTGCTGAAAAAAAGC